>NC_081559.1:59720586-59843086 GCF_022355385.1 Mustela nigripes | reverse complement strand
AAGAGACCCAAATCAAATGTCTAAAGATAAAAAATGCCATCCTTGAGAAATATATCACTGGGTAGAAGTAAATTAGACAATGAAGAAGAAAATATTAGTGAAATTGAAGACATCATAAAAGAAAAGATTCCATTTGAAAACAGAGATAAAAATTGGGGAAAAAATAAATAGAGCATCAGTGAGCTATGGGACTTCAAGTAGCTAATGTAACTGTAATTGGAGTCATCAATAGGAAGAATAGAAAAAAAAATTTTGAAAAATAAAGGCCAGGGGAGTGGGATACATGGATGAACTCTTTGTAATTATTATTTTTATGTAGTTTAAATAAATTTAAAAAGTAAAAAATAAATAAAGAAAAATCTGAGAGGGTATAAACCAGGTATTCCAGTGGCACAGAAAAATAGCACATACCTTTTAGTATAAAGCTTGGAAATCAGTTCAGAAGATGGGACAAGATGATGTACAGATAATAGCATATAATTACAAAACAACAAAACTGTAACATACTGATGACACGCTGCTGGATAACAGTTTCTGAATCCCCAGGAAAGACCAAATAGGTGAGTTGCCAGTGTGATGCAGACTCAGCACTCAAAGAAGAATTCACAATGGTGGTATAGCTTCAACCCCGGAGGAAATAACGGAAGGCTTGAAAATCTCCTGGGACCAGTTGGCCTTGCAGGATTTCCATAGACATTTTGTTAATGTGCATTCCCCACATGACTCTTTCTCCCGATGAACTGATAATGCTCCAGACTCTTATTACCTGAAACATTCTAATAATAATGGTATACATACTAATTATAGTAACATGTGGGAGGCCACAATAAGGCTTGAGAGAAGGACCAAACCAGGCCCTGACTTGTGCCTCCTTTAAAGCCCGAATAACCTAACCAAAGGTTTAGGACGGGAAAAGTTGAGTAGCACTGAGAAAGGATCTGTGCTATGTATTGTGCGCTCACCTACGTAACTTCCCACACGCTTGCTAAACAAATGAGAACAATTCGGTTGGTGTCATAAGTTGATAGCTAGTCCTTGCTGCCCTAGTACAGTCCATAAATTACTTTCAGGTTTGCTGTATCAATACAGAACACCTGTACTGGCTTCAGCCATTTGGTGTCACGAGGTCTGATTATAGTTAATTGTGAAACTTATTATGGGAACTCGGTGTTTGTTTAACTAGACACAGGTGTATTGCTTCTCCTATTGTAATATCACTATATATATGCCCTTAATGCTTTGAATAATCTTAGCACTGTTGGACATCCTCCTCAGTGCTCCTCCTGCCCCCATCTCTTTGTCTCTTATTTCTTTTCACCATCCTCTTACCCTCACGTTCCTGGTCAATTTGTCACGCCGGCTGCGACAGTAACATATGAATATAATTCAAATATTCATATGATCCATTATTCTAAAATAGCAATCCCCAGCAGGGTTGTAGAAAAACTGTGTTTATATTTCTGCACAGTTAAAGCTTTCTGAATGCATTTTACAGAAATTTGCAAGATGGGCAAATTTGGGGAGATAATTTATGACTAATTTAGATAGTGAGAGAATTCCAGAGAAATTGAGGTGTTGGGATGCTAGAACTTGGGACTATGGAGAGATAGTATAAAGATACTGTATATCTAGAGACAATGGTCTTATCTTTCCCCTGGAGACAGTTATATACATTCCAAAGGGTTAGAGTGAGAACATCCATCCCAAGCAGCAAAGCACTCAGGTTTGTTTGTTTCTGGGTTTTTTACCTACATTATAGACCAGTATATGGAGAATAATATGTGGGTCTCATTGCTTCACCCCAGGATTAAGAAACTAGGGCACTATGAAACCATGTGCTTATTTATTGTGTGTAAATAACAATTTTCTATTGCCTTGAAAACCTTGTATGTACATTCAGGGTAATAAAGAAAATAAGAAAAAGAGCCAAAAAGTTTCTAATTTTGTTGAAAATTATAGACCTATAGATTCAAAATGCTCAACAAAACCCAAGAACAAGAAACACAAATAAAACTACACTGAAACATATCTCAATTAAATGGCTTGAAACACATATTAAAGAGAAAAGTCTTAATTAAAAGCTGTCACAGAGAAAAGCAACCTAAGATACAGAGGAACAAAGATTAGAAAGACAGCAGATTTCTCAGTGAAAAACATGAACAATCCAGAAGACAGTGGATAACTACCTGTGAAGTGCTGAAAAAAAAAAAAAAAGACATGTCCAAGTAGAACTCTATACTCAGTGAAAATATCTTTCAAAAATAGAGGGGAAAGAAAGAATTTCCTTAAACATTCAAAAGCTGAAAGAAATTTATCACCAACAAACCTGAGTTACAAAGAAAATTGAAGTTCTTTAGGCATAAGGAAAATGACACCGGCTGGAAATCCGGATCTACATAAAAGAATGAAGAGCACGAAAATGGTTAATACGTGTCTAAGTATGAAAGATGTTGTTTTATAATTTTAAAATCTTTTAAAAGATAACTCTCTGTTAAAAGCAAAACCAATTACAACATATTTTTGCTTTTATAACATATTTAGGAATAAAACTATGACAATGACTAAAAGACAGAAAGTAAAGCATATTACCTAAAGGTAAATTGTGAGAAGTTAAAGCAAGCATTATGTATTCTAAAACAACCATTTTTAAAAAGAACAAAAATGTTGTAGCTAATAAATCAACAAGGGAGTTATACTGGAACAATTTTCTTAAAAAAAAAAAAAAAAAAAACCTGAATCCAAAAGAAGGGAGAAAATAAGGAAAGAATTCATTAAAGATTAGAAAGTTATCAGGACCAAATGAACTCAGTTTCTAGGACAATTTAGAAGCCATTTTCCCTTGTCTTATAATATTGTAATCTTTGATCAAACTATGAATCTTCAGTCTATGGTGAAGTCAATGGTCAATAATCTACATTATCGAACTATATCTCAAATGTGAAGGACCTTGAATTATTGTATAATGAAGCACCTCTTCCCAAACTGAAATACATTCTACGGGAAACTGTTCAAATATCTGTCTGTGTGTAACAAGCTGACTAAGAGTTAGAATCACCAGGGTACAATCTACTAAAAGAAAGTAGACATTTTCTTGGCGAGCAAAAGAATGAGTCCAAGAAAACATTTTTGAGCTACTGATTTGTGTTAGTCACTGCATTTCTCTTAGAGGGTACCGTGGAACTCACTTCAACCCGAGCCTGCCCATGGATTCATTATCATCTGTACATGATATTTGATTGCAAAGTCAGCATTCAAGTTAATACGGTGACTTTTCCATAGACCTGGGATGATAGATAGAGGTTAGGTTTTAAAATCATTCAGAAAAAGGGGTCAGAATACAAATCATCAAATATAGTCACAATGTCCAGGGGGAAGGAAACTAAGGAGACAGTATTAGTTAGTCTGTGGATTTCTTTCCCCCACGTCTTCAACAACCTCACTAACCCTCTCTGAATTTGCCTTTTCATGAGAAATCAGTGAAACCATATGACTGGCTAGGAACAGCTTACTTATTTTACAGTGCTAACCAACTGGCCCACCTGTGTGGAATCCTAACTGCTGGATTTCTGCCAAGTACATCGTACCCCCTAAGTAGCAGCTACAGTAAATTGCCCTGTCCTCCAGGCACTCTTCTCAGTACCTGGCAGATTGCTGGTAAGAGAGAACTGGAACGAGACAATTTTGTTATTATGGAGGTTGAATCCATGATCCCTGCCATGATTAGCACTATTCTATAGCCCACTGAACAAACCCATGAAGCAATGGAGTGATAAGAAAAGAACTGGAATTAGAACAAACTTTGAACAAACTGTTTAATTGTCCTCTGAGTGACGTTTTGTGTTTATAATAGATGATCCTTGTTTGGGAAGGTTGAAATTTCAAGTCCAAGTAGGTAGCATTTGAGGTAGCAGTGAGAAATATTGGAGAATAGAAACAGGTCAATGATTTCATTTGCTAACAGGAGAACCATTTTCTAAAGAGAGGATCACAATCATAATTGTCTACACAGCAGTCACTCTCCTCTTCCTTACTCCTAACAGAATCCTCATTTTGTTTGGGCACCCATGATCTCTTCCGGCTACACTCAGAGAACGCTGGACCCATCCCCAGCCAGAGGACAAGACTGTTGTAGTTTAAGCCAATCATTACGGTCCATTCTCCTTGCCAGGTATCTGTTTAAAAAGGAGTATATTACACAACTTTGGCCAGAAACTTCAGAGGAAATCTATTTGCAAGGTGGGGGAGGAATGCTCTTCATTCTTAAGACAGAGGAAGCAATGTTCCTTTTACTCCACTATCGTTGAGCATGAAGTCCACACATGCAGAGTGTGAGCCAAAAGACTGTTAAAGAAATGGATCCAGAATTGTCCTTTATCCTTCCTGAAGGCTGCCCTTCCTATGGACTTCTTTTTATGTAAGTCCTTACTTCTTGGGCTGCTTGGATAGGAGTTTTCTGATATTTATAGCAGATATCAGGCCAATACCATTTTTCACCCCATTTATTTCACAAAGAAATAAACTTTGGAGGTAAAGTGAATTAACCAAGGCCAAAAAACTAATTAACAGCAAAGCCAAGGCTAGACCAGCAATCATTGGTCACTCACTGAGCAACTGCTGGCTGAAACCCAAAGTTAGTAACGGAATATCAAATTTAGATGCACCCATATACCCATGATTAATCCATGAATAATAATCATTTTTACCTAAAGAAAGCAGAATCACCACTACCTTCTGAATTATCTGTTGTTGTTCTTTTTTTTTTTTTTAAGATTTATTTATTTATTTGACAGACAGAGATCACAAGCAGGCATAGAGGCAGGCAGTGAGATAGAGGAGGAAGCAGGCTCCCCACTGAGCAGAGAGCCCTATGCAGAACTCCATCCTAGGACCCTGAGATCATGACCTTAGCCGAAAGCAGAGGCTTTAACCCACTGAGCCACCCAGGTGCCACTGTTGTTGTTCTTTTTGAGTATAGTTAATGCATGGTGTTGTTTTACCTAATTTTTAAAGATTTCTTACAAATTCAAACAGTGTTAATAATATGCACCTACAGGGTGATATTCAAAAAATTCAATAATCGAGGGACGCCTGGGTGGCTCAGTTGGTTAAGCAGCTGCCTTCGGCTCAGGTCATGACCCCACCGTCCTGGGATCAAGTCCCGTATTGGGCTCCTTGCTCGGCAGGGAGCCTGCTTCTCCCTCTGCGTCTGCCTGCCATTCTGTCTGCCTGTGCTCTCTCTCTCCCCCTCTCTCTCTCTCTGATAAATAAATTAAAAAAAAAAAATTCAATAATTGAGAGGACAGGACTAATCTAATCTGAATGGACCCAGGTTATACTGCTGGGGCAAGGTTTCAGAGATCCTCTTTGCCAGGATTTCTTCATTCATTTGTTAGAATCGGGAGAAGTGATGAGTTCTCACGGAAGCAGATGGGGGCTAGGGAGCTTCACACAGAGAAGGTAGTTCGGTCTCTAAAATCAGTTTATCTGGATCCTTATACACTGGCTCACTGTCACTGCTGTGTTTCATCCAACACAGAGTCTGATAATCTTGTGTTCGTCTTACCCCTCTTCCATTTAAACTATTAATTTTTTAAGAACAAGTATAATATCTAACATTTGTTAGATTTTGTGTGTGTGTATTCCCAATATAATTTTGTAACTGGGGGTCCAATAGTGCATAATGCTTTCTCCAAAGCTAAAAAATTTTTCTAGACTCCTTCATTCATTTTACTAATTTTTATTATGAGCTGCTAAGTCACAGCTGCAGAACTGAGGTTTAGAGATAGGAAGCTCTATTTAAAAAGTACTCAGATCGTGTCTACCTAAAATCCTGAAAATAAAGCTGGGGGGTGTATGAGAGTGTAGGCCTAAGAAACAAGGAAGGGCTTTTGGAAAGTACAAATTTTTTTTTTTTTTTAAAGATTTTATTTATTTATTTGACAGAGGGAGATCACAGCAGGCAGAGAGGCAGGCAGAGAGAGGGGAAGGGAAGGAAGCAGGCCCCTGCTGAACAGAGAGCCCAATGTGGGACTCGATCCCAGGACTCTGAGATCATGACCTGAGCGGAAGGCAGCGGCTTAACCCACTGAGCCACCCAGGCACCCTGGAAAGTACAAATTTTGAAGAAACTAGAGGGTCCATAAATAGTTGTACTTCCTCTCTTTTCAAGGTCACTGTACTTCCCAGCAGGAAACTCTCCATTACGTGCTCTTCGCCCCGTTTCTCTCTTGATAGTATTTGACACTGGTGACCACTACCGCGTATGGTTTCTCCCTACTTGTCTCACAACTTCACTGATCCTTTTATTGGCTCCTCTTCTTATCCTTACCACATAAAGACATGTTTTCTAAGATTTTATGCCTTCTTTCTTTAGATGATCCACCTACCACTCCAATGCCAATGAGCAGATTTTACATCTGGCTCCTAATTCTATCTCCCATCCTGAACCTCACCTTTTCCCTCAGTTCCAAGTCTTCTCTACTATCTTCCTCTCTGACTAGTTTATACATCAATTCATCAACTTCAAGCTACTCCTCTGCTTGATTAAACTACTCATGATTATGGCAAGATCATCCTCGAGTCACTCTGTTTTGTAGCCTCGAGTTATGTTGGATTCCCCTGTATTTCTTCACCAGTACAGTAAAGTAGAATACAGCTGAGGTTGGGAGTCAGGTACACCTGGGTTCAAACCTAGTCTTCACCACTTGCTAGCCAGGTGAACTTGGGTATGTTAATTAACCCGAGAGTCTCTATTCCACCAATTATAAAGCACAAGCAATATTTTCTAGCTGTGGGAACTAAATGAGCTCATGTATATAAAATACCTGATGCACAGCAGGTGTTCCTTTCCTCTTAAAGCCATTTATAAAATCAATTGCACTACCTAAATGATGGTGCTTCATCATTCAAATCTACACTAAACTGTTGTTTTAAATTTTTCTCAATTGAGGTATTTCATTTCTCTGAGCCTTAAAGAATTTTGTTTGTAGCATTAGCCCTATTTTGGAATTTAGAATACTTAGCTCACAAATTAGATTTCTGGATTTTCCAGATTTGTTCTGTCCAATGTAGTAGCTACTCAAATTTTAATTTGTAACTATTGAAACTGAAGAGTAAATTAAACATAATTAGAAACTAAATAATTCTGTCACTCCAGCCACATTCCAGGTGCTTCATAACTACATGTTGCTAGTGGCTATCACGGTTCTATACAGTTTTGTATGTTACAGGATATTTTTATCATCTAAATTTTAAACTCCTTTAATAGCAAAACTTTGTCTGCATTTTTTCATTTTTGTGTTCTCTGTGGTCCCTTGTACTTGGTGGGCAATTGAAAATACATACTGTAAAGTATTTGTGAATTGATAGAATTTATAAAAGTCAGTACCTAAATGATATCCAATGAGTGGGTTTTTGATATCTCTATTATTATGTACTATTGATTATGAATCAATAATTGCTCCTTGCTTTGTGTTTACCTTCTGTTGTAGAGGATCATGGCATGGCCTTCTCAGTTTCTTGCCGAAACCACCCCCTCAAAGGCAGATCCAACCTTAAGAGTCTGGTTCTAGAATTTTTGAGAGGGTGGGTGGAAAGAAAGGAAATACAACAAAGTTATTCAAGAATAAGTGGAAGATTTTTAGAGGGCAGCAGTTTAAAGGATACTGAAGTGTATGAGGGTAATAAATTATGAAAGAAAAATGGGAATTTAAAAAGTATTGCAAGGACTTATGTGCCACCCTGCTTGTGTGGAAAAAAGTAGGAAGAAGAAGCTTGAGATACTGGAATTATCCATTATTGCATGGACTTTGCTTTTTTAGCTACAATACTATCCTACGCTGAATGTATGTGGATCATAGTTTTATAAGCATTATAATCATGAAACATCACATTACAACTTTTTTCTTTGAATGCATGGATGTTCTGTTACATGACTTCTATTTCACATAATATTAAATATTTATATTCATGCTGATAATTTCATATTCATAAAATAAGTCTAACATTATATGGGATAAAACTCATGGCTTCTTCATTTTCATTGCATGATTGACCATAGACAAATCTAAGAATTAACCAAAAGTTATATAAACATCCATACATGGTACTGGTTAACCCTGGCATTCAGAATTTCCAGAAAAGGAATGGACCCCTCTCATAGCAGGCCGACACAGGTGCATTCCCTAAGAGGGGCATGAGGAATAGAGCCCCTTGACTCCTTCTGACATTAATGGGCAATCCCACAGCCAGATCTCTGTGCCCTGCCTCAAGAATTTACCCAACTGTAAAATTGCATTCTACATAGTTTCATGTGGGAAGATGACGCATGTCATTCCTGGAAACTATCACATGTTCCCCATAAATTACAGTGCTAAACAGCTTTTACCGTGGGTAGTCAATGTTGGCTTTCTTTTCTTTTCTTTTTTTTTTAATCCTCCCCTCAACCTTCTAAGAATGACTCAGAAATGTATTTTCACATCATGACAAAAATCTAGAATATGAAGGTCAAGCAAACACTGAATGACTGTTTCTTTAAGATTTTTTTTTTTTTTTTGGTAGTAAGAGAATTGGCATATTATTTGACCTGATGCAAAATCAATCATTAGCAAGCACTTTGACAACTTCTAACTGAACAGATTACTGGGCTAGATACGTTAAAGGCTCTACGTGGCAACACAAATGTTTTCCGTGATCAATTCCTCTTTATCTGGCCTTTTCATTTGGGTTTAGGAAGATGTTGATCAATGTTATGATTTTCATAGAATCAATTTTCAATTAATGAAATATGGATTCAATTAAAATACATGGTCAAAACAATGTGTTCAGACAATTCATGCTGCTGTGCATGTCTTCTCTATTATAATGAAGTCCATTGAAAGCCCAGGTTGATTTTTACCTTTTTAAATATATTGTTCTATAGTCATTGTAACAAGATGGCTATGCTCTTTACAACAAGCCAACATTGTCACTAACTGGTTGTATGACTTACTTAATTTTTCTAATGCTTATTTTAGCAAATACAAAAGGAATGTTATATGAACTACTCCACAGACTTCCTGTAAGATAGATCAAGAGAATATATTTTAAAGAAGACTTTCGGGGCACCTAGGTGGCTCAGTGGGTTAAAGCCTCTGCCTTCAGCTCAGGTCATGATCCCAGGATCCTGGGATCAAGCCCCACATCAAGCCCCACATTGAGCCCCACATCAAGCCCTGCATCAAACCTCACATCGGGCTCTGCTCAGCAGGGAGCCTGCTTCCTCCTCTCTCTCTGTCTCTCTGTCTACTTGTGATCTCTGTCTGTCAAATAAAATCTAAAGAAAAAAAAGAAGACTTTTAACAGAAGAAATGGTATATGAGAAGTATAGTAGGCATTCATTACACTTTAAATCAGTGTATATTTAATATATATGGAGAAAATTTGTCAATCAAACTCATCTTCTTATTCCTTTTCCAATTACCACTACCTTTCTTCAACTTCACTTGAGTACTCAAAAATGTTTATTAGCTTTCTATTGTTTTGTTGATCCTTTTCTTTGTTCTTTTGGTTGTATATTCATTATTATTTTGACACACATAAGATGACATTTCAGAGGAAAACATTAAATATAAAAGCAACTCAGATTTGACATCCCATCAGCTTTTGGAAGAACTGTGAAATTCACTTAACTGCTATGATATCACCAAGTCCACAACAAATGGACTTAAAGTGAGGACTGGCAAGAAGCCAGAAAACTGTCCTGTCAGGAAATAGCGAAGACATCACTGTACAGAGCAACACCTGCAAGACAGTGAGTAGTTGGGATCTAGCTTCAGGGGGCCACATTTCTTTTGGCTTCATGGGAAGAAGAATTTGTTTCTTACTGTCTCCTATATTTGTTGCAATTTCCTTCTACTTAAATGTAAATGATAAAATTTGTTTCCATCTCATACAGCATTTATTATTCTGAAATAGGGATGAGAAAGGTCAGGGTCTAAAGGTGGGTAATTATCTACAAACTATATTTCTTAAGGAAACATTGCATGATACCCCCAAGGACCAGTAGAGTGCTAGCCTTTACAATGTAAGGGTTGCTCAATCACTGTGTATTGAACAATGAATGAGGCAGAACCACGTGGTGCATTCCGTCTTTCTTATTTCCCAGCACCCAATGCAATACTATGTACAAAAAAAGGCATCCAATAAACACTCGAAAAATGGAATGTGGACCACATTCTTTGTGTTAATCCTCTTGACTTCTTAGGCTGGACTGTTAGGCCAATTCCACTGAATTAGGATTGAGATCTTTAATTCAAGGATTGTCCTGAGGACCTGGGAAAGCCATGCTAATTTATGTACATCAGTTTGCTTTCTTCAAACTGAAGCCCAATTTTGAGACACTTTGTTTCTTTGACAAACTTTCTATCCCTGACAAGCCATCTAATAGAACCCATCAACTCACCTCCTTCCTACTCAGAACACACATACAGTTAAGGGTTCCCCAAGGGTTTGGCCAAATTAATACAGTCTTGGTAATATGCTGAATCAAACTCTGAATCTTGACATTCAACTTGAATTAAAACTTTCAACAATTTCTCCTCCTCAATCAGAATTACATTCACTGATGCACCATAAATTACTTCTGCTTAAAAGAAGTCGGATGTCTCCTTTCTCCCCACTGTATGACAATCATTCATAACTTTGGTCATTCCTTTCCCATGGCCAGATAAAATCTCCTTTCTCCAAGTTTCCATTCTAGAGCTTCAGGGCTCATTTCAGTATAAAGGCCCATGGCATCTTTTTTAAGAAAGTAGATTTTTTTGTAATTCATCCTTTCCAACTTCCTTCCCCTAGCCTATAAGGCTTATGAATATTCTGACTGACATAAATACTATTGTGCAAAGTTTAACAACCATAGATTGGAAGTTCCTTGAAGGTAGACAACATTTAAATATTTCCTTTGTTATTACATAGCTCCCAAAACACCTATCAGAGCGTCAGGCACTCTGAGAGCTCAATAGGTGCTAGTAAGTTTGAATAGAATGTGACAGAACAGAGCGGCAAGATTATATAAGGACACAAGAGAGAAAAATTTTGTAGGTAAAGAGCTACATTAAAATTATGCATACAAACTAAAAAGGCAAAAATCTAGAGAAATTATACCCAATGGCTAAGACAATTGTATCTAAATATCATATATCTGACTATTTTTTGTTGCTGTTCATTTTGTCCCACTAGAGCATAAGCTTCATGAGGGCAGAAATTATAGTTTTTTGCCCTTTGTTTTGACCCTAGCACAGAGAACAGTGGCTGGTACATAGAAAGTACTCAATATATACTTAACACATGTATGGAAGTTATCTTTTGTTGTTATTTTTTTTGTTTTATCTTTGTTTGTATTCCTTTTCTTTCCCTTTTCTCATTCAGTGGATAAATGGATTTAAGGAAGTAATTTAAAAATAAAAAGTAGTGCTTCCTTTTGACTTACTTGATGATACACGTATTCCCTTCATCATCAGGCTGGAGATCTTTGGAGCACATCTCACCCAAACTCTAAGGCTTTCTTCCTCACAAGAACTCTCTAGATACAAAAGACTAGAAGGAAAACCTAGAATCAGCAAAGATGATGGGTTTTCTGGGAACAAATTTTGAGAAGGGAAAGTGAGAAAAAGTGACTAGTTTTTAATTTTGTGTATGTCTTTCAATGCTTTCAAATATCCTTTTTACTAATTCAGTTTTTTTACACAGCTCAATTCACTGTAGTTTAGTGAGATGAAGTTATGAATGCTGTGTGCTCCCTGCAATGCCATTCTTTAGTTATTACTGAGGACTAATGCCACTCTAACGAGAAGTGGGTAAAGGAATTAACAACTCTGTTAGCAGAAAATAAACCTACACACAAAGACTGAGGAGAAAATGGAGTAGTTTACATCTCTGAGCAGCAAAGCTGGTAAGTGATTAGTTTATTGACCAGGAGATGTAAAGCAATGTTTGGATTCTTAGGTTCCCACACTTACTTTATATACTCTCTTTGGAAAACACTGCAGATGATATCTAGATACTAAACACCACATCAGTTACTTTTCTTTAACCTTCCAGCTCCCATTAACAACAATAAAATCTAATATTAAAAAAGAATAGAACATTAGGTCCTTTGCCAAATTTTTACTGAAGCGGTAAGCCACTGTAAATCAGACTCCTCGCAGAGTGGGGCAGGACAGAAATATCAGGTCAATTAGATATTCAGGCTGAACTTATCATTTCTAGGCATTTTAAAATTTCAACTATCAATTGGATACTTATGGCTTTGTCCATATTTCTCTCAGATTATTTTTAATAATTATTTTTAAAAATCTGATCATGGGTACATGCATGTTATTTGAAAGAATTTGGAGAGTGTTCCCTTTGGCAGCACATAAAGTAAAAACTGAAATGATACAGAGAAGATTCAGCATTACCCTTGCACCAGAATGACATGCAAATTTGTGAAAGAATTTGGAGAGAAAATATTTGACTCTTTTAAAGAGAGGCAGCTAAAAATGAGAAAGCAAAAATATCAATATACTTTGTAAGTATCAGAATATTTCTGTTACGTGGACTTTTATTTTTATTTTAAAGGGCTTTCATTTTCTTGCTTATAACCTAGCATGAATATTTGATGAATCATCAAATTCTTGCCCTAAAAATAGGTTTTGGTTTTGTAAGAATGCTTTACACGTACTTGCACTTATGATAATACATAGCTTTATTTTCTCAAAGAAACAGATTTTTTTAAAATATTATAAAATTTTACCCAAAATATTGCTCACCTACCATGTGACAGGCTTTTCTACTTCCTATCATATTTTGAATTTAATAGTTTCCCTTTTTCATTAGATACTTTACAATGCACTGTGGTTAACACCTGACAAGGTAGAATGTAGGGTTACCGTTATCTCAGACTCTCATACAAGGCAGGAACTTTATCTCATCACATCTCATATCCAATGCTTAAAACAATTTTATAATATCATTATGGGGTAAATCAGTGGAAACATATCCTTTGATGATAAACTCATATCCAAGGCAGCCTACTGTATAATTGAATAACTCTTGTCACTATGGAGTTCTTTCCTTTACGGCTGGAAAATAATTGTCTTTTTTTGCCATTGTTTCTTGTTTTGTTTAGGTTTGTGTTTCTTTTCTTTCCCTTTTCTCACTCAAGGAGAGAGTTCTATTATTCGTGTGACTTTGGGAAAAAGGATGTGGTAGAGTAAAACTTAGATATGTTTATGGCTTTGTTTCTCAAAAGCCTAACACTTTAAAGGAATTCAAGTTCTTGAAGAAAATGAAGGGAGAAAGATTTTTCCCTCCTGCTAAAAGAACACTTCCCGGGGCGCCTGGGTGGCTCAGTGGGTTAAGCCGCTGCCTTCGGCTCAGGTCATGATCTCAGGGTCCTGGGATCGAGTCCCGCATCGGGCTCTCTGCTCAGCAGGGAGCCTGCTTCCTCCTCTCTCTCTCTCTCTGCCTGTCTCTCTGCCGACTTGTGATCTCTCTCAGTCAAATAAATAAATAAATAAATAAATAAATAAATAAATAAATGAACACTTCCCCAGGATCTGGTGGAGAAGAGCAGAGAGAGACGACTCTAGGGCTCCCAACAGCAGAAACCTGGACACTACTTCCCTTTCAGATGACCTGTGAGACAACCAGATGCCAAGCAGAGGCAGATGAATGGTCCATCAGGAGATAACACCAGAATCAGCGTCACCCCAGCCTGCCTTACCTCAAGATGACAAAAAAGCAGGGGAGTGTAGCTAAGCTGAAAGAAGCACATGTGAACCATGACTGTCTGTATCATCACTTACCTGTAAAACCAATGACTGAAACATGTGTAGCCTCCATCATTGATGGAAGGGTAATGCCTAAGACCCCACAACTGAATCACATTCTATGGTGGGGTCCTTAGTTAGACTGAAATTCTTTCCATCAACTCAGTAAAGCAAAGGGAAAAGGGCAGAAATTATAACAGAAGATTATGAAAGCATACTTATTTTTTTTGCATACCTGAATTGTGAAATTTTCATATTCTGATGGATTATATGAAGCTTCTTCCTATGACATGGTTTTCTTCATTGAACGTGGAGTAAGGTCCAAACCTTGGGGACCATAACTGATTATGACCAGCAGCGTGTGATTGTATGAGTAGAAGTATCCTATGACTGCCCTTATTGTTGTCAATCTGTTTCCGTGAATGCATCCAGAGGTAGTTTTTCTTTGGCAGTCACCTCACAACGATGACCCGAACTACAGGCTACTAAAACCCTTATCAATCATATCATCATTAAAGAAAAGATTGTCAGCTAGATTTGTGCCAACATTTTGGGCTTAATGTTAATTTCTAGTATATTCATTTATTTCTCTCTTTCTCTATTTTCTTTGGACCTCAAGTACAAATAGTTGTGATGTCTATACTCTTCAATTCTTGGCATGTTATCATTCTTAAACCCTATAATGCCACTCTTTTGTTTTAGTTTAGTTTATTAATATTTCTTTATCCCTGGATTCTCACTCCCATGCCACTCAAAGGGCACCCATTCAAACATGTATAATGTAAATCCTCAGGTAGGAATAGATCCTTGACAACTATATGAATTCATTTGTGTATGGGTATTTGTGAGGTGTTTTCACCTCCATATATTTTCTACATACAGCATCATGTAACCTTACAAAATCAAATGTGTTATTTTAGAACCTCTGATTTGAGGGGTTCCCGATTTGGTATGAAGTATACTAGCTGTTCCACCTTGCTTTATGTCATCTGGAAAGCTGCTAAACAGACTTCATGGTATACCATTGAAGATCTTCCTAAAGGTTAGTATCAATACACTAATTCCATCCCCTTGAATTTGAGGGTCGCATTAGTTACAAATCCACCTGAACTTATTATCACCTACTCCATGTTAAATGTAACGTCATTGGCTTCTGGGCATTTGCAAGATCCTCTATTATGTCTATGTAGGGAAATTAGAACACACAAGAAAGGAATTTATTTGTAGAAAACACTCACGGGAGTTGAAAATGCAACTTCTTCGGTTGTGTGTCTTTGCTTTAGGGGTGAGTCTTACCTGAGTTTCCAAAAGACTACTTTATGTATAGTACAAGCAGGGAAACCCTTTGATTTAATCATCTTAAACTTCTTTCCTCCTGGATGACACAGAATCCACAGAGAATGTGTGCATGAAGTAACAAAAGGAACTTCTATTTCCCTGCTGACCCCAAGAAGCTTATCTGCTAATGTAACTTGATAATACCAGAGATAATGCCAGTTTAATTGGTACTCTCTCTACTTCTCTATTCTAGGACTCCGTGTCTTTGACCAATTCCTTTCTTTTGCTTTTCTTGCACTAAAATTGGCCACAAAACACTACTGAACTCAAGGTTTTCCTGATTCATCTTCCTGCATTCCCATGCACAAATGCACATTCATATGCACACAAATATACCCCAACACCAACGGGGTATTAGCAGCTGGATCTTCAAAATTCTCTGTAGCTAATTCTCTAGCATTATCCAATTAGTCATCCAGGTACTTACATATCCACCCAAAGGGGAAACTCCTACTCAACAGAAGAGAAAAATGGAACAGAAGAGAAAAACCTCAGTAGCATTTTGGAACCCCCACAGCTGCCTGGAGCACTAGGAGTCTGAGCAGGGCTCACTAGGTCTTACTATGAGGTGGAAAACAGACTCTCTGTGGTGTCCCATGTCATTTACATCCTGAGGAGATGCTGCTTACAAAAGTAAAATCAACTTAATGGAAGACAGTGAATAAAAAAATGTTTACATGGTAAATGTTGATATTCATTGATTTTTAACTGAAGCAGAGATAGTCATGGTATTCGTCTACACTGGAAACTAATTAGAAACAACTACAAAAAGCATCTTCCTAAAAGTTCCCTACAAATATTGCAAAGAGATTTTCTGGGATATTTCATCTAATAATTCTCAAATGACTAAACATAATGAGACTTTGAGTCAGGAAATGTCACACTTTCCCTTTTATTCTGCCCATCTTTATATGCAGGACTGAATCATTGGCCCCTAACCTGGCTTTGGCCCTTGGAACTTTACCTGCAGACCCACGATCTTGCCTATGGCTACTGTCCCATTTGGGGCTCTGAGCTTGCCTCAGGCCTCCTGGCTTCAAGCCTGAACTCTGCCCTATTCTTGCGCTGCAGGTCTTTTGGCATTCCTGGGCTGACTCTGGGATGAGTCCAGGTTTTCCCTGTTCTGTGGGACACTACCTAGGCCATGTTCTTTCTTTCTAGCTGCTAAAGTCTTTTTTAGAATTCCATAAAACAGTTTTATTTTCTTCTCTTCCTATTTCATTTTTGGGAACTAAAGTCATTCATGCATTTATTTACTCAGTCAAGCAAATATTTAGTGAGGAAATTCAATGGCCCCAACACTGTGAGTCACATGGGCAGAATATGCCTTAACAGAACATATGGGTTTTTTCCAAATTAGCTTTCAGAGACTAAAAATTGAATTTATGTTCCTTTAAAAATAATTTTAAATTGCACAGTTTAAAATAAAAAGTAAAATTGTTTTAACAACTATTCTCATCCATTTGCAAAAACCCTACTCTTTAGTGAAAGAAGTTAATGACATTAAGAAAATGTATATATTCCTTGGCTTTCTTTGCAACACATGGATAGAATTTGTTCCTGTGAAATTATTTACAAAAGAAAGTTCAGGAGTCAGGGAGTGACATATCTCACATGAAGACAAAGAATATAGATCACAGTGTTATTTCATTTTTAATTAAAATTACCTCTTTTCTCCCCACCTCACTCCAAACCCAATCGATAGAGCCAAAACTACATTTCTCATTAGAAAGTGATGGGATCAGAAGAAGGTTGAATGAAAGAGCTTTGTTATGTTTCAATTTTTAGCCATGCTAAGATAGGTAAAAGAGGATAGGTTCAAGTTTACTTCATGAATGCTTACACATTTTACTTTTCCTTCGGTGTTATAAGATCAAAGAAAAACTAATGAAAGTCACAGACTTGTGTGGATTATATGAGATTTATATATGTGACAACAGTCACTCCTCCTCACCAATCGGACAGCAGCTGTCAGATCTATGTAACAGCAACTTTTATTTTAGAACAACACCAAATTTTGCTTAAGTGGTTTATTTAACAGGAACAAATTCATTTGTCAATCCTTGACTCACTCAGACTTACTCACTCACTTCGCCCTTATTAACAAGCTTAGAATATAAATGTTTCTTTTTTTCTTATTTTTCTTATATTTCTATTTTTCTTATCTTCCCATGACCCTTCATTGAAACCAGTGTGGTGCCCTTTATGAGCAGTGTGTGTTGGACCTACATTTATTTATTCATTGAACAGATATCTATTGACTACTAACCTTGTGTCAGGCACTGTCCCAGGTGCTGGCAAGAATTCAGTGAAATAACAAAAACAAAATGTCAGTTGTCATGAAGCTTGCAATTTACAGGGAAGACAGGGAAATAAATAAATATACAGTTTTGGGGGTTTACTGAGCACAGCAGAGTGGGGAAAATCCGTAAGAGTCATGGTAAGTGAGGGTGAGGATATGCAGTTGTAAGGAAGGTGGTCACATCTCAGTGGAAAGAGACAGGAAGCAAGACACCCAAAGATCTGGAGGAGAATGTTCCAAGCAAAGGGAACAGTTGATGCAAGACTGTGGATTGAGAACATGTCTGGTTTATTCAAAGAAGAGTGTAGTCAGAAGGCAGAGGTCAAGAGCAGGTGTGGGCTATTTGAAATGAGGGCTATGGACTCACCTCTGAGGCAGATGAGATGCCTTTGGGGGCTTTTGAGCACAGTGACATAATCTAACAAGTTCTAAAAGGATCAATCTGGTTGCAATGTCGAACACAGACTGGAGCTTTACGGCTTATTTCTAATGTCCTTTCTAGCACCATGATTCTAAAATCCATACTTTGAAGTGATAGCATAAGCATCTAGCCAGTTCAACATCAAATACATGTGGAACAATATTTGGAGCAACTTATGATATTAATATCACAACATTTTAAATGCAAGTCTCAAGTATACAGGAAGTATAGGAAAGTCTGAGACTGCCTAACTTCAACAGTGAGAAAGGGGAAATTAAATGCCAAAAAATTTAAGCAGAACATGTAATTTTATATTTAAACCACAAAGCTTTATGATTCGGAAGAAAAGAAACCATTTGGAAATGAATACCATGCGTTATAGCAGAACATACTTAGAAAAAAGAAACGGGGGCAAACTTGGCTCCAAAAATGCTAGTTAGGATGACTTGGGTCAATTTCTTAGCTTCTCTGTGCCTCATTTCCCAAACTGAGGAAATAACATCCACAGCACAGCATGTGAAGATTAAATGAGACGTGTGGAAAAAACTCAGCATGGACTACATGCTCAATAAATGTCCATCCCCTTCTTCCTCCCTCTTTTGACATGGATATTTGACAAGTGGTGGGACAAAAAGGCTTAAGAGTGTTTTTATTAGGTACACTTACCACAAGCCAGATATTCTGATACACCATCAAATAAAACTGAGTACATACAGCTAAAGAAAAAAATGAAATTTGCATCTGCTCCTAATGAAGACCAAGTTGTATGAGTAATAATGCGGGGAAAGATGACATTCCAATGCAAATGTCACTCTATCCCACGATAATGGATGACAGTCTTTAAAATACCAAGGATATAACAAAATTAAAGTAATAGGGTCTACTTAAATTTTTGAGAACCGGAAGTTTAGTCAGTTACAAAGAATGAAAAAATCCTAAGTTCCACGGATTTCAATTACTGTAAACAGAATATATTACAAGATCTCGAAAATAATCCCCTTTCAACTTTTTTTTTTTGGTCAGTTGTAAACCTCAAAGTTCTTTATTTTTATTGAAATGTAATTAATATGCATTGTCATATTAGTTTCATTTTTATTGAAATATAATTAATATACAGTGTTATATTAGGTTTGAGTATACTATGATTTGGCAATTCTATATATCACTCACTCTTTGAACTTATTAAACAAAAGTAAAAGCAAGCATACTTTTAAAATTATCTGAGAGCAAAATATACTTATTAATGACTTCATGTGATTATTAATATAGGTGATATATTGGTCACTAGAAGGTGGTTTGCCTCTTCTCTTTTTATATGTTTGTTATTAAAGTTTTCTAATAAAATGACAAGCGTTCCCTATGTTGAGAGGTGACAAGTGGAGAGAAATCAGTTTAGTTTCAATTGAATTGGCTTCTTTCAAACCTCATTACATCATTGTCAGATATCCCAATAAGTCATTATTTTTCAGCAATGACACCCATGATACTGTGGCACATCCCATCCTCTTGTTTCCAAAATGGGGCCAGTACTGATGGAAGGATAAATGAATACCCAGAAGCCTATGGTCAACACTAAATCAAAGTAATCTGACAAAGAAAAAATGACAGGAAGAGAAAAAATATCTCATCTGTTTTCTAGGCTCCAGAAGATTTGTAACATGATATATTCCTAAATTCTGCTGAAAACTTTTAGAAATAAGGCAAAACACCATATAAATATTAGAATTCTCTGGTGGAAACGATAGGAACAATGAATACGCTGCTGAATGAATATAAAATGCATAGTCTTTTGCAAATGAGAAGGCTGTCAAAAGAGAAGAAAATTGTCACGTATCAGAAAATCTACTGGACTTAAAATATTAAATATGATGACTGAATCAACATTAGTTTTCTTGTTCCTTAGTTCTTCTCTTAAGCAAGAACACTTTCTTCTTAAGAACACACTAAGTGCAACTTCCCGTTAACTCGTTTTCACACTAGATGGAAAATGTGTGGGAGAACCACCACCACAAAAAAAAGATGCCTTTGATTAGATGAGCGAGAGATCTGATTCATCCATAAATGATGGCATGTATTTGTTCTAACGATGCATCTAAGACTACATTTCCAGTTGCTTCATTTTAGTTGGTGCTTCTGACTCCCATCTAAAAAATAAATAAAACTCTAGAGCTGAAAGAATCATTTTTTTGTCTGACTTACTCTTGAAGTCAAGAAACTTTCTAAACTATTAACTGGGGTAAAAGAAGGAGTATTAAAGGGGACAGTGGGGGTAAGTGTCAAAAATAAAATACACTGTGAACAGGGAACTGGTCAGGGCTAGGAAAAGACTGTGTGGGATTACAAGGCTTGGAATAGGAGCCATTGTGTGTGAACACTGAAACACAGTAATCCATAAGTAGTCATACAGGAGATCTGCTGGTACACATTACCCAGGCCCGACTCATTTTTCTTACTTGTAACTTTATGTATTTTGTTGACCCAGTGTGACCTGTTGAAGGTTTCCTAATAGATCATGGTGTTATTAAACTCTCTAGTCTGGGATGTTCTTTAACGTCCTTCTTCCTCTTCTCTTGAGGAAAAAGTGAACCAAATCAACTTTGCTATAGTTACTGAGAATTTACAACAGGATATGAATTTAAGGATATTTGAAATTTATCAAATGATAAATAAAATAACTTCCCTCGTTACATTTCATTCCTGTTATTGATTTTTTTTTGTCTGTATTAAAATGGCAACTAGTGTAAGTGTAGGAATGTTGTTTAAAAGCAGAAGAAATGTCTGCCCTGTACCACTGAGGACCAACACTCAAAACAAGTATTCAAACACCACACCTCTTATCTCCAAAGACTGCTGATTTAGATTTTGTAAAAGTAAAATTCAATTTAAGTTTAACATTCATAGCCTCTTATTACAACCACATGGATTTCTAATAGTTCAGACAACGGTGGCTACCCTGGCATTTGGCAATTATTCTAGACATGCCAATGACAAAAATAAGCATAAAGTAGGACTAGCTTTCTCATTTAAGTGAGGAATTTTCAACAACTCTGAAATTCTTGCATAAAATTAAATATCTCATTTCACCTAAATATATGATACATCTTTTGGTCTCAATGAGTGTCGTATACAGATTACATCTAAATGGAACCAAATGCTAAAACAAAATGTGACGTCCCAGTCATTTTAGTTTTCGGTTTCCTTATGAAGTTTGGCTGCGAATAAACCATGCTCACATAAAAAAGTTCTTAATAACTTTGTTCTATGTATTTGGCTATATTAGATACTTTACTGAAAGAACTGAGTTGACTTCATGGTGCTCTAATTCACTGACATTAAACTGGGCAAATTGAAAAGCCTAATTTGATTCTTTTGTGTTTGATTTGGTCAAGGGAAGAACCTAGAAAGGAAGGAGCTAACGATAAACAGGTTGTTAAATCACTCCACTCTGTAGAGTGGACAAATAAATAAACATAATTTAGAAATAAATTCTCACCCCAACCTTTGCAAATGTCAACCTTTCTGACACTCAGTTATCTCATCTGGAAATGGGGATACTAATGGCCACTTCATTTGATTGCTGTGAGAATTTAATTGAGATAATATGAAATATTTAACATACAGCCTGATAGCTGTAATCATTTAATGAATGTTTCTTTTCTGTTTACCTTCTTTTGTACTAAAGAAACAAGTCCAATTTTTTGCAAAGCCTTGTATCATGTTAAATATCAACTTTTCCTTAGTGATTAAATCCCTGTTGTTCTTTTATACCATGATGTTTGTGTTTAATTGAATAGTGACTTAAGATGTCTACACACTACAATTAGAGATGACACTGTAATCTAGCGTGGGTCCTCTACTCTTTAGGAATGGTTTATGTTCCAGAAGCCAATTTGTTAATCTGCTCTTAAGAATTCAAAGCACATATCCCAAGGAAACAATTCCTATGCTTTCTATCATCTACCTGATAACATTGTATAAATAACACTGAAGAATTTCACACATTTCAATAATATTCTATGGGAAAATACACTCAAAATTCCAAGTTGGGACTTTGGCAATGTATGCCTACCCCAGGCAATAAAAATAGAGTTTCTCAAAGCTGCAAGCTACTGTGGGATCCTCGGTAAGCTGGGGTAGTTAGTCTTTGATGGAAAGATTAATTGGCAACTCTACAGCCATTGTCTTAATGGTGACTGAAAAGACAATGGCTGTAGAGTTGCCAATTAGTCTTTCCAGTCACCATTAAGTGTAGCTTTTCTTCCCTTCCTCTTCTCCATCCACTCCTTCCCTATCCACCCACACATACACCCTTGTTTCCAGTACGAACCCGTGACTCCATTACTAAGGCCCCTGACCACTATTTCTTTTCCTCCTGGCCACTGAAGAACTTAATACCCCTGAATCCCTAAAGTATATAACCCTTTTGATTTGGGGGAGGAAAAGAAGGAGATAATAAGGTTTTATAGCCTGGGAACTCATGGAAACTAATAATCATTAGATATCTTAGCCTATACATTTATTTCTATATCATTTCCTGAGCTCACCACAATTCTTATTTTCTCATTCAGGCCTTGGAAAAAGTGAAAGACATAGGATTGAGGGGGAAAATATCATCTAGAGCTCACAGAACTGGAATTATAGAGCTCAGATTGGATATATGAAATGGAAGACCGGACAAAGGATCAGGGCTAGATGTCTAAAGCAGGTAGGAGCTCAGGACACTGGTACAAAAAGTCTCAGTAATTAGTTATTGAATAAATCATGCAGAAATAAACAAGAGTGATATTTCTTTGAGTAAACCAACTTTAAAAACTGAAATCCAACTTGATATTGCCTCCCGCCTCCCTGATCTTCCTTGGCAAATGGGACAGGTTGGGGATTTCTGGAGCGTAGAGTCAATATTACAGTGGGCAAACAGGTATTCTGACGCTGACAGTATTCAGAGAATTAGTGCAATACGGTGAAAAGAGACTTTAGATGCAAGTCATCGGAATTAAGATCACGTTCTGGCACTTCCTGGTCCAGGTGACTTTGACTAAATTTTTCACCTTTCTAGGCCTCTCTGTCCTACCATTTGTGGAAGAGAGAACTGGAATATTAAATGAGTAAATATATAAATGTATTTTTAAGTTAAAAAATTAAAACTATGTTCTGCAACTCAGATCATAAAAGAGTTTGAACCCAGGTAATTGTCCCAATGGCATTATCTCCCTGATAAGGAACACCCAATGGGTCCAAGACATGCGGTGGGCCTTTTGGATGACTCAAGCAGTGTTCCCGTACTGCCATCAGAGCACCTGCATGGCTGATGTTTTTCTTTCCTAACTGGATGTTTAGATATTCTGGTGACCTGGACTCAATTAGTTAGTATGGATTCTCCACTGCTTCCCTTAGTCGAGAGCTCATCCTTCATAAAATAAATAATAAGAAAATGGTTTTGTCGGTGTTTCTATTCAAACCAAGTCACTGAAGGCATTTGCTTAGCAGAGTACATGCTTGCTTGAAGAATAAGGCAGATGAACAAACACTTTATTAGCATAAAAAACATTGGTGAGGGTCAAGCAACATATCACTAGCTGACTTGTAGCCCAGGATGGCTTCTTATGACTATTTGCTGAGAGAGCTTGTATCGAGTCACTTGGCTCATTTTTAAACTTATTTTTTTCCCCTCCCTAACAAGTGCCAGACATGTGAGGCCGTAATGAGTTTAATTAAAGTCAATGGCAGCCAATAATTCAAACCTTATAAATGCAATTTGGGAGCAAACAAAACTCCAAAGTCAAAACATGAAATATTCTACTTAAGCAGAAGTTTTAATCATGTTCATAAAATAAAATTGCCAAGTATACTGACAGAGAGATATAATGATATAATGCAAAGATCTGATTTCCAGTGTTGGCTCTATCTCTGGCTGACTGCTATTTTGGGAAAGTAAAAATTTTAATTAAGGAAACTTTTTTAAGCATCTAACACTATGCTTGTACATAATTGATACTTAATAAATATTTATTAAGCACAAAAGTGTTTTAAAATGTACAGTGCCAGGAGAAGCAAAAAATAAGAACAATTCAAAATGAAGACAACAAACAGCTCGAGAGAAGAAAAGACAGATAAAGAGGGGAGAGGCTTACTTTATTAACTCATAATCTTTAAAATTCTCCTATGAAGGTAGATTGTCACCTCTTCTGAGAAAGATTTAATGTGGGCACCTGGGTGGATCAGTCTTTAAGCTTCTGCCTTCAGCTCGGGTCATGATCCCAGGGTCCTGGGATGGAGCCCCACATCGGGCTCCATGCTCTGCGGGAAGCCTGCTTCCCCCTCGCCTGCTCCCCCTGCTTGTGTTCCCTCTCTCTCTGTCAAATAACTAAATACAATATTTTTAAAAAAGAGAAAGATTTAATGTGATTTATAATGAGTTTAAATATTATGAAGAATGTATCACTTTTGGAGGATGTACTATCAAGTGTCCTACATAATTAAAATAAAATTTGGAAATCATTCATTTCCAAAACAAATATTTAAGTCTATAAAGGGATTCAAGACTCTTGATTCCTATTTGCAGTCTCTCTCTCAAATGTACAGCATTTAAACTCGTCGAGACCGCTCTTGTAACAAAATAGACGTCCTCCTACAAAATCAGTAGCTAAACATCTGTCTTATTTATCTATCATATTCGTAGAAAAATTTGATTGGATCCATCCTCATTCCCACCCAAGTCATTTGGCTTTTCTATTTTATTGCCTCAACTCTACACTGGTGTCTGAGAGGAGTTTTCAAACACAAATGACAAATAAGGACAGAGGGCAACGAGTCACATTGGTCACACTCGTTACACCATCTTTACTTGGACCACTATGGTTTCCGTTCTTTCTAAGCTCTGAGAACGAATATTCATAATTACTTGCTTTCATCAGAGACCAAACATGTTGTCAAAACATGTAAGATGAGAGGATGGAGCAGGCAATCAATTTTCAAACTGAGAAATGTGAATGTTTAAACTCTGACGAACCAACAACCATTAAAAATGATAGTTTCCTCAGATAAAGAAATGAATGTTCACTTTGTTGCAGAGTACCAGAGTTTAGCCTAATCCACTTGAAAGATATGTGATTAAAAGCCTGACTTTTGAGAGATTTAAAATTTGGCTCCAAGTCACAGAACTCAAAATACTTTTTTGATTACATATTGATGTTTTAAGGTAAATTTATTTTGTGTTGTATATATACATGAATATTTTGAACACATTCTTCATATTCCATCATAAAAATATTTTACATAATTTTTGAATAATAAATGATGAACTATGATCCTCTCCATGCATAGTAAATGCTAAATGCTGCATTGTTTGCAGACATTAAGCCATAAGTGTTATTTGAGATGTTGCAAAATCCTGACCCCTTTAAAAGCCAAACAGCACTACGGCAGGACTTCCCTAGCAACTGTATTCATAATGGCAATCTCCGACAGTCAGTCAAACTAAATAAACCATCAAGAATTCCAAGCCAGAAATGAGTTGTTGAGGGCTCCCGTTATCATGTCGGGACTGAGGTCATGGAGGAAACCGGAATGTTATTTTCACTAGTGCTGGCCTGCCAGTTAGTGCTGGAATTAGATTTTAGTGAAGGTGAACTTCACCATTGCTGATACTGGCAGAAATGCACTCAAAATCCTTGTAAGGGCATCAGAAAGGTTTGTGGATTACAGAGAGGTGAATCCACCTTCTCTCCTGTTACTCTGTTCCTTGTCTTGAGGGTCTGCTGTTGATCTAGAAAACCATTGCTGTATACAAGGGTTTATGATCCCCAATTTGTCTGCCAATGCTGGGAATCAAACCAAAATTTCCTGACCACAGTGTCAGCACACTCAAGAGGCACCACCCTCAGTAGCACACTGGTTAAGTGGGACAATTCCTAGCAAGATATTATTTACAGCAAGGCACTCGAAGATGATCTTTGCTTTTAGAGTGTAGTTGTTTTATTTTAATGGGAAAGTTTATTTACTGTTTAATCACATTTTAGATCAATAAAGAATAGTAGCAGGTGAAAAAGGCATGCAGTGAAGGTTCTGACAGTCTTCCCAAGCACATGATCCCTGCTTCTCAGACTTTCCTGGAAGTGGCTTGGGACCAGGGGATAAATAAGCAGAGAGTGTGAACTTGTACCATAGACAGAAAATTTGAAAAAAAAAAATTATGTATTTCTTTTTTTTCCCCCTCAGTTATCCTGATTTTATCACAGTTGTTTTAACAACAGAAGCTAAAGAAAAGATAAAAATCTACATTTATATAATGTCCTCTGTTATAGCAGCCCTGTGTAATCCAGGTTATTATTAGACTATATAACAAGCTAATGGTTTTTAGTTATGAAGGGAATGTGTAGCTATAGGATGATAAGGCTCAGATACCTAATTTTTTCTTCTGTCAAGGGAAAGTATACAGGGATGATAGTTAAAGTCACTACCAAGTGCTTATGAATTTTGCATTTCATTTCTACATGATCATCTACGAAGCAATGAGACAGGTACAAAGCCCATATTTTCTTTGCATTTTTGACCAAATCCAAAGATACTATTATTTTTACAGGAATAAACCTTCACAAGAGGTCCTACGAATTCAGATTAACGACAATCTTTTCTTACAGCTATATTCATTTTAGTAGTGCTTTCATACAAATAGCCTCAACATACCATCAGGAATGCATTATTTATCACAGCTGCAGATATCACAAATACAGTGGGCAAGATGGAGAATCTTTATTGACATATTGATGCAACAGAAAGAATTAGTACAATTAAGTTCCATCTGGTGTGGAATAAGAGTTTCTGCAAGAACGATAAACCAGGCTTGGTGGATAGGAGTGGACCTCTCCAGGTGACCAAAATGTCAGGCCAAAGGCACAAGCCTTTGTTATACCTGCTGGGTTGGTAATAATAAGCCAACATAGACTTGAAGGCTTGACAAGTTATAATATTTTATATTCTTGTTTTAAGATAATATTTCAGAATTATTTATTACTTTCTATTGAGCTTGGTGGAAATGACCTTTGTCCTGGATTTTGAGCACTAACAGGCTTTTTCATACAGTAGAACATCAACATTTGAAATATACCCCAAACTGAATATTCTCAAGATTAGAAAAAGAATAGTCTGTTGTATCATTTCCACACCCACCCCCCAAAATTATAGCCTGAGAAGCAAAAGTTCTTTTCTAACTGATTTTTGAAGGTCATGGTTCTAAAAAGAAAAGGAAAGGAGGGCAAAAAGGAACCTGAAGAAATCAGTGGCCTCTCTGACCAATGTCATTCTCACTCTCATGAGCCACATGGTCAGCGGGGTACATAGAGGTTGTGTTACTCACATTAAAGACCAGGGCCATGGGTTAGCAGAGTTGTTTTGCTTTTGTTTTTGTTTTTGTTTTAGTCTGTGCATAATGTTGAAGACTGTGCAAGAGGTTGCTGCATGAATCCTACCATCAGTCCCTCTTCACCTCTAAGTAATGGCTAATCAAGTAGGTACACAAAAAATCTGGCCATAAAACACAAGAAACAGGCCCACTGTATTGTCTAATGTAGGGAGCTGCCTAGTAAAACCGAATTAGAGGAGGCAGAACTTCCCAGCTGCCAAGGGCAGAGGCCCTGCCTTTTTGAAGATTCAGCATAAGAGGAGAAAAGAGAGAGTTCCTGGCTCTGACGGGCAAGTGGTCCAAGGGGAAAAAAGCAAAATACAACCCTTTTCCAGATTTGGGCATAAGAGTAAGTTCACACACTAATAACCAGGCCGTACCAAATCAGAGAAGTCACTTGTCTCTGGGGCTGAAGCACATAATTGGGTAGAGGAAGAGGCAGAATTTTCCCCTATCATTTATTGGAGGGACAGAGTGGAACATTGCAGATAGAGGTTCCCTCCCTTTAGGAAAACTCTAAAAATAAGCATTACCCTTTGAACACATAAAAACTTTCATGAACTCTCTGCATTCAACAGTTAATTCTGCCTTTCTCAATTGTACAGTTTAGTATAGAGTTCCAAATGAGGAAATGCCTCTAACCTAGTGTTTTCTAGAGCACACTCCATGGAGCAAACATTGTTAGTTCTTCGTGATGTAATCACGAGGGAGAGGAAGAGTTCAGAAACCAACAAAGTATGGCTGGCTAGCACTGAGTTGGACAAAATATTGAGTTGTACCGTTTTCTTTTCTTTTCTTTTTTTTTAAAAGATTTTATTTATTTATTTGACAGACAGAGATCACAAGTTGGTAGAGAGGCAGGCAGAGAGAGAGAGGAGGAAGCAAGCTCCCCACTGAGCAGAGAGCCTGATGCTGGGCTCGATGCGGGGCTCGATGCGGGGCTCAATCCCAGAACCCTAGGACCATAACCTGAACTGAAGGCAGAGGCTTTAACCCACCGAGCCATCCAGGCGCCCCTACCATTTTCTTTACTAAAGGATTACTCAGACCTTTTAATATGTGAGTATGTATCATTATCATTTGAGAGGGGATGGAATATGTATTGTTCCCCAAATTATTTGATAACCTATTTTAGGAGTATCTCACAGAAACAATGTCCTTAAAAACATCTTTTGGGAAACATTACCAGTAGATATTCTCTCACTTCTTACTTCTAAAATACCGAAACCATTGGGTAAAAATAGATCAAAGGGAGAGATAACAGGCCTGAGCATTAGAAACCAAGGTCAGGTTCGGTCTGTAACTAGGCGGGTTGAAGCTAGATGCCAGGGCTGTGAAGCTCTGGATCTGAATTCAGTTCCAGGCTGGATAATTTTAAAAGCACAGATTATAAAGAAAATGCAAATGCTAATGCTTTTAGAGGGGTGTATTCTGTCCCAGTTTGTTTGCTAATACTAGCTCATACACTTAATTCGTTTATATTGCCTGCTAGATCCCTGGAGGCATTTGAGTTTGTAATGCCTCTCTTAGAAATTCCACAGTCTGCCCCAGAGGAATGCTGAACTGCAAGTCTGTTCCAGACCCATCCCCAACTCTGAAATCTACAGGATTAGCCATGATTGTGGGCTCGCCATATGGACCACATTTAGGGGGAAAGTGCCAGAGCCTATTTCACTAGACTCCCCACATAACTTACAAGTGCAGTCAAAGCCAGCTGTGTAATGGCCACGGGTGGGGGAAGGAGCTTCTGGACATTAGTGGTATTACCATTTCTAGTTTTGACTAGTTTAAGCCAGCATTTTAATCTCTGTCCCTGCACTGAAATTCTAAACATATACTCGCCACTCATGTGCACTTCTTAAGTAAAAACTGCCAAAAATTGCTCATAGACAGTATCATTGCAGATTACGCTTTGTGAATCTGCAATGTGGGTTTTATTGTGTGAGTTTTATTGCTTAATACTTTTCAATGATTTTGGAGCAAACTCTGTAATGTGTTATAAATCTATCTGTCTCAATGAATAAAATGTATGGATCAGAATCTCAGTGTTTCTCAGTATCTTGGGATCGATACATTGGACATTAATTATCATATTGTACTGTCATGAATAGGTTCACAGACTGGACAAAGCAAATGGCGTTATCTCTACACCAAGTGACCCTAGGAAATCACAAAATTTCAGTACTCCCATTAGTTCTTTTTTTTCTCCACCTTTTCTTTTTCCAATGTGCTGTTTTCAGTTGTCATTCTCATTGCTGTCAATATGTCTGACTACTCCGTGGTAGATTGAAAATCAAATGGATATGATTATTACAATGATATATGCATAGGAGCTAATAGGATATTATTACACTGGTTATCTACAAGGAAATTACATGCACAGAGTACAAAGACTTTGAAACCTCACTTTGGGTTGGCCAAAGACATTTTTGTTCACTTCTTAGCTGTGGACTGTGTTTTTAGGTGAGAAAATGTTTCTCTACCCGTTTCTGAACTTGTATAATATCCAAAATCCTTCAACTCAACCCTGAACTGCTTGAAGATCAGTAGATTAACTGAAACCTAAAGACTCTTTTACACGGTAGCACAAAAAGGACCTCAATAAATGTCTTTTGGCCAAGTGACCCTTTCATTCTTTCTTCCTTACCTGTACTCAGCAACACTGTTGGGCTTATTGTTCTGACTTTCACTAAAATAACTTGAGGACTTATTTTACATAGAAGAAGCACTGTAATATATATTTGTGGGATGAATCATGTCCTCCCTAAAAGACATGTCAAGGTCTTAACCTGCGTACCTCAGAATATGACCTTATTTGGAAATCGGGTTGTGGCAGACATGACCTGTCAAGTAAAGCTGAGGTCGTACTGGAATATGGTGAGTCCTTAGTCTGATATGTATAGAGTTCCCATGAAGAGAAAAACAGACACGCAGGAAGTGGATGGACACGTGACCACAGACCCAAAGATGGAGTGATGACCCTACAAAGGAAGGAATGTGAACAACAATTGTCAACAAACACCAGAAACTAAAAGAGACGAGGAGGGATTCTCTCCTCCAGGTTTCAGAGGGACCATGGTCCTGCCAACATCTTGGTTTTGGACTTCAAGCTTCCAGAACCGTGAAACAATACATTTCTATTGCTTTATGCCACCCAGTTTGTGACACTGTTATGATAACCCAAGGAAACTCAAACAGCGTATTTTTATTTCAAGTTCTTCTTGGGTTTGAAAAGAAGAAAGGGCAATGCAGTGAAACTAGCTCTGTCTGGTTGTTACCTGCCATTGAGCAGAGATGTAGGTGATAGAGGTGTACAAGGCAGTGATCACTCTGACTGTTGTCCCTGCGGCAGTGCCGTCTCTGACAACAGAGACCCACTAAAGTAAAAAAATAAAAGCAACCTCTTGGGCCACGACTGGATTAGGAGGAACACAGAGGGTTACTAGAGGGGAGGACTTGGAGGGAGAAAGGAAGAAAATACCAAAATACCATAAGAAAGCTGCCACTACCACCATGAGTAGTAATAGCTACACTTGCGTGAGCAATGGTTATGTGCCTACATAGCACCTATCACTTTAAGTGCTTTACCCAACCTAATTCATAAATAAATGTTGTGATATGGGTACCACTGCCCCATTTTACAGATGAGAATACTGAGGATCAAAGATGTTTTGTGCTTTGCTCCCATCACACAGCTCTAGCACAAGTTGTACTTGAACCCAAGTCTGTCTGACTCTAACCAATGTGACTCAGGGCTGGGAACTCACTAACTGTAGGCTATGGAAATGCATATTCCACTGCTTTTCTCAAAAGAGATAATCACAAAAAAAAAAAAGAGAGAGAGAGAGAGAGAGAGAGAGATTTGTCACATTATTGAGTGCTTGTGATAATCCAGGCACTGTGCTGTGTGCTTTAAAAATTTCAGGAAACTATTTTACTATTCTCTAGTATCAAAAATAATAGCAATAAGACACCTTGCCAGATATATGAACTCTCTACCTCATTGTGGGAGCATAGAATGAGGCATGTGTTCCGTGGCCCCTTCGATCCCAACTTTTTTTTTTTTTCTTTTTTGGCTATTAGGTTCTCTTTCCTAAACCCAGTCTGCCCAAAAGTTCAATTGTAGGAGCAATATGTCCCTAGTATATGGCAAATTTCTTTAACTTTATTTTTATGGATTTATTTTATATTTTTCATTACTAAAATTAGAATTTTCTAACTTTCATCAACTGCCGATTATCTCACCTGTTCACCCTCAGAGGCTTATGATAGAAGTGTGGAAGGAACATTTATCACAGTTTTATAAAAGAGGAAATTAATGCTTAGAAAAGAGTGGTTTCCTTTGAAAGGAGTATCCACACACAGGAAGCTGAATTAGGGATTAAATAAATCAGAGCTCCTCCAAAGGATAATTTCTGCTATTCCCATCTTGCTTTCTAACTCTTCACCTTGAAATTTTTCTCTTGCTTCATTTTAGGGTATTTTTAAAGTCTGTGGGTCTAAGGAGCAAAGCTAAGCCATGCTGCTTAAAAAAAAAAAAGCAATCAAGTCAAAAGTCTCACACAAAAGGGACACATTTCAGAGAAGCTACACATAAATATATTATAGATTGAACTACAAGCACTCAATAGTAGTTTTTGTTGTTGTTTAGGAAAACATTTTTTTCCTAGAACTTGGTCGATACAAAAGGAAAAAGACAGATTCTTCTAGGTCTCGCTGTTTACATGTGAGTTAGAGAAAATAGACAAGTCTGACAAACATCTGGGAAATGTGTAGGGGGGTTTTACCCCTCCACATTATTGCCTGGAATTAACAACAGTGTCTGTCTTCTAATGTGATTGGCTGCAACAGTTCCAGTAATTTAAAATACAAATAGTGCTGAGAAAGCATGGTAAGGATTGGCGTGTTATAGTTCTGGAAACACTGAACCTTATGAATGATGTAGCGGTAAAAGGAAAGAAATATTGCCAGAAAATATTGATAGTGGATTGGATCTAAATTCACAGGAGAGGGATTGCCTGGCAGAACTATGTGGTCCCTCACCCTTCTACACCGCAGTTTCTTAACTACTAATTTTCTTTAAGAGGAGAAAATGCTTTTGGCTCTTAATGCATGCCATCCTTTTTCACTATTTATTAGTTAAAAGTTGAGATGCACAGATGTTCTGTAATTCAGAGCACAGCCTTTGTAATCAGAAAGATCTGGGTGAAATCTCAGCCCCTCTGACTTGCCTTAGGTCTATTACTCTTTCTCTCTCTCAGCCTCACTCTTCTGATCTGTGAATTGGGTAAATATGAATATTCCCCTCATGCCATTATCGTGGGAAATCAACGAGATAATTCACGGCAAAACCCTGGCAGAGTGCCTAGCACTCTGAATATTGCTAGGGAATGATGGTTTGCATTCATTTTTGACATTGCATTTGCTCAGCCTGGATATGCTTGTCTTGACATTACAAAACCCACAGATCTAAAACAACACCTCAAATCTGGCTGGGAAAAAAATCACCTTGTTAGTAGTTATATACCAATTTCTAAAGATTCTACATGTGATTACAGCTAATTTAAATCCAGCAGGGCTATGTGGAATTGACAGGAATAAAATAATTCCTCTTCTATTTTTATGTATAACTTATAAAACTTATAAGGAAAGACAATAATTCAAGTTAGGATAATGTAGTCTTTTGGTTCACAGAAAAACAAATCCGATTTGTCACCACCCAGAAAAACTCTAAGACACCAAAAACAAGATAGGAATTTTGGATGGGTCAAACTAATCCCAATAATTCGAGGAAGAACATTACCAAATATTCAGGTAGATTCCCTGGGAGGACTTGTAAGGACAGGATAGGGAGGAAGGCTTCCATACGGAATGTACCCCTTTATTTTCCTGCTATTTTCCATACTTTATCTGCTCCACCATTCCAGACCCAATCCAAAACTGGCTCTGGAGCAGGATGAGAACCAGAGATTGAATTTAGGAATTGAAGAGAGATATCAATTTTCAGGATATCTCTATTTGAATTTAGTTTTTGACATGCACGCATTCCTTGAAGCAGGAAGGTAAGACTTAGACACATCTAAGATATACAGGATTTCCCACGACAATAGCATGAGGGGAATATTCATATTTACCCAATTCACAGATCAGAAGAAGGAGAGAGAGAGAGAGAGTAATAGACCTAAGGCAAGTAGAGAGCCTGTATACACATCTGTATATCTAAGACATCTAAGATATACAGATGTGTATACAGGATACACATCTAAGATATACATGAGGGTTACTTTTCTCATAATTATAATTATATTAATAATTATGGACCAAAGAGATTATAGTTGCTTTTAAGACAATAAAACCACAGAATCAGGGGCACCTGGGTGGCTCAGTGGGTTAAAGCCTCTGCCTTCGGTTCAGGTCATGATCCCAGGGTCCTGGAATCGAGCCCCACATCGGGCTCTCTGCTCAGCAGGGAGCCTGCTTCCTCCTCTCTCTCTCTCTGCCTGCCTCTCTGCTTACTTGTGATCTTTGCCTGTCAAATAAATAAATAAAATCTTTAAACACACACACACACACACACAGAGAATCGGCTCCAATTTTAAATTTCCTTTCTTAGTTATAAGACTATGTTTAAGGTGAAGACTTGAATGTGTGGGCCCAATTAGGTCATAAATATATCTATTAATTCCATGGAACTTAGGGTACCATTGAAGTTTATAAAGTAACAGTCCTTACCACATTTTCTTTTTTCTTTCAGATAACCCAATTTTGTCATGTTCAAAAGTGCAATGATTCAGCATTTTTCAGGACGGAGGGGCTGGGCACACTGGGCACATTCTCCTGGCTGCACATTAGGCTCTTGGGGAAAAGTGAGATGAGCCCATAGTTACTTGAGGGATACGGAGAAATGGACTGCAGACCAGAGATGGGGCCACAGGTCTGCTTTGAAGGGCTCAAATATAGAACATCTCGATGCAAGGCTTTCCGTGGTAGTAATTCTACAGCTGCTGCTGGGGGCCACCTTGATCCTGAACTCTGTACCTCATGCACAGTTTAAAAATCAGGTAAAAATTCAAGCAACCTCTGAAAGCTAGAGGACTCCTCTTTAAGAAGTGTGAGAACTTAATATTCTTTCCTCCCCTCTTTACACCTCCACTCCCATTCCCCAGTGTAGACACCCACATACATACACAAATGCACCCAGAACAAAGAATATCAGGGGGAAATAAAAACTAATAGTTTAAAGGGAAGATAGATTAAATAGCAAGGAACTCCCAGATTTCAGTTGTCCAACTAGTTTAATGACTGACTAGCATCCCTGGCATATAATTTCCTATAGCAGTAAAGCCAAATACCGCAATAGTTTCACACTAGGTCCTACTTGACTTCGGTGCTATTTGTCCACATGAAAGTATCCACCAATGACACCTGTGTTGGCCAGTTTCAGCAAAACCACCCAGCTCTTAATGAGCATTTATTATTTATTTGACCTTCAGAGGTCTCAGGGTGCGTGCACAGTTATAAAGTCATATGCATAAAACCATCTCTGCAATAAATTAAAATTAAACTAACCATGGCAGCGGTATTCTAGGAGCATAACTTTACTTACTTGGGTAGGCCAGGTGGAAGCGATGAGTTCTGCTCCATGTCCTGAAGGTCAAGAGAATTGGATTCTGTCAAACAAGGAAAGCCAGAAAACTGCAGAGTCCAGCAAGAATCGCCCTTCAGCCCGTGGCATCAGGCGCAGAGTCTAAGGAAGGGGCACCATCTATGCTGTTCGAGAAGCATCAGATTCAAGTCTAAGCATATTAATGTGGGGATGCGGTAGCTTTTCAGTGGAGTGTGTCCATGCCTGCCGGTTTACCTGCTCTATAAATACAGGACAACCTTCTCCAGGGATATGCATCTCTACTCCACATACAAGACATTTTCACTGGAGCATATCAAAGATGATATTTTCATCATTTGAACATCCTGACAGTGAAGAGCATACAATACACCTTCCTCCACTTAATAAGGGCTGCATCTGTGAAAAGAGAAAATGCCTTCCAAGACAAAAGGAAAAGCATAGAAATTAATTGAATGTGCTTCCTGTCACGTATGCACCACTCAGTATGCAATTTAATACTGAAACTGGGACCATATTACATATAGTTGGATGGTCAAGTCATCAATGGCAATATTAGCTTCTCTGCCAAAAAAACTCCAGAGCTCCTCTTTTGATTCTCAGGGGGAATTCATGAGCCAACTCATTCTACCTTTCCTTGAGCTTACATTTTCTTCAGGTGAATGATAATGGGACCAACAGGATATACCAGAAGGAGCTGACTTGCTGAAACACACAGAAATGCCCATTAAGGTGACAAGAAAAAGCATGAAAACTCACCATGTCCGACAGTTGATAGAAAAATAGCACATACTTCTGAAGACTGCTTTCCCAGTGTTTTGATTTTATTGGCCATACTTGTGTTTGACTGGTCAGTTAGCTTAAGAAGAGACAAGGGAGGCTTCCTTGCTTAAGGTATTTTAAGCCGGTGTTACAGATGTTAACTGTGCATTTGGGCTTCCAACCCAGTACAGCAAATGTGCCGATGTGTTTAGATACTACAAGGTTTTTGTGTCTTCTTTTAGTCTATTTTAATGCAACCGTAGCCATCACTAGGTCGAATGTATGCCTCCACTAGTGTTCGTGTTTCCTCTGGAGTTGAGTAGAGTAGGTCCATTAAACAGACCTGAATGTCTAAGATGAGAAGAAATATGGAGCTTAGTTTTCCTGTGCAGTGTCTTCCCTTTTCTTCTCCTCCTCCAACTCCATCTAAACACTACACTCGCTTTTTAAAAATTTCCTCCCATTGATCAGTTCATAATCATCTAGTTTTCAAAAGCAAATGCAGAATGACCCAAAGCTGTCTGTGAAGGCAGAGCCTAGGAGAAACACCATTTGCTGATTTGTTCTATTTAGGATGAAAAGTTAAATGGGTCATTATTCACAGTCACACAATGTGATGCAATATGATGTTTTAAGTTCTGGAATAACCCTTCACTGCCTCTTGCTTCGTGAGTTAGCAAATTAGTATAGAAGTTAAGAGCAGTTAGAACATTACGTAAAGGGGCGCCTGGGTGGCTCAGTGGGTAGAGCCTCTGCCTTCGGCTCAGGTCATGGTCCCAGAGTCCTGGGATTGAGCTCCATACTGGGCTCCCTGCTCGGTGGAAGGCCTGCTTCTCCCTCTTCCACTCTCCCTGCTTGTATTCCCTCTCTCGCTGTGTATCTCTCTGTCAAATAAATAAATTTTAAAACTTAAAAAAAAAAACAAAAAAAAGAACATTATGTAAAAAAAAAGCCAGGAAATCTGAAGTAGTAATGATAGTTATAGAAAACTGTTGAGAGTGCCAAAGGCCTACACTAATCCCGACAGTCTGGCTATCCCACTACACACCGTTTCAGGAAGGCCAGGCTCTACACAACCTCCCCCACACCACCCCTCTGCAACTTTACTTATACCCCACACCGAGAGACGAGCAGGACCTGCAATCTTCCTGACCCCCACATGACGTCTGCTATCTCTGTCTTCGCTTTGGAACCTGATTATATTATTCTCATCATTTCAGAATATCCTGACTTTCCATATTTTTCTCTCATCACAAGCATATAAGGCAAAGGGCACCACCTACATGGAATGTTCCTTGGTTGAGAGCACGTGATACCAGATCAGAGGACACTGATTTCAAACTCTGGCTCTCCCATTGCCAGCAGGGTGACCCATAAGATGGGGACAGAGACAGTGCTGACCTTGCTGCGTTATTAAATGAAACAGTGCGTGCAAACTACTTTGTCCTGGGCTAGTGCCCAGTTAGGATTAGAACAACTGTAATGGTGGGCATAATCTCAGTCATGGAAGGCGTCATTGGGATAATTATTGGAGACAGGGGTCTGCATCTGCTACTAATTTGCCTGGCTTAGTTACTCAACCTCTTTGAGCCTCAGGCTCTCCGTCTACCACACAGAAGGACTAGGTGGTCCTACCTTTTAAAATCTCCAATCCTGTCTTTGATTATATGTAAGCTCATTAAAGGCAAAACTTGTCTCTTATTCTTTTGCAATCACCCTAGCACCTAGCACCTCACATGTGTTCAATAGATTATATAAATGAATCCAAAATAGTAGATCTTGGGGTGCCTCGGTGGCTTGGGTGGTTAAGTATCTGCTCTGGGATCAAGCCCCTTATCGGGCTCCCTGGAAGTCTGCTTCAGTGAGAAGTCTGTTTCTTCCTCTCCCTGTCCTTTTGTGTGCTCACTCACACACACACACACACACACACACACACACACACTCTCTCTCTCTCTCTCTCTAATAAATAAATCTTTAAAAAAATAGTAGATATTTACATATACATATGTGAATATACATGTGTGTTAGCATCTGTGGAGGTCGAATGGAATGTGCTTATCCAGAATTTTCCCCAAGGTGTGGTAAATTAGGAGCAGTTGTGGTCAGAAGACAACCTAGAAGGTCAACCCTTAGAAATCTAGCTTAGATAAATGAACATGGTTTGAAGTATGTTACAATGCCCAGGAGCTTCCTGCCTTTAGGCAGGAAGAAACTGCCCTACACTCCCTGACTGGGGATTCAGGATCAACTTTCCCAGTGGTAAGAGCCTAGAAGTTAGCGAGGTCTGGATCTCAGGGCTCAGAAGTCTCTGGTGCTGTCTTAGCCTGATGGGTCTTGCTCGTATTGGTCTCCTCTGCTGTCTAATGATTTTGATACTTAGAAAGGTAGTAAATCTTGGAATGATCCTGAGTGATTCTGGAGGCCTCCAAGAGAGTAGCCTCCTAGACAATCAGTTATTCTTATAAGTTATACATTTTTTTCATTTTATTTATTTTTTATTTTTAATGCAATTTCTGATATATTTAGGGTTTTAAAAATTTATTTAAATTCAATTAGCCAAGGTATAGTACATCATTGGTTTTTGATATAATGTTCAATGATTTATTTTTTTTTCTGGCAAAACACTAAATGTATTTCTAAGTCATCTTTGTCTGGAACCAAATGAGGAAAAACAGGTGCAGAGAGGAGAGGAGAGGAGATGAGGTGAGGTTTAAAAGTTCCAACCATTCACAAAAGATAAAAGACATCTTCTGATTGCAGCATGGAAGCAGTCAGCTGTGCTGAGCAGACCCTCCTGGGACGACTGCAGACCAACTGTGTCCCAACAGGAGTCTCAGAGCCCCACTTCTCGGCTAGTCCGGGGAAGTGGGTAGTAGTTTGTTTGTTACTGTTATTGCTCATCCTGGTATTGGCAGATATGTTAAGTATCGCAACTTTAATGAGTTCTGAGCAAATATGAGGTCACAGTATGATTATTTATCTGGAGATACAGGTGTATGTTCGAGAAGGGGAGCAGGGGGTGGGGGGATTCAGCTTGGGCAGTTGGATCATTTAGAAAGTCCCAGATGAGGATTGTGTCATCATGTGAACTACTGACAATCTGGAATTCATCAAACTGGAGTCGGAAAACTCTTCCAGAATGCTCCACAAGGGTCTGTAGACAGAGTGTCCCTGCAGGAGCATGGGGGTTCAGAGCAGCTACAAGATCCCACACTTTAATTTTTCCATCATAGGCCCCACTGACTATCCTTTTGTTATTGAATCGAATACAGCACACCAGTTCCTCATGGCCTTCTAATACTCGTAAACATGCAACACATTCTGTGTCCCATAATCTAATAGTGCTGTCAGATGAGCCACAGATATTATTTAAATAATATCTTTGTATTAATCTCAATGTTTCACTTCTTGCCAAAACCATTTTTAAAGCAGCTTGAAGACATCTGAAAAGAGCAAACGCAGACATTTGTTATCACACTTTTTGTGTTGTTGTAGCCAAGAGCATTCGCCTGAAAACAGGCTCTGGGTTCTTTATGAGTGGGGCTTCTCCTGCTGTTTCTACCTCAGCTTCTGTTATTGTTCTCTGAGACATCACCACCATCCCTACAGCCTGCAAGGGCACACGCCCTCAAGCACTTGAGGAGCTGTGAGGTTGATGAATCTTAAGAGATAAAGATTATATTCTCATTGTTTAGCAATAGAAAAGAAAGACAAGTGTGATGAATGCTCCAGAAATGATAGACATTTATTAATTTTAAATTTAACCAAAGCGAATTTAGCATTTTGCCCACTTTGTCCTATTTGCTACATACACACCATCCTGCGCTGTCTCTTCTTCTACTTCTAGATGGAACACCTTCCCTTCTTTCAAGAAAGTGACGTTTTGTCTTTGCTTACTTTATATGACAAAAAGTCTTTTAAAAAAAGTGACTCTGAGAGTGCCTGGATGGCTCAGTGGGTTAAACCTCTGCCTTCGGCTCAGGACATGGTCTCAGGGTTCTGGGATCCAGCCCCACATCAGGCTCTCTGCTCAGCCGGGAGCCTGCTTCCTCCCTCTCTCTCTGCGTGCCTCTCTGCCTACTTGTGACCTATCTCTCTCTTTGTCAAATAAATAAATAAAAATCTAAAAAAAAAAGAACTCTTAAAAAAAAAAAAAGTGACTCTGAGATTTTTATACATGTGGCTGATTACATGCCAGTGACAAAATTTGTTACCAAATGTGGAAGACCTACAACCAACCAGGCCTGGCTATTGGGTAAACTAAATCAGACAATTAAGTTTTGTGGTTTCAATGGTGCATGAGAATATTTGCCCAAAAGAACCACCAAAACATATGAAAAACCTAGATATGCAAAAATTAAAATGATTAAATGTGAAAGCAGAGAGTTTCTGTATCAGTGGATACACTAAATTAAAGTTTGGGCATCATAATTCAGAAGGCAGTACTACCAATTGGATGACAAGTGACAAAAATTCAGATTTTTTTAGTTATTCATATTCTCTAGAATAGATGCTTATAATGGGTTCCAATTACTTCCAATAGTTTAGTTAAGTGCCATGTTGAAACATTCTGTTTTCATTCATTTCAACACTCATTCCAAAAGCTTTATGTAACATCATTCACTTCCACATTCATTCCAAGAGCATTTTTCTAGCATCTACAAAGAATATAAATGAATTGAAAGTTATTTCTCTTGAGAAACTTAAAAGCAAGTTAAGACACAAGGAAAGCCAAATCATGGTGAGTAGTAATCATCAGCAAGCATGTGATTGCACATAGTAACCATATTCAATATTTATGTATTGATTAAAATATTCCAGGCACCCTGCTAGGAACAGTGCAGTAATATGTTAGGTTGTTTCATCCTCATAACTCTATAAAGTGTTACTAAGAGTTTCCCCCGTTTACAGGGACTGAGATGTTGAGTATCTTGTCCAAGGTTAATCGAAGTGGTGGAATTCAAACCCAGGTGATCTGACTCAAACACCCTTACTCTTGAGCACTCTGAAGGGAGAACAGCTTAGATTTAGGGTCAGAAGATGGCAAATCTACTCTGTACCACTCACCAGGCTGTGGGATCTTAGACAAATCACTTAACTCCCTTGAGTCTCAAGTTCTTTTTTAAATAAGATAATGTAGACGAAAAGGCTTTGTAAGCCTACAAGACTGCAAACATCAGCTGCTAATATTTCCAATACAGCCTGCAAATACATAGTGAAGGAATACTTTGTACTCTATCACACTAATAAAAAAAAAAAAAAAAAGATGTTTCATTTTGGAAATCACAAGAAATTACCAGATAGGGGTTGATGGAGAAGTGTCAGAGTTCGTTTTCTGCCTGGAAGGGTACAGCCAGCCAAGCCTTATCTTCTATATGGAAATAAACTACTCCGTATTTACGATGAAATTATAGTACTAAGTCTACATACATTTATGCTATTTGAATCACTCACGCTGACCCGCCAATAGAGAGACATTAAAATAACAAGAATTTGTTATTACAGCACTTAGAAAAATATTGGTAATGGTTATGTCAATATGTAGATAATGTCAAAACAGCTAAATGGGATGGCAGGAGGCTTAAGAGAAAGAAACAAATGCTTTCCCTTCTCCAGATTTGCCATTTTCTAGTATTTCGTAAGGAGTCTGACACAGAAAAAGCTCATTGCTCAGACTGTATGAATGATTTGGGCATATTTAAATTTTTTATTATTTTTGTTATTGTTGTTAGGCTTTCCTGAGGGAACGCTTAGTGGTAAAAAGACAATTAATGTGTCAAACTAGACAGTAAATTGATATGTGATGTCAGTTTCATTGAAACCATCCTCTACTCATATAGTTTTAATCTCATTTATTTTTATTCCCGTCATAATAATACTTCTAAAATATTAATCAGTGCTGTTTTACTTTAGGCATATTTAAATTTTTCCTAAACTTAAGAAGCTAACATTAATTCAATAATTAATATCATTTTTATTCTCCAATCTAATTAGATCCCTAAAAGGAGAGCTCTATTGTTTCAGTATGAAATTCAACCTATTACCCCAGTGAATGTATTTTTCTAAAAATATTGTTGAAAAATTTTTAAAGAAAGATAATGAATTTAAGAAATAATTTCATTTGAACATAATCACCATTTGGATTCCCTGGTCTCAGATCAGCCATTGGTAGTTTATCAGCTGAAAATGTATTCATATTAAATAGAGGTGAACTTAAAATACAGATTTTTTTTTCTTACTCTGTCTGCTCAGATATGAGCCCTTCACAAAGCTGAAAGAACACCGTAGATTTAAACTAATAAATACAATAAAAATGAGAAAAAGCTTAGAAAAGAAAGTGATGAACATATAAGATCTTGATGTTTTATTTTTTTCTTAAGTATGTGCCCGTGTCCCAGTGTCATCGGTCACATACTGAACTTCGCAATCAGATGAGTTTCACTAAAAGAAGAAATCACTTTTTCATACTACGTTGCGCTCACAGAGATCTGTGGAGGAAGCCCTTCGTTGCATCTCATCCCCCTCACTGAACCAGCACAAAACTGGCCTATTGGCAGAAGAAAAGAGGAAGGATCCAGTCCACAGTAATCACCAAAACATTCTCTGAAAGAGAGCTGGCTGGGAACCTAGTGTCAAATTCTCTCAACGGTAGCTTTATGCTTTCTATTATTTAAGATCTATGATCCAAGTGGTGCAATGATATCATTCTCATCTATGTTAATATATTGAGTAAGTTACGCTAAACACAAAAACTGCAAAATTACTCACAGATTGTTTCTTTTTCATTTCTCATGTGTTGTTTTTTAAACTTGATTTGAGTACAAGTCAAATGGAACAATGTCAGAAATCTGGGCACTGAAGGCCAAATCCAATATGAAGCAAAGGGTTGAGTAAATACATGGTCGACAGGCGCTGACCTGCGTAGAGGCTTTTCTGAATAATTTACACCCAGAATTTCACTTTGGGACTCAAGGGGACCAGACCAGTGGTCTAGAATGCCTAAACCTCACCAGACAATTTCTCAGCTCTCCTCTTATGTTGGGCAGCAAACATGTGGCCCGCCGTGGCTTGTCTGCCCTGTGAAGATTTCCTGAAGATCTAGCCCTTTCCAATCTAGGAAAAACTGTTTTTGCCAAAATAGAGCTCATTATTAACCTCTCATCAGCAACTCAGTAGCAAGAAACTCTGATGTCCAAATTGAATCTTGACATTGTCTTCCTCAGAACACAAACAGCAGCAAGAAAGTTAGCCAGGCTGCTGACAGGTCCAAGAAGAAAAGCCCTCATTGCTACAATTTGAAAACTACCATACAATTCAAAGTAGCTCTTCAGCAGTGTCACCTTCCATGTGCACGATGGCTCTGTGAGGTGCAAACAGAGATACCTAATGCTCTACACTTGGTTATCTGAATTCACATCCTCTAAATGAGAAAACTTAGGCATAAAGAGGTTAAGTAAATCGTTTGTGGTCCACAAAGCCCATGGTGTTTCTCCTGTGTCCTGCCACCCGAGACATGGCCCTAGATGTTTCTTAGAACAAGTTTCCAGTAATTAAATACGACATCCCAATGGTGTTAGAAAGACCGAGAGAGAAAGGTAGAGGATCCTTGCCCTTCTCATAATATCCCCACTTTCGACATATTAGAGCCCTGTCTATTCTCTGACAAGCCCCTGAGTGTGCTAACGTTCTCTTCAAGTGTGTTTCAAGCTCAAAAGCTGCATTTAAAATGTCATAGATTTCTGGACACTAATACTCAAAAATGATACACAGCCGAGGTTTCTGGCATTCTTTATGCCCATCTGCTAGCATGGCATGGTGCCCATTCACAAGGTAATAAGACAATTTCAGGAGGACACAGATGCCAAGCATATCAAGGCTTAGAGTGATAACCTGCAAAATGAAGCAAGCAGCTTTTCTTTTTCTACAATGAGCAGATCCTCCCGAGTCAGAAGCACCAAATCATACCTTCACATCCATTCCATTAGGTGAGATCACATTAGTTGACACAGAGTAGAATGCACAGAGGGGATGTCTGCAACTAGTTCAAAACCTTGACTCATTTCTGTTTGTAGGTTACAAAGAAGAATTAAGGAGCATTCCTAGAGAATGAAAGCCTGGTACGCTCACCTTAGCTCAAAAACAGTCATCTGCCACAGAAAGAATGAGTTTTGAATGGAAATTTCCAAATGTATTTTTTATGTCAGGAAGCTTCGTGCCTTTGTTTACTTGTGAACAATCAAATCTCAGATAGCATGTGGCTTATCTGGGCGAGAAGGTTCAAAAGTTGGGACAGGACTGTATTTTCTGTAGCTATAGATATGGTACCTCTGTTGACTCCTTTGCCTGAGAATACAGTGACAAAGAAGATATGGTAAACACAGGTTCCCTTCTGAATTCTAGCAAGCATCCTTTGACTAGAGCTGTTATATGGAACCTCGTTGAAGGCACATGTTTTAGTCATTGTTCCCTCTCCATATGCTTTTCGTGTATATATTTGAGGTGAAGAGTTGTTTGAAGAGCAGGAGGAGAAAGTGAGGGGAAGAAAGCAAAAGAGCAGAAGAAACTAGGAAGAAAGGAAAAGAGAGACAACGCTTTGACAATATGTATCTGCTACTAGCTACTTTACAATGTTAATTCATATAGTCAATTCCTTAGTAATAATTCTAAAGAAAAAAAAATCGGTTAATACAAAGAAATATCAATTTGCTTCCATTTCCTGCAGTTCCTGAAAACTACATAGCTCTTTTTCTTTCCTTTCTCTGTTTATACACATAAAATACATATTCTGGAAAACTTTATGGATACACACAGACATATACACAAAAGTATGTATATGTACATTCATAGATACATCTGAATACAGATATATTATTTTTTAAACTACCTAGACATAGGTATGTGTATACACACACACACACACACACCCCTCATTAGAGATCAGATCCCGCATTGCATCCTGCATGGTAGTTAGACAGCTGCTTACATATAAGATATTTGGTCTTGGGTCCATGGGTGGCTCAGCCAGTTAAACATCTGCCTTCAGCCCCGATCCCAGGGTCCTGAGATGGAGTCCCTCCCTGCTGAGCAGGGAGCCATCTTCCCCCTCTCCTCCTTGCTCATGCTCCCGGTCGCTATCTCTGTCACTCTATCTCGAATAAAGAAAATATTTTTTTTAAAAAAGATATTTTCTCTTTTCACAGTTTAAAAAGAAGGAAATTAAATGTAAGCCGTTTCACAATAAAGCATTATAAGGACATATATAGATGTGTATGTAAGTACATGTGTTTAATGGGATTAGTATTTAACACAAGATGATGACCCTCATGGTAAATTGAATTGAACTACATTTCTGAACAATTTATTTATTGGTTTAGTACTTATTCAACAGTTATTTATCGAACACCTATAGTATTCAGAAATAGTCTCCTATCCTCAAAGAATAATAGCTATAACTATACCAATACAAACTTGCTTTTATTTCAAGTAATTTTATTTTTTCTCATTTATTCAAGAGATGTCAGTGAGTACCAGCTGTGTATTAAGAACTGTTTTGGGCTCTGATGACATTACAAAAATAACTTCAGTCCTCAAAGTGTTTAAAGTGTAAGGTAAGATAGAGACTAGAAAAGATACTAACATAGTGTGTTTAGTGGCAATGTGCAGAGCATAAAACATAAAAGGTAAAACTCCTTTAGATTTGGTGGTTTGGGAAAACGTCACGGAGTAAATAGTGTCTAAGTTGTTTCTCTGGGGGAACTACTGATATTTAGCCAAAATTGCCTTAAGAAATTCTAAATACCCCTTCCAGGCTTGTGATTTATCTACAGGTAGAGATTTAGTTCTAGAGTTCCTCATTTGTTTTGGTGGGGAAGGAAAAGTGCTCACTTTTCTAACGAAATTAAAGTTATCAGAGATCTTGGAAACATGCTTTGAATCTGTAAATGTATATTATAATACATTATATATACATATATAATTCTGCTTCAATTTTAACCTCAGACCTGAATAAATTCCACACTGCATATCTTTATTTTCTGAAAAGGATGACTTTGATTTAAGAGAAAAAGCCAGTTACAGGGAGGGGAAAAAAGAAGAAGAAGAACAGAAGGAGAATAGGAAACAGAGAAGCTGTCTATAAAGGAGTTGAAGTCACTTTCAATGTGTATCATTTTTAGCTTTGCCAAAGAAAAGAGTGAAAACTGGACTATTGCAAAATTCACATAGTTTGAATCAAGAACATTTCTCAAACAAATGAAGGAAGATGAACATAAAAAATAGAAACACATCTGCTCTGACTTACTGTCCCCTTGCCCCCATCAATGTAATAAGGGATTGACATTTGAAAAAAAAGATATAGTCAAGCTCTACCAGTTTAACCGAACAATAAACAAGAAGAACTCTGCAGCCCATTGTTTCGGCTCTGCTTTACAGCATGAGTAACTTCAAATCTAATTAGGATGGGAAATTTTGCCTGAACAAGTCTGAAAAGTATTGAGCAATTTCCTAGCAGTCATGACACTGATTCTGGGTATGTACTAGAGGGAAGTTCAGCAAGGCACGAGGGCATAAAACACCACTGAAAGTGAGAGGGACAAGAGCAGGATGTAATAAAAAGTGCAAGGACTTTGGAACAAAATAGAATTGGGAATAAGTTCTACACCATTCTGCCATTCACTAGATTTCTGCCCTTGGTGCAAATTACTTATCCTCTTTGAGACTCCCTTTTCTTACCTGAAAATAGAGATGAGAATAACTTCTTCCCCAAAATTATGTGAACTAAGTTAGATAAGAAGCCTAGATCAGTGCATGACCCATAACAAATTCATATTTGCTCATCTGCAGAGATTACTTTTAGAATGTTGGAGAAGGACACCCGAATATCAGGTGGAGAAAACATCATGGGGATGTCTCTCGTCATGTTCAGTGCTGCTCTGCAACAAAAATACCATCCAAAGACTAGTTCTAAATGCTATGCTGGTGAACCACGTGGGAACAATTCATAATTGACTATTTTCTGAGAGGATTGAGATGGTTTCTGTCCGACGATTTCTTCCATGCTAGCATGTGCACATGCTGGGTTAATAGGATCCTGTTTTGAGACATCACCTGATGTTTCTCCTGCCTGCCGTCCCCCGTGGTTGTATCTAGTACCCTCATTGTGCCATTCATCATCTTCCGGAGGAGGGGTCAGGAAGTTAAGGAAGAGTTAACGAAGGAAAGAGTCAGCTTTGAGGTCCCATCACAGAGACTAATAATCTTGAAAAGCAAGCAAGAAGAGACAAAGGATCCTGTGAGAGTACCTTCCTGAAAATTACAAATAGAAAGCTTAAAGGGTATAGAAGAAGAAATCAGCGAGCTGAAAAGGATCCCAGATAAAGTAAAAGATTATTTTTGCGGTACAGAGAAAGATGAAAACTTCTGTCTGGGTTGAGAGAAGGAGAAGAGACGGAAGAGGACAGTGAGGGGACGGGAAGGGCTTTGGGCATAAAGGGAGTGCAGACGGAGAGAGATGAGATGCCTGGCTTCCGCCCCCTTCTCATCCTTTGTTCTCACAAATGCCTAATCATGGTTCTTATCATGGTTCTTATCCCGGTGGCCCCAGCTGGGTGTGATAGGATCAACAAGTGAGTGAGATACCGACAGGATAGGCTTAAGGACAGACTCTCAGAAGGCAGATACCAAACACGGTGTGGGAAAATATCCGAAAGATTCGGGAGCCTCCAGGAGAGATGCAGAAGGCCTGAGAGAATTTCGCTAGACAAGAGGAGACACGTACTGAGAGGACACCTGACCAGATGTAACTTGGATCATACAAGCTGAGGACCACACTATGCGATCATAGACCCCCCAGGGCAGCTACAGCCGAGAAAAAGGTTGAAGCCCCATGGCTGAGTAGAAAGAACTGAACTTCCATGAAGACAGGGTGTGCCTCTGGGCCATGGCCTCCATGTCAGAAACAGGCCTAGAATGCTCCCAACAGGAAGGGAAAAATAAAGGAAAGAAGATTCCTGAATTAACTGAGCGCATCTCTGAAAGAGACCAGGAGAAACTGAAAAGATTGAGCTTACTTTGAACCCGCAAGGTAACTAATTGCACAGAAATCATGGAAAAGTTCCATTGGCTTTTCATAGTTAGTGCCTATATATTGTTGTTCTGCAATACTACCTCCACTATGACACCACAGCCAACACCAGTCTATTATTAACATAAAAGTAGATTTAATGCATGTTTAATTCTACAAATAGATAACATTCAAGACTACTGCAGGAAAAAAATGGAAAGGGGAAGAAGGAGAAACGTTGCCATGGTAGTGGCAGCAGAGAGACACACATAGCCGGTATCCCAGGATCTGACATGAGTACCACGCTCAAATGTTTAGTTTTAAAAATTAAAAGAATAGTTTTCATTTTTGAAATTGATTTGTAGGTGGGCATTTCTTAGAGTTGAAGTCATGTCTCTATGCATTTTCCATGATTCGATATTTATACTCTGCCTTCCCCTGCCTCCCGCCTTCCCTCCCCCTCCCCTTCCCTTCCTTCTGGATGGTAAACATTGATCATGATCCTATAGAAAATTATTCCAAGTAAAAGCTGTCATTATTTTTCTCATTGTTTGTCAATATAATGGGATGACATTTTATGTCTCAGATCATTATCTGTACTTTGTCATCATAGGTGAAAGTTAAGTCTTTCTTTAATATCCCCAGATTCCAAAAAAATTTAAAAAGTTAAAAATAAATAAGTAAAATCCCCAGATTCCTTAATGGAAATTGTAAAGGCCCAATGTTTTGCTTCTTTGCTGATGCACCAGTGTCTACCCCAAATCTTTTCTGTTGTGTTTTTTCATTCCCTCTTATCCCCAGGTGCTAAGAATAACACATTGGACTATCAAGAAGTACCTTAATTTTTACCTCTTTTGTTGTCTCTTTGGCAGACTTAACTCCATTCATTGACTCATTCGATAAGTATTTATTGAGGGTCTGTCATGTGCCAGACCAGAAGATTTATTACTTTAAATTTTTAAAGAAAGTTGATATTTCACTAATTTTATTAGCATATTTAGCCAATCAGCATCTCTATTATCTACTTCAGTTGGAAAGCATTTGACTGTCTTAATTAATGTTCAGAATAATAGTTTCCACATCCCAGGCCCCTGATCACTCCTGAAATGATGACCGCATACCTGTACTATGAGCCTTTGAAACTTAGGAAAAGCAGGCTCTAAAAATAAGGATATAAATCAGATCATAAGAAACTGACTCATAGCCATATAGCTGGGCTACAGGGTATGACAAGTAAAACAGACTCTCTCTGTGGTTCATGAACAGCTTGTAATGTGCAAACACTTCAGCTATACGACACAACAACTCCAGGGGGCACCATTCAAAGCAATGGTGGTAAAAAGGGGATTTATGCATTATACAGAATGGCGGCCCTACAAACCATTTTATAAATTCCGCCTCTACCACCACCTCTGCTCCTTCTTTCTTAATGAGAGAATTTCAAATTTACTTGCATGCTTATCCATAGGTGACCCTTTCTCAGCACAGGAACTGATTTATGATTGATCTCAGCCAGTCCTAGGGGCTTTCCCCCACCCCCCATATTCATCATGTTTAAACACAAAAATGGGGCCCAGTAATGGGTAAGAGTAAATCCCCTAATGGCTTCTGGGAAAGTGTCTTCCCTAGACAGGAAGAGACATGGAGAACAACACTCTTCTTCCCTGTATGTAGTCTCTTCTCTAGTGATGTCTGAAGCTGGTGCACGTACAGTATGGAGGAAATGGCACTAAAACGTTCAAGATAGTAGAGTGGAAACTGAGAACGGCCTTACTCACAAATTTCTACTGGGGGCCAATAAATTCCTTAGCATTGACGCTGCACTCAGTGGTTCCTTCTTTTATTTGCAGCCCAGAACATCCTTACTGACAGTCATGAATTTGGCTACTCTATCCATCAGTATGGAAACGGTAGGATAGAAAGGCTCTATAACTTCTTGAAGTTAGCGAGCAGGAAGTATAAAAACAAACCAACAAGCAAACAAATGAAAACAGCTTTCTGGTATTCCCGGCTGTCGCACTATGGGACTGCAAGTCAGTGACTGAACTCACCAAGGACATAGTAAATATTCAGTGTTTACCGATGACTGTGAGAGGGTGGAAAGATGGGAGTAAATGCATGAACTTGATTGTTTTTAGTAAGTGAATTGGCTCTAATACTTGACTAGAACATAGTCTGCTCTTCTCGACCATATTTAATCCACATAATACCCCTGCACCCCCCCCAAGGGGTCATTCTTTCCACTCTTCCATAACTCACATCCTGGTTTACCTCTGCTTCTCTTCACCCTCCTTCACCCAGAGAGTTGAAACTCTGATCATTTCATGGGTATCAGACCTCACTGGAAAACAAAAGATAATATTTATACTTAGTGATGGTAATTATTAAACTACAGCCCAGATTTCTCCTATGCAGTACAATCCAAACTTACCATTTTTGGAAACTAGTAATAGCAATGGCAACCGCCTTGGAAGGAGACACCTGAGATAGCAAACACATTCAGTTTAAAGATGCTTTTGTCTGATTATCTGTACAACTATGCTAATGAGAAAGAGTGACTAAGTTACAGTCTCTATCTTGGCTTTACATGTTATGGGAGTCATTCTTTACATCTGTTGCCCCCTAACAGGAGAGAGTACCAAAAAAAGGGGTGCTTTTGTGTTAGAATGCTCTAGTCAACCAGCATGCCAGGTCACTTGATAATGGCTGGCCTGGCAGGGGTCCAACGCAGGGGATTCTTCATAGATATTCTGCATGTCTTCACTCCAGTGATGACTATAAAGTATGGTGGAGCATTTATGTACCAGGAAAAAAAGAAAAAAAGAAGGAGGAGAAAAAAAGTGTGAAAAAAGGAAAGGTGAATGAAAATTACTATTTAGGAGGAAAAACACAGTATTTAGGGTTCTCGGAAGAAGAATTTTATTTTTCTTCTTTTGAATTTAAAAAATGCACATGGCTCGTGGCCTTAAGGAGAGAAGCACAGGAACAAGGCTGCTTTTGTACTCTATTAAGGTTGAGATTAAAGTCCCTACTGATAAACTGAACATTCTTTAAAAGTGACCAGAAGCAAACAGTGTCTGTTTGCTGCTACTTTATTACAAAGACACCACTGAGAATAGCTAAGAATATACTATTTGATCTTTAACAGGTTGACCAAATGATTGCAGTTGGCTCTAGTACATGAGATGCTTTCTGCAAATTATTGTTTCTGGTTATAAACCTTTATAATATCTCGGAATGAATTATGTATGTATTTCATGTTTTCTTTTCTGTTATCAGCCTTGATGTTCTCATTTCAAGTTTCACCCTAGCCTCCTAATAATGCAATATTGAGGCCATTCAGACACTAATTATGCCTCCGTGGCTTTTTTGAAATGACTAAATCAGCATCAGTTCTATAATTATCATTAGCAAGTTTGTATCATTAGCTCACATCACTTGAAAAGCTCAACTTAAATGATTTGTGAATGTACTCATCTAATACATTGAATACTCTCTATAGATACACACAGGTGCTTGCGTATTGCTTTATGTAAAATAGAAAGCCTGTAAATGTATATTGCATGAAATATATTTTCAATGCAATATTAAAACATTATTTCCATAGCTTGAAATATTAAGCTACACAGAGACACCCAAAATACCTGTGCTTTAAAAGCTCAGTTGGGGTGAGCAGTGTAAGGAAATAGAAAACTATTACTCATACTTAAGGCTAGATCTGATGTCTTCCTCATTTTCAGTGTGTTCAAATAGGAATCTGGCAAATATGATTGACAGGAAGAAGTATCCAAATGCAATTCTTCTGTATTTTCATTGTTTCTGTTCTTGAATTATTGATATTGCCAGTAGTCATTTGCCATGAAAACAAATCAAGTTATGTATGGTAAGCACTTCCCTGAATGCAACACTTTTATATTTTAAAAAATGTTTACAGTATGCCAATTTTATAATTTAACAAAATGGCAAACTGGTGGGGAAAATAACTACAGCAAAATAAAAGCACAGTGAGAATTAAAATCCTAATTCTGTAACGAAATACACAAATGCTGTGTGGAAAAATGTTACAGGAAAAAAAAAAAAAAAATCCCGCCAGCTATGGAGAAAGGCAATGAAGATTTCTTTGTGGCACTTAGAAGGGAAAGACTCACCTTAAACAGGAAAACCTGATAAGAATTTCTGAATTTAGGTCTCTTTCGGAATAGTGGGACATACATCAAAAGCTAAGCCATTGTACTTCCCAGTGACAATCTTTTTTTTTTTTTTTTTCACACCACCTAATACTAGATCCTTGTTTTGTACAAAAAAAACTTGTGCCAGGCTGTAGTATTTTATGACCTACATTATTACCCTCTGGGTAGTGAAATGATGGTGCCAAACTAATTATTGCTTTGTCTAATTTTAAATCCAGGTCTATGGAGATTAACAGCTTGCACATTAATTCAAAGCACCAACAGCCCACCTAACCTAATGCCGTTTTAAATGAATTTAAAATCCTGTTTAGGAAACTTTAATATACTTTAAATGAAGAAAATGTGCATCTATATTTTTACTCAGGATATCAAAACCAAATTCACTTTGCTTATTTTGCTTGCTCAAACATACTGCACGGAGGAACTTTTCTTGTCTTCAGACATTACTTCTCTTGCAGATGAACTACTTGCTAAGCTAATAGCACAGCCTGAGTGCAACTAACTGTAAAGTGATGGTGGCTGGGAGGTGGGGGGGGGGGGGAAGAGAGGCCAAATAACGAAAAGACTATAGAAAGAATACATCGGACAGAGGAAAAAAAACCCACTCGATTCCAATGTATTGTCCCCTTTTATATCTCTGACATTAAATGAATGCCTTTAAACACACTGACATTTTGTAATATTACAAAATGAACGTGCAGTATTTGAGCAATCAATAAAGATAACCCATCTATAAAAAAGGCAAGGAAGCATATCACCAAACTCTACAAGAAGGATTGACAGTTTGAGGGACCAGAAAATGATAGACCATTGCAATCACTCCCCAGCCGGTCTCCTCGTTTCCAGTTCTATTAGCTATGTCTTCTTAAAGCAGGTCTCAGACCACATAAATCTCTCGCTTAAAAACCTTCCAGAGCTTCCTGTGACCCACCTACTGAAACGCAGACCTCTCACCCAAGGAACAAAAGAAGTTCCTTCACAGTGTATCCCCAGTTCTCACTTCTTCCTATTTTCCCCTTCATGCCTGTGTAGAGCAAAGCTGCAACCCAACGAGGTTAAGTGCTGTTTCCTGCAGAGGCTCTCCTGATTTCCTTCCTCACCGCCTTTGTCCATGCCTACTGCCTCTACACTTCAGTTCACTAATTTCCTCAATAAACCTTTATTGGGGATTGTCACCATTTTAAGCACTGTGGTGGGGGCAGAGATAGAAAACTGAAACCAAAGCTGGAAATTACCACATCGCCTGCCCTCAGGGAGCTTTACAATCTAACGGAGGGCCCAACAAAAAGATACTCAAAACACAATGTTAAAGTGAAGAGAGAAAGAGAGGGATGTAGTCTGAGAAGAGCCCAGGGGAGACAGGCTGAAGTGCCCCCGCTCCAACCCAGGAAGGTTGGGAAGTCTTCTTGCGGGAGGTAAGTGCTGAGAGTCTGAGGGAGGTAGCCCACAGAAGAGGAGGGGAAGCCAGAGGGCACAGTGCATAACAAGGCACAGAAGGGACAGACAACATGGCGGACGCAGGCTGCAGACTACAAGCGGTTTGTTGTATTGGAGCTTAAAGATTGAGACTACAAAGACCAGGAAAACGGTTCTCTCCTTCATGAAAGAACCCGTATCTTCCTCTAGACAGACCCCTTTGTGAGTCACTTATTCACTTTGAACTATATTTATCTGACTTTATCCATAAAACGTTCATGTCAGTTTCCTTTAAATCTTCTGCAATTTTTAGTGCAATACTTGTAACCACAGTTAAGTGTTCAGTACTATGTGTACTTTCTAAATGCAACTGAGGATCATACAGAATCAGGCAGAGGCTGCAGCAAATATATGAACACTACTACAAGTTCAAGAGTGAATGAAAATGTGCAATCCTCAGATTATTAGAAGAAAACACTTTTGCTTAACCAAGAAAACATCTCAAGTGAACCTCTCACAGGATTTTCGAGTTGTCTCTCCACTATAGGGTTAGGTCACTGAGGAGATATACAGATTACTCTAATACCCTTTGACAATACCTGTATTCGAATGTAATTCTAACAAATTGAGTACTTTTACTAAAATGAGGTCAAGGTCTTCACTAGTTTTTTTGGCAGGGTCGGGGAAGAGGAAGGAGCATAAGAATTTTGTAGTATTCTTAGTTGAAGTACAAATAAAGATCCTTAAACTAAACTGCAATTTTATGCAAACATTAAAAAAAAAAACATACCAGTAATTGCATTTTTGTAAGAGCTACTTTAGATTTTGTGAGCAATATGAAAAAAACGTGTAGGTCTAACAGCTAGTAAGTCCTGGAATATTTTGGAAACACAATAGTGTGGAAGAAGATATGACTAGTTTAATGTTTCATTAAAATAATTGAGTTTGAAACTAAACAGCAGAATGTATCAATTAAATTGAATTGTGTTTCCTATTTCATGAAAAACTCAACATTATAGCACCCCAAACTTATTTTTGTCTTTAAAACATCTTGTTACCCTCGGGGCGCCTGGGTGGCTCAGTGGGTTAAGCTGCTGCCTTCGGCTCAGGTCATGATCTCAGGGTCCTGGGATCGAGTCCCATATCTGGCTCTCTGCTCAGCAGGGAGCCTGCTTCCTTCTCTCTCTCTCTCTGCCTCCCTCTCTGCCTACTTGTGATCTCTGTCAAATAAAAAAATAAAATCTTTAAAAAAACAAACAAACAAACAAAAGAAAACATCTTGTTGCCCTCATCTTCTTATGTTTTCAGTGCTCTCTGTCTACTCCCATCTTGTCCTTCTCTTTTCTTCTCCCATTACCTATGTGTACATCTCTGTGTCTAACCTTAGTCCAGGCAGACAAGAATATGGTCATCTGCACAATCTCATTTTGTATCACCTTGCTTATTTCCTTACCGTTTACTTTAGTTGTTGTTGCTTATATGTGTCCTGAGAATAAGAACACAAAAGTAGAAGAAACTTTCCTCTCTGAATTAGCTTGAGAGGAACATGTGCGCATGCGTGTAGTGTACTCACACACACACACACACACACACACACACACTCTTCCTGAAGGAAAAAAAGAACAGTGATGCTTATTTTTCTTTAGTTTTCTTACAAAGCCCACATCAGAATACACTATGTGTTAGAAATTCATTATATTTGTCTTTTTTACATTAAAAACAAATTAAAATTAAAAAAGAAAGAAAGAAACATCAGGCTTACAGCAGTGGGAAAAAACTAGCCTGATCAGTTTTTCACTGAATTAAGTGTTTTCTTGATTAGCCAGTGCACTTTCTTTAAAGACTCAATTTCTCCTCTTCGTGTCATCACAAGAAAAGTTTCATAAAGAACATTGTAGAGATGGATGTCAGTTACGACCAGAAACATTTCTTTTGAATAAAAGTTTTAAAAATAAATGTGGCTAGAATATGGTGACTATTAAAATGTTAATCATATCACATCATTAAAGCTGGTTTTGTTAAAACAACAAAAAACATAAATATTGTGCTAATTTTACAAAGAATGCATCTTTTGGGGGGAATAAAAGTCAAATTTCATCTTCCTTTGCAAAAAAAGTAATTGGAGAAAAGCAACCTTTATCCATACTTAAAAAAAAAAAAAGGTAGAAATAGTGGGGTGACAAACTCCATAATGGATCTTATTAGTGATGCAAATCACACAATATATATTTTATTATGTAAACATTTTTTCCTGGAGTATATGTAATTTTGGACAGTTTTGAAATGCTGTGTAAATACATGCAGTGTTCTTTTGAATAGCTTGCTTTTCTTTGATTCCAAAGTTAATTATATTCATTTATATGTTGAATGACAAATTCTATAGTCTGTATTTCAAATGAATATACAAAGGAGTTGGAAAAGGTATTACTTACCTATTAATAAACTCCCGCTAACCACACTTTTTCCTGCCCCTTTTTAAAAGTAGTGCTTACTTTGTTTCAGATATTGAAAATGAATTTAAGTTGATCATGAATATATATACATATATATACACATATATATATCTGTACATAACATATTTTTTTAACTCAGTGAATATTCCATCATATATATTTTATTTGACATTTTGGTTTACATAAGAAACTGTAAATTCAATATGAGGAATTTAGTGTTAAAGGCTGATGAGCTTTGAACTTTTTTTAACAAACAAGGACAGAGCCACTTTGCTTGAATTGCACAGAGCATCTGCTGTGTGTCCAGAGGACTTCTCGTCGCCATTCTCCAAATGGGCAATAACTGAAATTTTAAGTTCTTCACAGTTGTTGTTTTTTAATTCATCTGTACTCAATCCAACAGTGACCCATAGATATTTTTCCACACTTATTTCTTTGTGGTGAAATCCAATGGGCAACTTCTCATAATATCGTTTTCAAAGCTATCTTGTAAAACATAACTAAAGGGGCTCTAGTGTTCTCTGTTACATCAGAATAAAGTTCTTCTGTTTTATTTTGAAGCCTGGTTTAAAAAAAAATGCACAGAAAGGTCAAATCCATTCCACATAGAAATCTCATTCTTTAGAAATATTTGGTAAGATCTTGAATCACTTTGTTTTGTCTTTTAAATTCTGTCATCTGCTTAGATTTAACTAAAATAATTTTTCTTTCTCATTGTGTTAGCTAAATGCATCTGTTCGAGGGCTATCCATTCACAGGTAAGAAAATCATGAAAGGAGAATGAAATTAATTTCAAAGTATATATGTGGTATCTTTTAAAAGCTGCATTTCATTATCTGGAGAGCTGCAATTTAGTCTATTAAATCTATGGCAGAGAAGCAGGAAGAAATTCTTCCGTTATAAGGAGGGTCAGTACTAAACAAGTCTATTTTCCTTCCCAACCTTCAAAGGTAACATTCTCAGCTTCATGGGCTCCTGGTGGAATATATAATTTGCATTTTTCATTCTTAGCTTAGTTGAAATGGAGCGGACTGGATGTCCACCAGGCCAAAGTATAAACTTAACATTTATCTATTAAAGTCATATTTAATGAAAACGAAGAGAAATTTATTACCTCACTCACTCTCTTGCTCATTACAATTCCTAAAGAACTTTGCCGAGCACATTATCTCGTAGACATCATGATCAAATGTTATTGTTTGCTTTATTATCTCAGTTGGATGGTTGGCTAGTCTAGAATGAAATAGGTTGAAGGCAATCCTCGAAGCCTAGAAGTCTGAATGAGGTTCCCATTCAAATGATCCTGGTTGTTTGGGGGTGGGGCGGGGTGATTAGTAAACCAACTGAGCTTACACTGCATAGTAAGCGTCTGGATGCAGCACATTTACATCTAACAAGAGACCCCAGAAAACGTGTGTGTGTTTCTTAAACCTTATGTTCCGAACAAAAGGCTATCTCAGCAACAGACAATCAGCACTGCATTGCTCCCTGGGATGCGAGCAACACACTCAACTGCACATTTCATTCTTCCTCAGCTCCCAGCACCACAAAGCCCCTACTCTCTTCCCACTCCTGGGTCCCCGGCTTGCTCCATAGAAGGGGGTTGGGAAAGCATGAGGCTAACGTCTATGCTGGCGCACCAGCAGCCCGCACCGGGGGCCCCCAGGCGCTGCTTTCCCCGGCCCAAGCCGCCTGGGGGAGGTAGGGAGGAGAACCAGGGAAGCGCGAGAGTGGACCGCACACCTAGACACTTATGATTTTATGTATTCACAAGGAGGCGGGGGAGGCGAACCGGCTTAATTTGGATTTCCCCCCCGAAGTTGCCTCTTCTTAGCAGATAAAGTCGTTTTCTGGCTGGTGCTGGGGGCCCAGGGGAGAGTGCGGGTGAGGTTCTGGCTTCTCGGGGCCAGATCCTGTCCAGTGTGCGGAGTCTTGGGGGGTGGGGAAGGGTGGACTGGCCGCAGCTGTCGAGAGGGCCGGGAGCCCGCAGGGAGGGGCCCGCGGGCGCGAGAGCCGCGCAGCCCTGTCCCGGGCCCTCCCAGGCTGGCTGGGGCGCGCAGGGGCCGGCTGGTCACGCGTGGGAAAGAAAGGCCCCTTCCCCCCCACCACCACTTCCCCCCTCCACCCCAAGGCATTGCTCCCCTTTCCCCAGGCTGGGCGGCCCGGGAGTGCGGGCAGGGAGAGCTCCGCGTCCCTGCGCGCGTAATCATGACCTCGGGGCCCCCTCCGGGCCGCGTGAGCGCGTCGGCAAGGCTGGGCGGCCGCCGCGGCCCCGGCCGTGTAACATGACCCGAGCGGCTGGCCGGCCAGCGCGGCGCGGCCATTGAGCCCTCCCTGCCCATGAATCTCTGGCGCGTCTCTCGCTCGCTCGCCCGCTCGCCTCCCGCCTCCCTTTCTCCCCCTCCAGCTCCGCGGGCTCCGTGCGTCTCTCCCTCTCCCTCCCGGTCCTCCCGCTGCCCGTCTCTCTCCACTGCCCGCCTCTCGCCACTGCCTCCCGTCTTCTCTCCCTCTCCGCAGCCTCCGTCTCTTTCTCCCTCTCTCCTTTGAAAACTGATCTTTGGCTCTTAGTGTGAAAGTGATTTGAATTTGGCTCGGCGGCGCTCTGCGCCTGCGCCCAGCCTCTGGCATGCTGGCTCCTTCCAAGCAGCTGTTTTGGGTTTGAAATTCCAACATGGCAGAGGCTGCAGTCCGTCTTCCCTTCAAAAACTTGGAATGATTTCAAATCATAGGCACCTTCACTTAACCCTAGCTTCCATTCATCAGCAAACACGTCGAATCGATGCTACGCTAACCTATCGGGTTTTCGCTCCGCGCGTTCAGGTAAGAGGAGCTTCGTAGTTTTCTACCATCTGTTTAAATTTGGTTTTGTTTCTACTTGTTTTATTTTTTAAGAATATAAACAAATGCAAGACCCGTAATAAAAAGAGATCTTCCAGTAGTGCCGTAAACATTAAATTTAATTTGCATTCGCTTCTATTCTGTACGCCAACCTGCTGTCTAATTTTTCAGTACAAAGTAGCCCTGAAACATTATAATGCATATTTTTGCTGCTTAATCATTGTAACAATAGTATTGGATTAAGAGTTCGCGATAGCAAGAATCTCGTTTTCCGCTATATTGAGCTTAACTTATTACTATCTTTGTACTTCAAAAATAAAAAATATAAGAAAGCGGAGCCATAGGGTGGGGCTAGACTTTCTTCGGGAACTAACTTCTAAGTAAATAAGAAGTGTAAATAAGAATCTTGCACACACAAAAAGTTGAGGTTAAATTACAGTCTCGTGGCTGGGGGAACGTGAAAATGTCAGAAGATCGGTTGCAGAAAAATGTAAGCACATCATCTTGGAGGGGGTACAGCGTGGTGGGCGTATTGTTGGCAAGGAACGGGAGAGAAAGATGTATAATTTAATGGTATATACAATCCACTGATCCTATTACCGTCCTCCCCGGAGCTCTTGTTAGTTTCAATGGGAGTGAGTGAAATTGACATGGACTTGCATTCCTGGTCATGTGCTTTTTTTCCTTTCTTTCTTCTCCTGTGATCTGAGATCCCCTTTTTGTTGATGTTGCTTTCCCCCTTAATTATATGCATGTAGGTTAAATGAATACCTGACGAAAGGGCCCACGTTTCAAGGCAGTGACATTTGATAGCTGAGAGGAAAAGTGGCTTTAATGAAAAGCAACCTTTGGAATTCCTGCTTGTGAGAAATCCAATTCAGCTTTTTGTGCTGCCAGCAAGAAATGATCAGTAGCACCAGTGTTTATGGTATGTCAGTTTTGGAATTTACTTCCTTTGCATCTAAATAGGAAAGACAAATTAAATAGCATGATAAAAACCATTGAAGACTCTCCTTGGGAAGCAGACGCTCATGATATATAATTCCTTTAAATAGATATATGTATATTTTAATCTGTCAAAATGCTTGTTTGCTTTTGCTATCACTTGTTTATATTTCAGTTTTAATTAATAGATTACTGGAGTCCACTTTTGTCTGTTTTAGCGGTAATCCCAAAGTTGCATGTTACTAGTAATGCACTATATAACCACTGAAGTCAAATGGTATGTAAATTAGTTAAACTCAGTGTGGGGTTTTTTGGGGAGGAGGCTGGGTGGAGAGGGGAGAGGGCGGGAGTGTGGGGAAAGACTGCTTACTAATGAAAGTATGTATAAATATATATATATGTATGTACACACACAAAATTGGATGAAAATTTTTTTTTTCTCAACCTATTAATGCAATTTGACTATCTGCTCTCTGGATGATTACACTTTGTGGAGTAATCAGTTCTTCTGAGTGTGTTTTTTTGGGTGAGTGAGCGAAGGGGTGTCTTTTAGATAAAAATAAAAAAATATATATTTTGATTGCTTTAAGTCTTTAATGCCTTTTAAGAAACAGTGGTAGGTTTTTTTTTTCCTTGCCATTCACTTGTCTGCCTGTCAGCGCTTTTTACTTTTAACCTGTGACAGAATTAAATAATCAAGCACTGAAATTGACTTTGTTTGAAATCGCTCTTTCCTCTTTCTTCACCAAAAAAAAAAAAAAAAAAAAAAGTCAGATAAATGGAGTGAGAGGGGGTTTTCAATAGCTCTTGTGACAGTGCCCTGTGTATACTTTATGATATTCAATTAAGCCTAAGAGGGAACAACAACAAAAAGATGTTAAAAGTATTTTGCATAACCACAGGATATATCCACTTTATACTGGTTTGGGTTTTTGTTGTTGTTTGTGTGTGGGTTTTTTGTTTGTTTGTTTGTTTTGTTTTGTTTTTTTGGGGTACATTTACCCTACCACCATGCATTCACCGTGGAAAGAGAGAGAAGGAAAGGGAGAATGTGAAAGAAAGAAATAGCAGTGGGGCAAAGCTGCCAGGGGTCTGTAATGTGGCCGTGGTTACTGCTCTCTCATAACACAAATGTGAATACAAGGAAAGGCACTACTGGAGCCGCTGCGCGACACACACTTTTGGTTGGACTCTGGTGACTATTGAGCTAAACACACACTGCTCTCACACGATAGAAAAGGATTTGAATTTTGCATTTGGAACTTGTTGACTTTGAAGCGATCAATAAGAAGACTGTTTATTTTAGATGCACATAATTTGCCCTGAGAAATGTTTTAAGGAGGAGAGAGCACAGCTCTTTTTCCCCCGGAGCTGTTGGAGCGAATGGGATTGCCAGATGGGCGATTTCCCTCTGTGATGTTAAAGCTGTAATATATATTCAGAGCAGATTGGGCTGCTGCCTGTGATGAGGAGGATATTACATTTATAAATTTTAAATCGGAGCTCGGACAATGTGCTGAGAGCAGAAATTGGATGGTTTGACTGTTCACCGTATTGATACTTAAATGTGATTTCTAGGTAGTAGTAATAATAATCATTGCAATAATATGTAAAAAACATGTTGGGGTAGGCAATCATATAATTCATGACATTTAACAGCAGATTTAAGTGTGTAAATTGCCCCCTCCTCTGTCTCTGCTTACTATTAAATAATAGTCACATAATTTATTTCTCTGTGTTTAAATGCTTGTTGTGCAAATGACGGTCACTCAGGAGCCTTATCACACACTAGAATTCTGGGGAGGAAAAGTTTATATATATATTTATATTTGTATTCATATATATATATATATATATATAAAGTAGACACTAGTGTATATGTATAAAATAGCATTAATGGTTCCTATTCTGTAATTCTATCACTCTGATTATTTTTAGATTTTGTTTGTCTCAAACGCGTGGCCTAAAGGAACCAGAACTACAAACCTAAAAGGCTGGAAAGTGGGCAAGTGCTCTCACTCTGGCAGCTCTGCTGTTGCAAATTAAAAGTGTGTTGTGGTCAGGAAATGAAAGCTACAATGTCTCTTTTGAACAAGTCGTTTATCAAGAGAAACATCTATCAGGGACTGCCTTGTCACATTGATTCTCTAAAAGTTAGGTCCGAGGTGGAAGCTGCTTTGATGTTTTTGATCCTAAATTTAATACAACAGAAAAAAAGCAAGGATATTATGACCAGAATAGATTAAAAAAAAATGTTTCCTGGAACCAACAAGATCTATTTATTAGTACTGTACTATGTGTGAAGTTTTTTGGACATAAGAGTTGAAAGGTTGAAGAGGAAACCCTAGCCTTTATAAACTGATGGTTGTTAAATATGTATTTATAGTATGTTCAGTTATAGCTGGCTTCTTGGTTCACATGGACATTTTGAAAATAGATCGTTTTAAAGGGAAAATTATTTGGAGAGGGTGTTTTGGAACAATATGCAGGGAATCAGAGTTTTCATTCATTCAAATTTTAAAGTTGCCCTCTTCTTTCATCCTCTCTTCTAGTTCTTTATTGCTGTTTCCTCTCATTATTTTATGTGTGACATGTTAGTTTTTCTTTGGGAAAGAAACAGTTTTTCTGTAAAAGCCATTTCCCCAAACATGCTTGCTCACATCATCTTTATTGTTTATTAATTGTGCATGTAGATGGTTATCAGTGTAAACCACATGGACTCACTCAAGTCTTTTGGAATTCCAGCCTGAAAATATAGGTAGGTAACAAATAAACCATGCCATGTATTCTTGAATACGGCATATGTTGCATGCATTATTCAACTTTTAAAAGGTATTGTTAAGAAAATAACCAATTAAGAAAAATTTTTTTGTGAAAGCAGTTAAAAGCAGCCTGCTTCAGTTTGGGAGGCAAAGATAGGAGAGAAGTGTTCCTTTGAAATAGTTTTTGGATACTTGTCTTATACTGCTGTTGGCTCCTTGCTCTTTCATATGGATCTCTCAGCAACTAGGCTAATAGACCACAAAGAGTGTGGTGAGAGTTTTGGGAAGTGTAATACTTGCTAATTAATCATGTCCGAAATGAAAGAATCATAGTAGGGTAATAAAATCTCATTGTTGTTTTCCTGGAAGAGAGTAAGACTTCTGTTTGGAAGCTGTATGTGTGAGTTGACTTGCTTTTTCTCTTCTCTTAAAAAAGACAGTTTATAGGGTCTCCTTACAATTATTTCAGGAACCATTTTTTGGGGGAGGGGGAACAGAATATTTTCTTTTTCCTGACTATACTGAATCAGTGATATTCTTGAAATTATCTCTGGTATCTACTGAGTGAAAACAGAGATTATTTTTTTTTTTTCTCTAGTTACATTAAAGACTCCAGTAGCTGAGGTTCCAGTACTCAGTTGTGGGGTTTTTTGTTTGTTTGTTTGTTTTGTTTTCCATGAATAGAAAATCTTTTTGTTGTTTTTATTCATGTTAGGTAGGAACTTTGAAAACCTGTTTATAGTCAGGTACTTCTGATAGACATATAAGAGAGCAGAAATTTTATTAATTACTCTTAGATAGTATAAGAGTATGACCACAGTGGAGAAAAGTAGTACTTCCAAGAATTGATAGAGAATATCTGTGTTATAACTTGACATTTCTAAGATTGTTTAAGGTATTAGCTACTTGAAAAGACAAATGAGTGATATCACTAGAGGTAAATTCTTTTTCTCCTTAGCTTTGCTTGTTACCTTTTAGATTTTAATATTTTGCTTAGCTCATGCATGGGGACAGATTCCCGAAAGTTTATGTGTCTGCAACATTTTTCAGAATTTTCATCTCAAGGTGAAGACGGCTCTGCTAATGACTCCCTATTTTTGTCTGTGAATGTTTAGGTGCCTTGAATGATTGCCTAATTAAGTAATCAGTTTTAATAGTCTGAAATCAGCAGAATTGCTAGGTGTATTTGAAACAATTCCAGGCTTTTATGATTTGTACTTTCCAGTTTGTTCTTAGAATCTTGCTTAATAGAAATGTTTGCTGTTTTGCCTTTTATCAGTATATTCTTAAGTACACATTTTGCATACTACCTTTATAAAGTACCACATTTATTGTAGTGGGGCTAAAATTTAATTACCAGGAATTTAAACTGATTTATAAATTTTTTATTGGGAGAAATTGTTCTATAGACATTTGTGTGAAATATTGACATATGCTACTGATCGATAAGACTTGATTAATCAGCATATCTGCTTTTTTATCTCAAGTCATTGAAAAGCCAGAATAAACAAATGGCACAGAAAGCAATGCAATTTTTTTCCTTCAATTAAAAAAAATCTTATTATAATTGTCTCTTTCTTCGGGGGGCATATAAGGGCTAATGTTTCATTAAAATCAGTTGAACTTAGAAATTATTTGGGGTACTTCTACAAGTCCAAAAAATGCTTCCATCTTCAATTAACACTCTCTCTCTCTCTCTCTCTCTCACACACACACACACACAATTATAGCTAAATTTTTTGTCTATGAAAAATGAACACTTTTCAAAAAATGAAAACAAATGCTTATTTAGCAAGTGCTTTAAATCATGGTTGGAATTTGTAATTTTTTTCCTTTTCTTCGAAATGTGAATTTGTATCATTAACTTTTTCACTTAACTTATGGTAGAAATTTCAAGCGTAGCTGCTTGGACATGATTGCTGATTACTGATCTTTGGGGGTTTTTGGTCTTATCATTCAAATGGCAATTTTACTTGAAAGATGCTCCCTCCAAGAAATGCAGATAGTGGAAATAAGGAGTAGGCAAGAATACGGTGAAAATAAATTGTACTGATAAGTTTGCAGCAAATCAGAAGCAGGTGGGTTGCTGTTTCCTTCGGGCAGCCCCACGGATGCCTGCTCAGGACTCTGCCTCAGCACGGCACATGCTTCTGCTACCTGTTGATGGGAGCCTTAGGAGGGAGACTGAGGCGGCAGAAAAGATAGATGATCAGAAACCAACCAAACATCAGCTATCACATGGCACTTCCTGTTAATAATATTTACATATTTTATGCAACAAATCTGTTTGTTGTCTTGTTACTTGAGTATAGTAGACACTTCTTAACATTGCATATGGTGGGCTGTTGTCTCCGGGTATTAGACGCAGGAAATTCAAAGGAGAATTTCAAATCAGAAGTCTTTATGTTAAATATATGTACAAATGGCTATGTTTGCTTATATTTGAGCCACTGTGACTTTCAGAGAACATTTATACTATTACTCTTCCAATTACTTTAGAGACCAATGCATTTAAAAAGTTGTACGTGTGGTTTATCCTGTGGAGGCCCAAGGTTAAACTTTTTTTTTTTTTTTTACCCTGTGACCTAGCTTAAGTATTCATATTTTTATGTGGGGAAAATCTTTGTTTTAGAAAGTATTTTTTTATAGCATTGGGACATTTGCTTCTTATTAGACTTTTGTTCTCATTTTCAGTCAAGAGTGGCTTTTATAAAAAGTTTATCAGCAATATTATAGCTTACAAAAAAGATTTTCTTACGGCAAAATATATAATGTAAAATACCGGTAAAATGTTTTCTTAGTATCAAAAACAACTTTACTCAGTTCCTCTCTTGAGTTTTGATTTCTGCTGGTAATGAATGTATTTACTCCACTCCACTTGTGGATGTATTGCTGGCAAAAGAACAGAAACTGCATTTTCTTCATCTACCAAAAAAAAAAAAAAAAAAAAAAAAAAGTCTTTCTTTTTTCCCAGATTCAAGTAATGTTTGCCTTATGTCAATTGGATGCTTTTTAAGCAACTGACAGTTGATTAAATGCCATAGTAAACTCATCTGAGAATGAATGACTTCTACTTTCCTGCTTTGGTTCCTGAGGAGGTATTATTCATGGAAACAGTAACCTTCAAAATAAAATTTTAAAAGTAGTGTAATGTGAAGCCATGGGTTTCCAGATGTAACCGTAAACTTTTGGCTATTCTTTTGATTTATTATCTGTACCATCAACACGCACTGTCACCTTCACCCAGGGCTGGCCACGTAATTTCTGGGGCTTGGTGCAAAAAATAAAATGTGGGGCACCTTGTTCAAAACTTATTAAAAATTCGAGACAGCCACAGCAGAGCAGTAAACCAAACACAGGGCCCTTGTGTGGGGGACCCTGAAGGTGTGTGCAGGTCACGGGGCAATGAAGCTAGCCCTGCCTTCAGAACCCACAAACTTTTATCATTGAAGGCCAGCTCCGTGCAGGTCACTGGGTTTTCTGCTTAAGGGACTGACTCTCCCACAGTTGTTCCCTGTGCCTCTGTCCAAAGAAACACTGATGGTCACTGAGTGAATCAATGGTAAATGGACCATTAGGTATCTTCTGCTCTTTCTGCACATGAATTAGTGTGACAGAAATATTTGCTTTTATCTCATGTTGCCCTTTGCCTGGTGTGTGCTCCATGTAGCCCATGAATTCCTGTACAGAGATTCTTAAAAGGAGCCCTGTGTTTTGTCATTGCTCGCAGGCAGGTACATACTTAAATATGTGCTCACAGGCTCAGAATGACTGGGGTGGATTTTAGTAAGGTGTGCAGGAAGAGCCTGGAAGTTTCTCTGTTGCTAGGTACCACCACCACCCCACCTGAGTGTCAAGCCCACGGTAAATAAGTATTTCTAAGGTAGAATCCGAAATCCTCTAAACATGTAGAAAATCCCGACCATTCAAAAATAAAAGCACAGCTCACTGAGTGCCATTCAGACACAAGGGGCCAACGCAAAAGTAATTACCTTGTTATAAGAGTAGCAGCATTGATATTTTGACATTAGAAAGTGGCATCGTGGCTCCATAAACACATGGTGACAGCTGTGTTAAAGGGGCACAGTGACTCCTTCATGCAGGAACATTAACTGCAGTATGTTATATTCAAATTGTGAACATGGTTTCTGAACCTGGGTTGAAATAGCCCCCTTTTCCCTTGAATAATATAGTCAGCAGGTAGGATTCCTTTCTCCTTGGGCTTGAACATTCTGTGTCCAGGGGTGGACCAAACGTTTACACTCTTGCTTCCCAAGATACTTCTCAATGAGATCAAGCATCATATCGAGATACCTAAAACTAAATTTTGAAGTCAAGCGGCCTTTTCAAATCAAAACTGAGATACGATGGAATGTCCAGCAAGTAATGGATCTGAGTGCACTTGAAGTTGTACCATTTATTTTCAAAAGGTATTTCTCACATCAGATGACTCTGCCAGGAAAGGAAATATCAAAGACCTCGGAAAAGTAACTATTCTTTTCTATAATCCAAGACTGGGGTGAGGGTGGGGGGCTTTAAAGATATTTCTGAGGAAGAAAAAAAATTGAACTTATTTTGAATGCCTTGTTAGACTTTGTGGAGAGAAATACTATATATGAGACCTTCTCAGAAGAGAAAGCTTTGCCCTGTGTCATAACAAGGCATTGCTCTCTCAGTTGATATGTGCTTTAATGAAAGGAGGCTTCAAAATAACTATTAGAACAGTGTCCCGTTTAATTATAAATTCACCCTGCAGTTTAGAAATTGTTTGCCTCAAAGGCATGATAAATTTGTAATATTTTGATAGGTGGTTAGCCACCAAGCACATTTTTTTTAGTGTTCCATAACTGATCTAGAAATTCTATAGTATAATTTAAATCAGAACCCTTCTCCCACCTTACTCCTAGCCTTTAGAGTCTAGCTTTTCGCAATACGTGTTTGGCCTTGGGAAGGATTAAACAAGGAATCTGGGTAAATCTGTGGCAATATAGTGCATTGTTATGCCCCAAATAACTGTTTTATTTCCCTTTTATTCACTTTTCCCTTTCCATTTCAAATTGAAATTAAGATCGTAAACTCTTTCTCTTAGATCATATACCTGAATGATGCTAAATTATAAATCTTAATTAGGTATGACTCAGTGATTTTAATCTTACAAGATAATTATTCTGAATAGGATAAAAGGTTCCCTTCAGATTGAAAGCATTTTCATTACAAACCCCATTTAAGATCAAACAAAGACCATTAAACAAACAGAATACTGTTATTCTTTTAAGCCTAAGAGTTAATACTTTTGAGTTTAAGTTGTGAATGAGGAAATAAGAACATAGGTAGAGCTTTAGTGTTTGCAAACTCTAAGCGCTTTTGATAGATTTTACTGCTAGGAATTACATGGATGGAGAGGAATCTTTTAAATAAAAATTACAGTTTTGATTATCTAAATGGAATATGCTCTCGTGCATGTGCATAGGTACATTTCTTTGTGAAGGTACTGATGTCAGGGACATTTTGGGTATTTCTTTATGAGTAATTAGGTTAACGGGGTTAGTTAGAAAATGTATCCTTTCCTGGAAAATGAAAAATTGCATTCAAGCAAAGGTAAAAGAGTAGAACATATTCATGACTTTAAGTACTTAAAAATATATTTTATGAGTCATTTTTAAGAATAATATCCAATATGTAACTTGTTAAGAATAATAGCCATTTTTACTTTTTAAAGCATATCTATATTAAAACTGACTCTCCCTTCATGAGTCACAAATCTGGAGTCAACTTTAGGCCCAACTTAAAAAAGATGGGGATCTAATCCCCTGCCCGGATCGCAGTATCCTATGCCAGCAGTATTGGTGCAAAATTCTTTAAAGAGGGATTTTCGTTTGCATTATTCAGAAGATCAAGCCACATTTTTGAGGGGGAATACTGATATGACCCAAATGGAGACTTTGGGACCCCGTATGACCTACATCTTTGTCTGACAAACTACAAGGAGAAAATATCACCACCTTTGGAATTTTATATACCTACATGAACAGTACTCTTTCTTTCTATGGGAGGATTTTAAATGTACTAAGAATAAGGATTCTCTAATTGGAAAAATAGGCTTTATGTAATGACAAGAGTACCAATCAACGAGTCATCAAAATGAATTTAGTTATGATGGTGGAATAGTGGCACTAAAGATTCTTACGCAGAAGTGGATGTTGAGACTGAGCTAAGTGTCTCTTGAGAAAGAAAAATTCTGCACATTTGCAGGATTCCTTTGGGGATTTTTTTTTTTTTAACACGAGTGTGAAATCTTTATCAATAACATTTAAGCATTTAAAGTATTAGGAAAAAATTCTACTGTTGGAAGATATTTATTATACCTTTGTCCTTTTCAGAAGTCCTCAGTGAACTCATACAATTCATTAATGGTTGTTTTGCTTGTTTGTTCTATTTTTGTGTCGTTTTATTCTGTTTTAAGATCAAAGTAAAAAAACCTTAATGGGAAACTATTTTGTACTGTTTGTCTTTAGAAGTACCTACTGAGAACACTACACAACATGTGGCATAGTTTGCTTATTACGATGGACAAAAATCCACAATTCTACCCCAATATAATTCTGTTTCTCTGGAATGGACCTTACTCTACAAATTGCCACTATTCCTAAACTTTCATATGGTAGGTGTTGCTGATGTATCATTGTAATGCACATGTGTTCCTAAACATGTATCTTTTTTGTGTTCATCTATAATTTCTAACAGCTAACTGTGCAGGTGTCTTTGTGCTGGGGTCAGGGAGAGCAAGATTTTCTACCTACCTTGCTATTTGCAGACATGCTGGGAACCGTGCTGTCTCCTCCATCTTTCCGCTGCTGGGACCCAGTTTTACTCATACCCGAGTACCATTTTGATGAGCTGGGTTTTCGTTTTGTTTTTTAGTATTTATCTGTAGGGTGGTGCTTATTTGATCATCTGGAAAATCAAATTTCACTTGAGCTGCTAGAATATGATATTTACGCCATGAGGAGGTAGTTTGAATTAATTAAGAGGATATTGAGCTGTGTAGTGGGAGGAAGTATAAATGCATTTTTTGGCAGGGACACCAGGTGAAAGACAACTTGTAGGAATGGGGAAGTAGTTAGAAGGAAATAAATTAGGGAAGTTGTTGAGGAAAGCAAAGGGTGATGAAGCTCTTCACATGATGGTTTCTAAAAATGATACTGGCAATTTTAAAAAATCAAATCCTAATATAATTATGTGAGAAAACTGATTATTTATTAAGAATTAGTGAAGTGTACAGTAAATAGCATGAAGCTATCACACTCCCCTTTTTAAAAATGACACATTCTATATCAAATCTTGAATATATGGGATTTGTGATCATACAAATTAAAAGAGCTATTGCTCCCTCTTTTCTTCTCATAATTTGAAAAAGTGTGAAAATTATACATGCCTCTCAGGATGATTCATGTTACTCTTAAACTCTTTTTTCTCCCTCAACATACTCAATTTGACTAGACCACAAGTGAGATTACAGAAGAAAAGCCATTGAGGATTGGGGTATATCTTTTTTTAAGGCTTCTTTGGAAAATAATGCATTTGTTGCCACTATTAGAGTTCAAACCATTAAGGTAGATGTATGATTTGATTTGCTTTGAGCAAAGTTTAATGAGAAATTTTGGGTCTACTCTGCATGCTAGCTGTACTTCAGTGTCCAAAGTAAAACAAACCAAGCAACCTGCCAAAGTTACCTCAGACCAGTTAAATGGAAGTTTAGAGGATGCCCAGTTTCTTTTAAGCTCCCCCAATGAATCGGATATAAAGTTGGGATTAAGAACCTCGTCTCTAAACCAAAACTTTATGCATTTCATGAGATCCTAAATTTTCTCTACTCGAAAATATTATTCCTGTTTGAAGACAATTAGAGATACCCATTCAGAATTTAAATATACTGATGATATGTACTAGAGTTAGTTCACTATCTGGCAAAGTTCAACAGCAATCTATGAAAAATTTTAAGAACATTGCCGCCACCCTAGCAGGAGTACCTCAGGAAAGTGAAAGTGGTGAAGAAAAGTGTCAGCAAAAGCTAAGACTCTATTGTATTTGTGACCCTGGGCAAGTCACTCAACCTTTTTGAGCCTCTTTACTTTTTTATAGAAGGAGAGTTGATCCAATGACTCTAAAGATTTTTTCCAATTCTATTTAATCTGTGACTGCTTGGTCATGGACTAGTATAAGCTTGAGTAAGTTGGTACCTTGCTGGTGGTCAGTGGCTGATGAAAAAGATTTTTTTGTTTCTCTTTAAGAAACTAAAGAAATTGTCTTGGAAACAATGAAGGAAGTTCAAGGACCATTTATCATTTCGTTAAACCCTTCAAGGGGGATGGTAACCATTCATTAAATATGCTTACTAATTGGTTGCAAGCAAATATGTCAGCGATTCTACTATCTTGAGAGTTGATGAGTATTAGTTAGCCAGTGCTTTTTCCCTGTAAGAGATATAAATAGACTGCAAAGCAGATTAATTTAAGCAGTAGCAGAGTTAGGCCCTTCAAATCCTTTTAAAATATGTATATAAATTACAGTTCAGTATGAAGTTTGGATCTTTATCGAAAGGGAAGCAATTCTATCTTTGTTCTGCTTTGTGTCTAGTTAGTCTTTATTCCTCCTCTTTTTACTCCCTGGAATGCTCTTTTCCACCTGTTGAAATCCTACCAGGACTTTGACATCTAACTTAGTGTTGCATCATCTGTGAAAACTTCCTTGAACCACCCTAACCGGGATCCATTTCAATATCTACTTGATATTCCCTAAGCGCTGTTAAAAAAAAAAATCTTCTTTTGATCATTTGCCATCATCTCTTCTCTACTGTAGATTGCAAGGCATTTGTGTTTCTCATTTATGAACCTGTAAACTTCTTGTGATCAGAGCACATCTAATTCATTTTTTATTTTTAATCTTCTCAACATGCCTGTACGATGCAAGACCTGTAATAGGTGTCCAATAACTATTTGGTGAATTGAATTGATAAAAGCATAGGAGACTATCACTTGGTTAATCTTTTATTAATCTTACTTAAAAAAATTGGAAGATACTTTTAAAAAATATTTAAACAACAGATATATTAAACTTGCATATTTCATTTTAAAAAGTGAAATTTCTATATTCTTCATGTAAGTTAATTACCAAGGAAAGACTTCATGATCCTGAAAAATAGTTTTATAATTAATTATATGCCTAGAAAGGAGTTTACCATCATTTATTCAGTTTTCATGTATCGGGAGAGAAGAGCGTTTATTTTATAAAAATAGAACATTCTAATAATACCTTGAAAAATCTTACAGAACAAAACTGCATAGCCTGTTTTGATTATAAAGTAATAACAAATGGCTTCAAATCTTTCTACATCTTTTTTTTTCCCTTGTGTGTTTGCAGTCCAAAAAAAAAAAAATGAGGCTACCGAATCATAAAATACTAGACCAGGAGACTTCCAAATCAGCTTCTTGCCAAAATAGGGTTATTCAGCCTTGGTTGAACATAGAAAATCAGCACCTCTGAGACATTTCATTCTATTTTGTCTTTTCTCTGATAAATAAGCAGTGTGCAGATCTGTGCCCCAGCAGCACTTAAAAGAGATTTCCTTGGGACTACATGGTATTAGGGTGCTATGATGTGAGATGCAAACTAGTTCATCTGCATTTGATAGGAGACTTTCCTTGTTTCTGCAGTTTGTGAATGTCTTTGGTTAACATTTTATTTAATTGGCATATTTTTGTTTTATATTTCAATAGTGTCTGACACTGTTACTTTATGTTGTACTAAATACTGGGTAGTAAGCAATTTAGCAGGGTTTACACCCAATGACCTTGTCTTCTGGTGGTTCCTCTGCACTACCGGTCAGGTTTGTGTGCTTATGAAGGGTCATTTTCTTCCTCAAAGCTGTCACTAATGTTAAAACAAATGGCATTGCAAAATTTTCTAAGGTAAGCTCAATTTGATCAAAGTGTTGAAATGGTAGTGAGTTAGTCAGTAGTATTTTACAAAATTTTTATTTTATATTTGTGTATTTTGATCCTGAAGATGGATGTACCAGAGAAAAGAACTTTCACCGTGCTTTGTGAAAGAAATCAGAAAAAAAAAAAAAAATAACCCCCTCCCCAAAAAAACCCCAAAAAGCAAACAAACAAAAAATGCCAACCAAACAAAAAATCCCAAAGGATCTATTGTCATTCTTTTAGAAACACAATTTTACCAAGGCAACCTATAACCTTGACTGGAAGCTCACTAGTTTTCTTTTAATTTGGGTTTTTCAGATCTGGAAAGTTCTAGATGTTATCTTACCACTTCATGCTGAAATCTAGGTTGATCTCATACACTCCATATAGAAGAAATGTCTGCAGTGCTAATTGTTGAACCTGGATTATGACAAATAAATGCCATTAAGTGAGCTACAGTAGACGAATATTGCTTAGTTAATTGCATGAAAACACTGCATCTTCAGCAGAGAGCTTCAGTAGTATAGAAGGATAGGACATTGTAGGTAGAAAAAGAGATTTTTGAGACGTACCAAAAGCTTTTTCGCAGTTGACTAAAATAATATGTTTAGTTCCTTTGTTAAATCAGCTCTACTGGTGTTCTGGAAACCATTCAATAAACTAAGCAAATTAAAATTGTTAAAGTCCATGAGAGTGAGAGTAACAATTATGAACTAAAAATCCTTGCAGTGGTAGTTTTGCAAAAACCAAACTAAATCAAGGGAAGATTTAAAAGACATAGCTACATAGCTTAGGGGCGCCTGGGTGGCTCAGTTGGTTAAGTGTCTGCCTTTGGCTCAGGTCATGATCCCAGGGTCGTGGGATCGAATCCCTCATCTGGCTCCTTGCTCAGTGGGGATCCTGCTTCTCCCTCTCTCTCTGCCTCTCCCGCTGCTTGTGCACGCACACTCTCTCTGTCAGATAGATAAATAAATAAATAATAAAAATAAAAAATAAAAGACATAGCTTAAAATTCTGCCATGTTTATGTTCAGGAAGTTGTGGGGTTTTAAGCTAACTAAATAAAAATATCCATGCAGATCTTTTGTGCCTCAAATGTCAGCCTTTTTCCTTTAGTCCTCCCAGAGGAAAACTGGGTGATTTCCCAGAGACTGTAGTAATGTAAGTTGGTAACCACAAAATAAGAGCCTTGATTAAAAGTTAGTGGTCAATTGTTGTACTCTTTTTTTGAGGAGGGAGGGGATGTTCCTCAGAAGCTTAGTTGAAAGTTGTTGTTAACTGATTTTTTTTATTAGGCCTAGACGTGACAATTCTTGAAGAATACCAAGGAGGCTATATTTGTCCTCTTGGCTTAAACCTAAAATGAAACGTAAAATTATTTCAAGTGAGCACAGCTCTGTGTGTGTGTGTGTGTGTGTGTGTGTGTGTGTGTGTGTGTGTTTGTATTCAGTAGAGCAACTAGGAAACATGACAGCACTTACAGCTCTTTTCATTCTGAGTGGCCGGTTGGTAGCTCCATTCAGACACCATCGAAGTGAGCCAATTTAAATCTCACTCCAGATTCTTGACTAAGTAGCCCAGATCTATCTGGTAGGTGGCACTTACTTGTCCCTTGGGGGATATATTTGGCACGATACTCATTCGAAGATTCAGTAAACAGGGTTTATGAGGAATTAGTTAAAACTGAAATTGCAAATGGATAATGAAGTATAGTGTACCCTCAAATGGCTTGAATATATTTGTCATGGGTGCACGAAGAGAATTTTTTAAATGGGTTATTTTAATTAGAGTAAAAACCAATCACAAATCAGCCACTTAAAATTTGCCTTCCTGCAAGGATCATTTTCTTTGAGCGACTGACCACGCCTTCTTCCAGCCCCGTCTTTGTCCAGGGTTTGGTGTAGTCATGCCCATGTCCTTGAAGAAATGTAGCATCTTTCACGAGATTTTTGTGCAAGTGAAATCAGATACCAGTTTTTATTGCAGAACCCAGCCTACAAATGTTTCTCTTTAAAGACATTTTTAATAGAAACCGTAAGGTATAAATCATTTAAGCAATTACCTGGACATTGTGGAAATGGGGCTTGGCTTGTTCTGTAGCCCCAGATGTTTCCAGATTCCAGTAATAACCCGGTCCAGATATTTACAGCTTAATTTTCTGTGCATGTGCACTTGTCCACAAATGGCTCCTATTTCCCATTTTCTGTTGGACAACTGGGCCACTTAGAGGTAAAGAAAGTGATTTCAGCTTGGGTGATGACAAACATTAATGGTTATAATAAGTTGCTTCTAGAAACTTTGATCACTTAAAAAAATGGAGAGGCTAAATCTTAGAGGATTTTATACTAAGAAATAAAATAAATTATTCAAATGGCATTTTCCTTTATGGATGGGGATGGGGTGAATAGCCTCCCCTCATTCCTCAAAATTATATTTAGCTTTGATATACTGTGTGATAAAAGTGATTTTTTTTTTAATGCGTCTTCTGGCACTGGTTGGGTTATCACGCAGGCTGCTAGTTTTCCTTGCATTACTTACTATTCCACAGTTTTTCATGTTCTGACTAGAAACTAAACAAATGGAAAATAATGATTGGAAACCATCTGCTGTGCAGAAATTTCACATATAGCAGTTAACTCTATTTTATAAAACAAGACCAAATGAGTGGATTACACTGTTGCAAGTAAATAGCAACATGCCGAAGAGCTTCCTTTGGACAAAGCAAGAGTGCAGGCAGCCAGCATTTCATTATGGAAAGTCAGTTGGTTGGGCTGTGGGACTAGATGTGCCCAGGCATTTATGTGTGTGCTTGTGTATGTGTGTGTCCATGGGCGAACAGTGTAGATGAAGGGAGCGGGTCTTTCCTCTCTACCTGTTCCTTGTGTCTCCATCCTTGTCCCCATAATTCCAATCAAGTGAGTCAGAGTATTGTAGATGCAAATAAAATTATTTCATCACATCATCCCAGATCTCTCTATTTGCTTAAAACATAAAGCCAAAATTCATTAAGCCACATAGAATAGAGATGTGTGAAAATACAGGGGCTTGGAATACTGGTTATCAAAGCTGTACAAATTATGACTTGTGGCTAGCCAAGTTAGCTTTAAATCAGTCTCTGGTCTTATCCTCTACCTGAAGAATACCTTAACTGGAAATTAGATTGAGTATATGTCCAAGAGATACTGATGGGCAACGACTATTCATATAGTTGCTACTGAAATACAGGTGTTGCATTAAGGGAAGACATGCATGAGAACAGACAGACATAAGTGGTCACAAAGAATTTATACAGATGGACCAGGTAAGGCCTGGTTTTATAGTTGTCCATATAATCAATCGATCGATTTCTCTCTCCTTCCCCCCTCCTTGCTCTAAAATCTGTTTAATATGTCAATATAGTTAGTTACTCAAAACATACATATTCTCTCCTTCCCTTGTTTGATCCTGAGATTTTGCCATAGAGCAAGAAAAGTTGTTTAAAATGGGCAGTATATTGAGTTCAAAGGACCCATACAGTTCATAAATTCTCTGGTGTCTACTGGATTTTTCATCAGGGAGACTTCCAATAAAAATGATCTATTTTAGAAATAATATTGTTTAGTAGGTTGAAATGTGGTGTAATAAAATTAGACCTTCAGTCTTCTAAAGTTACTACTTAGATGGCACCCTTGGGATGGTAAAATGGCTGTATAAGCAGATGAATCAGACAGTTCCACTGATGGGAACATTTGTCAGTCTCTGTTACAGATATAATATATTCTTATATCTGTAATCCTGACACTGTTACATCCAAATGAAATCAACATGAGGTTGTCATCTTTAAGCAAATATGTTAAGTGTTGTCTTTTGTGCTTTGGATTTGAAAGAAAGGGGCCCAGGGGAGACAGCATCATGCAAATGGAACAAATCCCATTTCTTCTGAGCGGTGCTGTTTTTCCCCTCCATGGCAGCTGGCTGTGTTATCTTTGTGTGTTTCTCTGAGTGCTGACAATTCTTTCAGTGATCTAAGTTAGGGCACATTAGAAAGTGGAAGCAGCTGTCTGTCGCTATACTGAGAGACGTGTTTGCTCTACTGCAAAGATGAAGGACCATGAATCCTTGACACACTCCCCCCCTCCCCCCTGTACTTTCCAACATGATCAACATTCAGACGCACAGATTGTCTGCTTGGACAGTTTTTTGTTCTGACTGACAGCATCTGGCATAGACAAATTTAAAAATACATAGCATGCCATGCTTGGAATGGGAACATCCCTTCTTTATTAATCTTCTCATTTAAACCATTCATTTACATTTCAAGAAAGGTTACAGCTTGATATGGTTGAAATGTTGATTTTTAAATGAATAACCTAATGAAATGTCTTGAATGAGTACCAAGCAGCTACTGTTCATTAAAAATTACACCCGATTAACACGGCCTTGAAAGCCTGAGAGGAAAGGGATTTCTTATTGTTTTAATCCACAATGCTATCCAGTGTTTACCTTTCTGGCACAAAGCGAATAGAAATGATGCCTGTACTCGCAACACTTCTGATACTGAACACAACTATGATATCACCCTTAAGCCAACAAAACACTTGGCCTTGTTTAATCAGCTTTCCTTCCCTCTGAAAACCCCCAAAGGTGTTAAGAAAAATTTTAAACATCACCAAAATATGCCTCTGTCAGGTCTCCTCTCTCTCTCCATGTCCCACCCCTCCCCCACCCCCAAAATACTATGTCTCTGTGTCCAAAGCCCAGGGGGGAGGGGTGGGGGAAAGGAAAGCTTATATGTTTTCAGATGGAAAAGTGGTAGCAAATGCTTTTCGATTAAACATTCCTTCTGACCCCACGTGGGAGGATATATATTTATTTGTCGGCATTACTTTAGTAATAAAACATAACAGTGCAAAAATTGCTCTCTTTCTCTGCCTCACGTCACCTCCGACACACTCACATTTCTTATCCATTTTCAATTGCACAGCCAACCTCAGCAACATGCTTGTCTGGCATTTATGTAAAAATAATATGAAAATTGGCCCTATCAGTCCGTCTGTGGACTTCGAGTCCAGGGGTGGGGGCGGGAGGGGAGAAGGAGATCCTCCTTTTATTACACATTGTAGACTTTTCCTCTCACCAAGAATTTCAGCCAGGACCACTCAGCTGCAGGTGTGGCCACAGTAGTTGTGAGAGGTGTTTGGAGGGGGGTAGTGCAGAATGATAACCGAAAAAGAAACTGTTCAAGGGCTAGGTAGTGATATGTGAAGCAAGTGTGCTGGTTAACTTGGAAAAAGAGGCTTCAGAGGGAGGTTCAATTAACAGTTGTAGGCAGAAGAGGTGATGTATTTCTTCAGCACGTGTAAGAGGTCATTTGCTTTAGGATACATTTTGACGAATTTCAGAGAGAAGTAGATGCTGAAATAAAAATGAAGACAGATTACAGCTTCATATCAAAGGTACTTTTACATTCTTGAGTATGAGAGGGGAAAATGGCGCATTTTTATCCCATGGGTTATATATTATTTTTAAATGTTGCTAATTTGTGTATTGTGTACTTTTTTTTTTTTTTTCATTTAAACAAACTAAATCTTGGAAACTAACAATATCTTTGAATCTGGAATCAGCTTATCCCTCTACCCCACAACCCATATCCGGGCTCTGGAAATTTAGGGTGGACACTGTTTGGTTGCTATTTTTCTTTTCCTCTCTTTCTTCCCTTCCTTCCCTCTTTTCCCCTTTCTTTCCTTTTTCAAGAAGCTAATGGCAGAGAATCAAATCCGAGTAGATCTAGTTCCAGCATTTTGATTGCCAGTAAATATTTTATAATCAACGTTTTAAATATAAATTACTTAGTTTGTTATTTTCCATTTTGATTTTTTTTTAATGACTAGGTTTTCAAGGTAGTGCCAATGTGCATCTGTAAGCAAACTGGGAATGGGTTAGAGAACACAATTCCCTCGTGTAAAAAGCCAGGTTTAGCAGTAATGCTTTTAATCTGGACTTGTAGAGGATTCAGGAGCATCCATAGATCTGCTCCAGTAATTACCATACCCCAAGTGGCACGGGAAGAGACATTTGCCTAAAAACTTGATGTCTTTATTACGCTGTTTACATTTTAATTAGAAACATGAAAATTACTGATTCATACAGGCAACTATAGTTTAAGTGGTTTCGTTCACCATCCAATAAATCAAAAAAAAAAAAAACAGTTGGCATAAATAGTTTACTAGGAATCATTCGTGGGAATAATGTGTTGGCACTATAAGCTGCTTAAAATATGTTTTTATTTTACTAGAGGTAGAATTTGCATATAAATTAGAGAATGGCATTTTAAGTTGACAGTCATTTATGCACGATACCACCCACATGCACATACAGATATGGCTGTGTGGATATACTTTCTATGAGTTTAGAAGGTTTTGCCGTATCGTGGTGGTGGAGATACACTGAGTCTGGTCTGTGAGTTTTTAAAATGCATGTCCTCTCTTAAAGTCCATTCAGAAGTGCTGTGGGTGTTCTAAATATGCAAAGCCACACACACATCTTTTATCTCTTGGGCAATATCAACTCGCAATAGGAAAGATGTTTATTTCTTGTATGTTCCGGGTATGTCTCAAGAAAGAGCTGCTGTTGCACTTGCTCATTCATTCCCTCTTTCCTTTTCTCCCATTCCCCCCTAACTTTTGCATGTACCTGTCGGTGCGGCTGCCCTAAAACCACTTTCCACTCCGAGCGCTGGACTGAAGCAGGGGGTAGCTGTCAGAGTCCATTCCTGAGTCAGCAGCACATCCATTGCCTGAATCTTGCGACAGTCACTCATCCAGTTTTCCCCTCCCCAGGGGACAAGCGTCCTCCTCATCAGTGAGGAGGAATGACCCTTCTGTCTGGCATGCTCAAAATCCCAAATCTCCCCACTTCGGTGTGTGAGTTCAAATCCCCCCTCCTGGAGGCAGGGCTGGGACTCCAGCTAATGACTCCGAGATACAGAGGGTCAGTGCACTGGTGAGCTGGAGAACCAAGGCATCGTGTGAGCCTACATTTTTCCCATAACTGTAGACTCCTCTCCTCCCTCCCTCCCCTTCCAGACCCTTTATTATAGATCAATATTATGCAAAAATGAACCAGGAATAGCCACAGCCATTAAAGCCCATTTTTCTTTTCGTTATCTCTGTTAGAAAGTTATTGGCCGAGGGGAGAGGTGGCTCTGTTACTCTTTTTTTTGTTGTTGTGTTTATTTTTTTGTTTGTTTTTTGGTTGAATGGAAGCGTGTTTATTTTGTATCATACGCCCATGGGCCATAGGTAAAAATGAATTTTAAAAATATTACACAGGAGGAAACATCTACACATAGGTGTTATACCAGAAACGATGCAGCAGTCATTGTTTTAAACTTTTGAATGGGAATGCGTTACACTGAACCTCCCGCTTGCTAACTGCATGATGTGATTTCTGGGAATTAAAGGGAGTAAGTAATTCTCATGAGGGGGCTTCCGATGATAAATTTGGTACTTCATTTCTGCATCTTTTGGGTTGTTGTCGTCGTCATTGTTGTTACTGTTTCTTAAAGTTCTAGGGGCTTGGGAAAGTCTTAAGATGCTAATTGGTTATTTTGTGGCATCCTCACCATTTCTGATTTTAATGAAAAGTCACTTAAGAAAGACCATTTTCTTCGTCACCGAGGTAACTGGTTCAGGTTGTCAAACCAGGGCTTTTAAAAACAGTTACTAGTGCTTTCCATCTCCCAGGCAGAGTTCCTGAGCATGTTAGTTAGGGTAATAGTGAATTCATGGCCATATGCTTATTGGTTTGCTTTGCATCACCTCTTTTTTATGGGGGTGGGGGGGGCAGGCAGGGCGCTTATTAGGTCTCTGTATTTCCTAGATGTGATTAGGCACAATAGTTGAGATCCGTAAGGGCAGAAACATGCTGCTTACTTGTACACATGGCAAAATTCTACTAGTTCTGTGCTGTCTGGTAAATCCTGTCTGCTTTATGCAGTGTGGCCCGAAACAGTTGTGTGGTGAGGGAATGCTGGCTGCTGGCCAGCCATTGACTATGAAATCCTGGGTACCTGAGAGCTTATCAGTTCTTTTGCTTTGTAAAAGAAAAAAGTGATGAAAATGTTGGTAAACTGCCATGAAGGTTTAAGGCTGCTGGAACAAGATGCCGTGTAATCAGATTGGAAAATGGAGCTTGAGATTCTCTGCATGGAGAGCAGCCGTCTGTGGACCCCGTGAGCCGCTGTGCAAGTGCCCGAGCTGACCACTTTGTTAGCAAATCAGCTTGTTTGCTGCAGCAGCAGGGTGGAAAACACCAGAGCTTGTGATGGTATGTAACGGACGGAGAGCTCCTGCATGGCACAATCTAATCAGCTTGCAATTAGCTCGGGCTCTACAGTCACCTTCTTCATTTTCTTCTTTCCCCCTCTTTGTGTTAATACTGTGCACTTTAAACAATTAAGTGAGGGAAGTAATCCTTCAAGCAAATCAAAGCCATCCTTTAATTTTATCACTCTGCTGAAAAAGTATCAGGTGGTCCACTGGTCTTCATCAGATGCTGGAAATTCTCCGGCTTACTGTAGCATAGAGAGGGGCTTTAACGAACTGATTTTTTAAGAGAATCTTTAAAAATATCTTGGCGGGGATTGCGGGGGGGGGGCAGAAAATGGTACATCATTTAAACTGGCAATGAAGTTAAAATTAATAAGGGAGGGATTGCAAAAGCCTTTTGGTTTATATACAGCAGTGAATCGGTTTCATATTTTTAATAACCAGAGGCAGGCTGTGTGTGTGTATGTGCGTGCATGTGTGTGTGTGTGTGGGTGGGTGGGTGGGTGAAAGAGAGAGACCTGTGTGTATCTATCTCATATATAAAATCCTTGACGCTGCTGTTTGTTTAGGCATTTCTGTATAGCACCTTTCTGAAGGCTCTGATGACATAGCCACTTGTACTGATAATTCCACTACTTCACCTTTAGCGAACTTGATTCACTAAGGTTTAAGAGAACAAGGATATCATTGCTGATCAAATGTGTTACTTGTTAATCCTTTAAAATAAAATTCAGATCATGTGGGGGAGAGGTGAGAAGAGCAAAGCATAGGTTTGCAAAATCGGCATAACAGTTTTACATTTTATTTGATTCAAGGACAGTGACTTCTGAAATACTACTTAAAAGACACCTATTTATCAAAATAAAATAAATAAATCCTCTCATAGTATTACTTATGCTACCTTGTATCAATTTTCCTATTCCAGAAAGCTTTTGTTAAATATTCTCCATGTGCATGAATCTCTGACCAGATATGTTTTATTAGGTGTTTATCATGAGGTAGAAAATGGGCATTATTTCATGAATGTTTACTTTGGAAAGCAGCACAGGGAATGAGGATTGGAATTTGCTTTTAATGATTACCAAAGAACTAATTAAAGTATTTTAGGTGACTTTGTTGCAAAATAGTCAGTTCCTTTCTGGGGGTGGTTTGTGTTAAGAAAAATGAACATAGTCATAATATTATTGATACTTGATCACATTAGTATCATAATTGAATTCTCTCCATGTTGTCAACAGAAGAATTTGTTTGTCTTTATTAAATGACACAGTCCTACTAATAAGCTCTTTAATTTTTGCCTTCAGCAAAAAAAAAAAAAAAAAAAAAAATCTCACAACTTACATTTATAACCAATCATGTGGACTTAAGGTTTCTTTTTTTTTTAAACAATTTAAAAAGTTTCACTATTCATGTATTAATGCTGTTTGAAAGATAGCATGTCTTCCATTTTGCTCTACTTACTTGATTATGTATCTTACTTTGTATTTGGAAGAGTGATTTCAGTTTGAGAGAAAATGAAAATAGTTAATATAAAGTGCATTTAAAATTAGGTTGGCTCCTAAGTTTGCCTCAGGGCTTTGCTGGTGTTGCATCAACGGGTCCTTTTGTTGTGTTTTGAACTTTTTTTTTGTTTTTAATTAAAAACACAGATGAAAAGAAACATATATCACCTACACCCATCTTAGGCTGCAAAGATTCACTTTATACTCCTTTAGAGGACAAACTCCATTAGATATGCACTTACTGTCCATCGGATTGTAAATCTTACAATTTAATGGTAATTCAGTGAGCAGTTATTGCTTCAGTGGCCTTTTTTTCTTTCTTTTTTGTCCCATCTCACTTGTGAAATAGGGTTACCCTTTACAAGTGTCACAACCATAGATTCATCTTTTGTACTTTGTAGTTGTTCCTGGTGCATCATTCTCAAAGTTGAAAAAAAAAAAAAAGCAAAGCGATGGAGGAACCATGGGGTGGGGTGGGGAGTGTGCGTGCGTGTGTGTGTGTGTGTGTGTGTGTGTGTGTGTATAGAGGGGATGGGGGCTCTGGACTGAGGAGTTTCATGCTTATTCTACAGAGAGACAGAGAGAGAGAGAGAGACCCAGAAAGATATAGGAACTCAGGCAACAGAATAGCCAGAAGCGTCAGCATCAGTCTAACAGATTAATCCCTTTTTCTAAATAGGCATTTCCTCTACCCTCATTCTCAGTCTAATGTACATTTTTCCATAACAGATTGCATTCTGCTCTTGAATTCCTGGAAGTAGAAATGGGATCCGATGAGGATAAGTCTCTTTGCCTTGCTTACACTGTTAATATTCTTATCCTTTTTGGACATTGCAATACTTTTTTTTTTTTTGTAGAAACAATATACACATTCATAAAGAAATCATAAAGGGAATCTCCTTTTGAAGATAATCAGTTCTTTTCAGGAACTGCAGGTTACATGGTGCACAAATGAGCTCTAAGTGGGGGGATTTAAAGTCCTGCTATAGCATTTAATTTCTTGAGGAAAGGAGTTCAGTTCAAGGTTAGCCTGTTATTGTGGCACTGGCAACTACTTCCCGCGTCCCCGCTCTTCTGCCAGCGGTACTGCACAAAAGGCAGTCATTTTTATTTAATACGTAGGGAGGTATTAATCACTGCAGCATTTTCTTGCAAAAATTTATCTTATCATATTCATTGTTTCACTACCCATGACAATAATAGGTGTTTAATTACTCAATAACAGCCGTTTATAGATTCCATTTTTCCTGTGTGCTGGACAATTGGTATTGATTTTGTACTTTGATGCAACATGAAACTGTATTAAACACAATTAGAATTCCAAGGCTGGTAAAATGTGCATTTGTTATGGTAACTGGTCTTGCTTTGAGAAGCGGCGAGCGTCTTCTAATCCAGGCAGTGCCTTTGGAGTAAAAAGGATATTTGATTTTCTTGCAGCGCTGTGGTTAAAAATGAATGCCCCTTTTTCTTTCCCCTCATGTTGCGTGTGTCTATGCACACACGCATGTGCACAAGTGCGTAGGTTTAGTTTTAGTGAAGCAATAAGGAGTTTGGATGAAATGAACAGATTTGAAACGGATGGTTCTTTACAGTCCGAGAAACCATTGTGTATAGGTGAACGCTGACTCCGTGTCATCTTGTAATTGTGTCTCTTTGGTTAATGCTATAGGTCTTCATCGTATCAATAAATAAGTTATTACCTGGGGTGAGGGTGGGAACTGTAGGAGATGAAATAGCACCTTCATCTCGTGCTGGATTCTGGTCCACTTCCTTTTAAGGTGTCGAGGAAGACCTCCAAATCCCTATTGTGTCATAAGTTAAACATTGGGTTTTGTTAAAATTGGCACTAAATAAAACCTTTCATTTACCTGACACTATTATGTCACAGTCAGGCGGCCTGAAATCTTGCCCAGAACTAAACTCAATCCTGTGTTCCAGTAACAGTGCAAGTCAGCTTGTGTTTTGCCTTGCCCTTGCTTTTCACAGACGCATTTCCATGTGCATTTGGCATGTTCCAAACCATAATTTGAGGGGACTCACTTGTTGGCCAGTGCATTAATTGCCTAGGATTTTCAGCTCCTTACAGATTTATTTCCTGTGGCGGAAGGTCATTTAGCCTTACCAAAATAAAAAGCAAAATAAACCAAGGACAGACGAGAGGTTGCTTAATCTTATTTTTCATGAGTGGGGGAGCTTGTATCCTTGCTAAATATTACTTTGTATTCTTTCTGAGGGCTGTAGACCTTTAGGCTGAAATTTCACAGTGGTATAGAGTGATCTGGATAACTCCCCTAACCCCTAAAAATGGAGGCTGCCCATTGACACAATTGCTTTCTGAATCAGGAGGGTGTTTTAATTGCCGATCTCTAATGATTACTACTGCAACGTGAATTGACATGACTACTTCGTCATAGAATTAAAAAAAAAAAAAAAAATCTGTGTAGCAGGTACAAAACTTCAGGGAAGATTTTACAAATACTTGCCCTGTGCTTCCTAGAACAGAAGCAGTCACAGTCAATTGCTTCTTAGTTTTAATCAGACATTTCTTATTCAGTTAATATTTGTATTGTTATTTTCCATATGGGCTGTCATATGACAGCATATGTTAACATTTGTAAAGCCATAAGAAAATAAATATAAATAATTTACATCTGGCCAGTGTAGTTTTTTGTTTGTTTGTTTGTTTTTTGTTTTTGTTTTTTTCCTTTTCTTGGAGCTCCAAGAACAAGAGAAAAAAATAAATTGATTGGCCTGCCTATTTTAAAACAATCATTTTATTTTTTGCTCATAGACATGAGAAGAAAAGCCAGCTTTCGTTCCAGAAGTATGTGTTATTTGTTTATTTTGCTTTACTGGGACTGGGCAGAGACTAGCAAGAGGAGGCTTCTCTGGTAATGGGATCTGAGGTCTGCAAAGTCCTGTGCAGACAGATCCCTCCATCACACAGCAAATCGCTTCTTGGGCTTCCAACAGCTGGGTGGGGAATGCTGGAACTTGTAACTTAGGATCACGCCTCAAAGGAGAGTTAAAAAAAAAAAAAAATACAGAAATTTTCACATTTTTGGCATTTCTCCTACAAATTAAAACTAAGGTCCTCTTGATGCTCTGACCTGGGTCCTAGGTCCCTGGTGATTTGTGTGTGTCCTTTCCAGATGAACTGCTTTGTGCTTTCTATTTCTGTTTAGACAAATCACTTAATTTTGAATAATGTGAGTGTAGGCTCAATTAAGTGAAAGATGATCACATGTAATTAGCTAGCTACAAAGTGGATTACCTAAAGAACTGATATAGACGCTCTTTTTATGGTTAAATACTACTTTTTTAGGTAGGCTTTCAATGTAAAGAGGAGTGTGTTGGTTTTTAAGGAGTATCTAGAAGAGGATTGGAGCTGCACAGCTCACTTACAGCAGGGTGCATGTATTCCTTCTCTGTGCTTGCCAAGGGCCAACTTATGTGGTGCAAATGGAAACTTGGCTTTCTGAGGAAGCTGAGTCCTCACTGGGACACGCAGACTGCATGTGGATTTACACTCTGGCATCCATACGAAGAAGCACCATCTCCATTTTCATAGCTCTTTATCTCAGACATGGCTTTCACGTCTGTTTAAAGCACTCTTGCTCTTATTTAAGGTAAAGTAGGATCCTGGGTCTGATGATCTTTTGACTATTTCTAACCATAAGGTCTGTGATTCAATAATGTTTCCTGGAAGCCATTCTCAATCTCTCTCTCTCTCGCTCTCTCTCTCTCACACACACTGCTTTATTTTCAACATGAGAATAGCAAAAATGATACCAGTTGTAGCTTATTACAGGTTTTATCTCCTGTTAGCAGGGAGCTCGATCTTTCCTAGTAGGGGAAAGCTAGGCACACTGAACGAATGTATTTTCTTTGGGTTTTATTTATGCTGGCACCGAACGATATCAGTGGGACCCTACCTGAACAAACTGACCAAGTATTCGACTAGCTGCACCAGTCATTTCCACAAGGGATCGTGTAGAGAATACCTCGGGACTCCTTGGGAGAAATCTATTTTGAGAACCTGACTTTTGTCATCTTGCCTCACAGAAACTTCCTCGGTCCTTGTGGACAGTATAGTCTGTGTGCGGCCATTGCTTGGGTAAGCATTCATATCCTATGTGATGACTTCTGAATCCCTTTGACTTTTTTACTTTAGGGCAATACAGTGTTTTGTTTGTGGAAGCACTCATAGACTCCAGTGGTTTAGTATGTCCACTTTATTTTTTCTTTCTCTTTCTGCCCTTACAGAGTTCCCCTGCCCCCCCTCCCTCCAAACCTCTATGGCGCCCCCTCCTACCCTACAGTCCGCTCCGCAGTATTCCTCTCACCTCACTTCTAGCTGTCTGAATAAAAAAATCGATAAGACTATTAACGCCATTTGGAACTTTTTAAAAAAGAGAAATAATATTTTAATTACTACTGACATGCCAGTTTGAAGCCCATATCCTCCTTTATGACAGTTCAGTTTAGAAACTACATTGCTTCATTTCAGTAACTTTATTACCATTTGGCTCAGAGATTGCTATTTCGCCTTGGCCACAGATTTCATCAGTTGCCCGGTTCACCTTTGTCCACACTATACTTGTGAAATGACCTCGTCCGTTAGTGCTTGTCAATAGTAAATTGCTATATTCTACGCCTAGAAACACACCAAATGACTACAACTCTTTATTGAATGACTGAGTTTGCAGTTAATTTTTTTAAAATTAAAACTTAATTGGAATGGTCTTAATTACTACTTAGTCCTGGTTAATGGAGGCACTGGTTAAGGTCGGCTACCACAGACGCCATTCTTATTGGTAGTGGGAGCGCTGAACACGGGGTAGTATGTGGGTGTCTGTGAGACCAGTGTGTTTTCTTTGTCCCCTCGCCCAGGTTCTAATGATTCTATCAAAAGAACAGTGTGCAAAATAACAGTGTGGAAGTTTCAGTTATTCTGACGACATCATATTAATTTTCTTTTTGAGAATTCCCAGTGACTAAGTCATCTCTTCACAGAAAGTTCTTTTTCAATGGTGAGAAATTTGTGCTATTGTAATTTATACAAATAGGATTCAGTGTCAAGGTGCTGCTTTTTTCCTTAAAATAATTATTGAAAGAATCTTAAATATGATGTCCCCTTTAAACAGATGACTAAAATAGTGTATTAGGGAGTACTCAGAAGTTTATGATTGTGTCAGGTTTGGATACGTCTCTGTTAAATATGGCATTTTCTTACCTATCTATAGACTTCTTTTCACTATAAAATTTACGTGAAAAGGAAAAACGTCCACTGCTCACCTCTTTTTTTTTTTTTTCAAATAGTTTGGTTCTTTATCTCCTTAGCAAAGCTTTTACCATAAATAGGTCACTGTTAAATTGCTTGTAAATTAAGGTAAAATAAAAGGGCAGTATACTCGGAAATCTCGTTTTTATGAAATTTATAATAATGACAAAATACCACTGTTATTTTCCAAACACTGTTTGACATGTACTTACCGTGGCTGAATAATTCCATGAAGATTATTTTAATCTACTAAAAATACTTAAATTCCAAAGTATATCTTTTCTGGGTTTTTAATCTTCTTTGTTTTTGTTTTGTCTCTGTATCTTTGAAATAACCTGATATCAGAGAGAGTATTCCCTACTAAAATACAGTGAGGCTTAGATGGTTGAAGAGAGCACTTCTGACAGATAAACATGGTAAGCCTGGTTGTTTTCATAATATTCTGAATGTCCCAAAATAAAAATGTTTGAAATTTTCTTCCTAAATAGAAATTAAGAACACATAATTACATAGTAATTATACAATTTAACTGACGTTAAGCAATGAAGATGGGAAAGAAACATTAAAGTTTTTCCTTCCAAATGCAACTGATGGTACCATTGCTGTGACACTTAGGAATAGGAAGGGTTTCATCACTTTTCATATACTTTTGGGCGTATGTCTGTACCTATATATTTGTTTTAAGTGAGATTATTGTTCTAAGAAAGAAAAACCTTAATAAAAACCTGTCTGAAAATAAAATGTTGTCAGAACTTCAGCCAAGAAAAATGTCCTCTGTGAGGCAAAATCAGTGCTATTTGCTCTTCCTCAAAGGCTGTGATTTTTTTTTTAGGTTGCATGAAGCTTGGGACAGAATTCTATCAAATCCAAATTATATGCAATCTAAATGCAATCTGGGGGGGGAGTGGGGAATGATGTGCAGAAAGTATTATGAATTGTATATTGTAAATAGTACATTTTAGGTTCACCTTCCAAAGGAAAAAATTAGTCGAGTCTAAACATTTTCACCTGTTCAAATCATCCCATTTAGGTCTGTTTTGGTAGAAGGCACTGGAATGTCCCAGTAAGTAGAACGGTCACATTTAATGCATCACATTTAAATAGGTTGTTTGTGCCTATTAATAAGTGTCACAGTTTAAATAACATTATTAAGCCACTACCTTTATATCCTTGGTTTTACCTTATCAAATGTCTGGGGCAGAGGTTTAAGGTATTTCTTTTCCTGTACATAATCAGTAACTGTTCTTAATCAGAATCTAGTTCTTTTAAAAAAAAAGAACTCGTTTAGAAATAGCGATGGGTGGAAGTCATCAACATGAACAACTGGATGAATTGTGCGTTCAAACTTACTGGTGGATAAGTTAAACATTAGAGCCATGAAGTGTAAAGTTTGTGTAGCATTTAACAAGCCTTGGAAGAGCATTAAAAGTAACTTATGTGTAATATGCAGTACTAATAGAGCTTCACGGAGCCCCAGAGGAAGCTGCAAATGGGATTCAGGCTGCTGCAGGCTGTCTGAGATGTGGAGATTATGCTCCATGAAGACCAAAATAAGGTTTCAACAAGGTTTTCTCACAACCATGTAAATTCTCCAGATGAGGAGAAATGAAAATATATTTAAAATTCCAGCCGCTTAAGAACGCACACCTTTATAAGTGTGATGAAAATAGATTTCAGGTTTTTATTTTCTCTGCAGTGTTTGGCGTATCTTAACTGGATTTTGTGTTCAACCAGTGATGTTAAAAACCAAACATGTACATAGTACCCCTATCTTGTCACTGTGTTGATGGGGGAAAAAAAAGTTGAAGGAGAAAAAGAAGACCATTGTAATAAAAGATTTTGAGTGCTGCTTGAGAACTGTGCAGAGCAATCTTGCATCACACTTGTTAGGGTTGGCCAAAAAAAAAAAAAAAAAGAAAGAAAGAAAGAAGTTTATATACGGCTTTTAATTTTTTTTAAAAGTGCCCTAGACACACCTACACACCTACACACACACACACACACACACACACACACACAGTGGGCTATAATCAAAACTTCTGAAGTATTGAGTTTGTGCTGTTACCTGGTAGTTAGGGATATAAAAACACAACCTCTCTGGATCTCAGTGTATTCAGCTTAAAATGGATGACTTGCATTGGAAGATTTCTAAATTCTCTTGAGCTCTGAAACAGCTCTACATTCCGTTTGAAAAATTTTAAGAACATCGAAACCGATTGTGCCCCTCGGTTTTTCTGGTGGATCCCAGCTGTGCAACAGAAAGCCGCTGGATGCTGTGTTATTTCTGAGCCTCTAGGAGAGTGGTTCCCGCTCTGAGGGCTGCAGACCTCAGAGGAAACTGGGGTTATGGCAAAGGTTTCTCAAATTCACATGGGCCCCAAATTGACGTTTGTCACACATATGTTCTACAGGTTTTTTGGACATGTGTGGAGTCTCCTGTGATTAGAATAGAAACATAAATCTGCTTAGAAGCATCACAAAGGTGTCACAGAATTTACTGTAGTTCTTAGTCATTGTTTCCTCCATCAATGGATGCTGCAAGTAAAATCGATATCTTGAGTCTGTGAGGTTTTTTTTTTTTTAATGTTAAAAAGGGTGGAAACCAGTAATTTGAGATGAAGTGTACTCACTGGGAGTACATTAATTGCATATAATGTAAACTATTAAGCATTGCCTTGGAAATTGTGCCATTAATATTTTTCCAAGGGCTTTGGAATATTTTATTCCATTTGAACACCTAGTTGGGGTTATGGCTCCATTTCCTGTCAGAGTACTTGAAATATTCCATTAGCTTACTGTTAGTAGTTGTCTTATAAACTCCTCCTAATGGTGAATAATGACTGTCATTTGTTGGCGTTTACTAGGCGCTGTGTACGCGTGTGTGTGAGTGAGTCTGCAGGGACAGTGTGGCATGATTTCCCCCATTTTATAGATTAAGATGTTAAGGCAGAAAAATTTTAGGTATCTTGCTCAACTACTCTTAGCCTTTGGCAGAGACAGAAATCAGAATTGGCCTGTGTACCATCATCAAAATCCACACAATGCCTGTGGCAAGAGTGAATTTCAGATTGAGCTTAATGGCACATACAGCTCCCCAAAGAAAATGCTTGACTATACAGTCCACATTCTGTAACACATGTGTCATCGTCATGACAGAATTGCCTTTGTGTGCCTCAGTTTACCCACATTTAAGGTAGAGTAAAACATGTTATCATTTAATTTTACTTTTCTTGTGAGGATAATGTATGAATTAGTTAATGCTTATAAAGAAGTGATTTGATGAGGGGAAAGCTCTATCTAAATGCTAAGTATTATTTATTATTCATGTAAGCATATTACTGTACCCTTCAATCACCTTTTTTTGGATGTTTCAAATGGGCAATTACTGTCTCTTTGTGTAAGGCTTTTAAAATTTTTAATTTAAATTAAAAGTTAATCTAATTTAGGAAAACTGCCAGCTGGAAAGGAACACAGATTTTTTTTTTCTTCCTTTCCAAACAAAACAGCAATTCAGAATAGACTCCCTTTTAATGTAGTAATGTGGGTAGGCTTTCCTGGGCTACTGGTATTAGGAAGGAGGGCTAATTAGTAATGGCTGCTTTGTAATGCTGGTAATCTACGTGTTAGGATTAGTGCTGATAATAGATCTGATTAGGTGGAATTAACTGATATTTAGAAGGATGGAGATTCCTTTGTTTATGAAATCTCCAGTTTGGGGGTACAACATATAGCTAAAGTGGCTGAATCCTTGAAATCTAGTTAATATGGCTTTTCCACAATGCAGTGCCCGAATATGACTAGGGTCAGCAAGCAATGAGGGTCATTTGAGCTCAAGAAGACCTTTACTTCTCAAGACCTTACTGAGGGGACCCTACAAATAGTGAAAAATCAGAGTTCAAAGATCAGAAATGTCAAGTATGCTTTAAAAGGGAAAGGCGCATTTACCTGAGCTCTTCAGTTAATATCTAGCAATCCTTGATGGGAAAAGCCTTCAGTAACTCTCTTTTCACATGCCTGTTGACTCCAAAGTAACCGGTTTTCATTTAAACATAGTGAAAAACGTATTGTTTAAAAAAAAAAAAAATCATCACTCTTTCTTTATTCCTCCCCCCTGCAAATTTGCATATTCAACTTTCCTTTTAAAGTAGCCCACTTTAAATATTCCCCAGCACTATTAAATTTTAAGGAAGTATGCTTAGAAATCACATTATTCAGTTGTACAGTGTCGGTTGCCCAGCAGTATCGTTAAATCCTCTGGAGTGATTCCAGTCCCATAAAAATTAGGGACCCCTTTACATTGTTTCCATATTCAAATGGAAATCTTTTTGCAAGTTAGTAATTAAAGTATTTAACCTCTCTCTCCCTCCATTTATTAGAAAACTCTTTTTTCTTTATTTTTTCAATTACGAAAAACTGCTAAAGCCAATCAAGCATTTATTTTGATAAACCGCTTGTAACAGTCTCAGCTAAATTCTGCAAATACAAAAAAAAGCTAAATAATCACCCTGAGCAGATTTTGCGGAGACCTTGCTCAACCTGTTCAGGGATAATTATGCCGAGCTTTTAGTATGGGGCAAAGGAAAACATAAAATTAAGGCATGAAAGAAAGTCTACCTATTTTGAGAAAATACTGGGATAATTGGTACTCTTTTTATTACCATTTTATTATAGAAAGATATTGTCTTGCAATGAAATATAGGTTTACAGCAATGAAATAGTACTGTGAGGGGTTGAGAGGATTTCTGTTAGATGGATTGATTTAAAATGTAATAAAAATAGCAAATTGCTAAATAGTGAATTGCTAAATAGTCAAATTAGAGTTCATTATTTAAATGACTTTTTTTTTTCTTTTTAATCATATGATGTTCATAATTGCTTTGTTTCTGACAAGTACATTATAGGGGCCTTGCTTTTCTTTTCTTTTCTTTCCTTTTTTTTTCTTCCTTGCGCAGCAGCCTTTGGTTTGGAGCTACAACCATCAACTTTCTTTGAGAAAGGGAAGCATCAGGAATGGGTACCAGCATAGGCGAGGGCCTGGAAGAAGGCAGTAGACAGCTTCACAGTGTTATAAATGGTGGTGACATGAAATGTGACCCTGATAATAGTTGTGTGGTGCTTTGGAAATTTACCTCTTTTACAGACCTTGTCCTTTTGTCTATGAAGGTGGCACTGAAGAGTGTGTCTGAACTCAATCATGTGTGATCTGTGGCTCTTCCTATATTGACGATCTGGGTATATCCCAGTTTAATAGGGCCTGAAGCTTATACAACGTGGGCCCCTGTTTTAAGTAAGATAGCACCATCACAGATGCACCCATACTAGGTGTGAGTGTTGAAGGGTCTGTGCTAGCGGGGATCCCTGAAACTTCAGTCTCATTCGGCTTCGTGGTAGGCCTAGCCTCTGCCCATTGCATCTGTGGCAACACGTTGTGTTTTGAAGGCTTCGTTTTGATCACATTTGTTAGATTTGTATTCCTAGATACTCACGGTTGAGAGGACAGGATTGGGTCTATTTTTAGACAAGTTAATAATTACTGCTCTTTATTCCTGGCACTAATGTTAAATATTACAGGGATTGGGGTAAGGTTTCAAAACCTGAACGACTTGGTCCCATCAGTGACAATTTTTATGCCCCTGTTCTGGACTATACTTATACCTGAAGGTACTAACCTCCTTGATTAAATACTGAATTGCATGGAACTCACGTTAAAGAAGTCACATAGGAGAAGAGAGACCAGAGTTGGCTAAAATTGTTGGAAATATTAATTAAAAAGTGGATATTGGGGACGCCTGGGTGGCTCAGTGGCTTAAGCCTCTGCCTTTGGCTCAGGTCATGATCTCAGGGTCCTGGGATTGAGCCCCGCATTGGACTCTCTGCATAGTGGGGAGCCTGCTTCCCACCCCCCCCGCCGTCTGCCTCTCTGCCTAGTTGTGACTTCTGTCTCTCTCAAATAAATAATTTTTTTTTTAAGTGTGGTTATTGGTAACAATAATTACAGCAGAAAAATGCTGGGCTATTCTATCTAGTGGAACATAGAAAGCATCAATAAAGAAGGTATTCCTCATCTGGCTGCCTTCATTTCCTCAGGGTCACAGACCCAAAGGGGCCACCACGGGCCACTTCTCAGTCTGCTGGGAGCCTGTAGGCTAAGGCTTCTCATATCTAGAGTGGCTCCTTTTATGCTGCTTTGTTTCCAGAGAATCATCAGCAAGTGCTCCTGATTTGTCAGTATTTTTACCCTCTTAGCACTATTAGACCTGGCGTTCGTCTTTGGTAGTTGTTTCGTGTGTGTGCTCTCTTGTGTCTAGATTGGGCTTTGAATCAGTACATATTTATTGAGTAACTGTGTGGCATACAAATTATGTTAGAGATGATAATACCATCTTACCTTTCAGTAGCTGTTTGTAATTTATAAAATGCTTCTGCATCCAGTACCTTCCTTCCTTCTCACAGTTCTCAGAAGGAAGCTGAGTAAGTGCTATAATTCACATTTTACAGAAGACAAACCCGAGCAGAGGGGACTTGTGTTCTGGGTCAAACAATTAAGAACTGGTGGAAAGAGGACTTGAGCCCTGGGATACTGACTCAGTTGAGATCTTAGACATCACACGAAGCTTGCAATTTATTGGAAAGATAAGAATGTAAAATCACAAAACCAAACAATCCAAAAACCTGAGGACATAGACATCTATATATAGATAATTACTCCCTTAATATAAGAAAGTGTCTAAATAAAGCACCCAGTGAAGAGTTGTGAATCGAATGTTTCACAAATATGAATTAGTTATGCTGTGTGTGTGTGTGTGTGTGTGTGTGTGTGTGTTGACTGATCATGTGGAGAACGCAGGGTACTGTGATGGTCACGACTGTATGGTTGTCTGGGGCCGTGCTTCAGTGAGGAGACAGAGCAATCAGAGAAAGAACCAGCAGCGCTTTTAGATACTCCACACTTCTCTGCTTTTGCAAAAATGCGGCCCCAGGATCAGAAGCATTTCTTATTCTCCAATGGAACATCTTCACATAGCACACTGTTCCACTTCCCTCTTCCAATTGCCTCCATTGCTTGTAACCTTGACTGAACTCTTCCCTTTCTGTGTTCTCTATAAATCTGCTAGTAACCACTCCCACAATATAGCCTATTTATGACATTGCTGCAACTCAGTCTCTGAATTCTGGATTTCATCTTCTCTCCTTGAGGCTGATGTGTTCTGAAACTAGAGCTTCCAGACTCTTCCGAGTTCTCATTGTGACCACTCTGCTGCAAACTCCTCTTCTGCTTATCCCGTTAAACTATATTTCAGAGTCCTGCCCTGGTGTCTCCCTTCCTCCCTTCTCTTCCTCAAGTGAAACTGCTCAAAGTTCTCATTAGTCACATACTTGCAAATCTGTACCTTTAACAGTATTCTGAATGATCCGAACAGCCTCTCATTTTTGTCAGCCAGATAGGAATGGTTTCCCTCCCTTATGTCAATTTCATGCAATTATTTCCTCAATTTATGTTGTCTCAAAAAACAAAGAACCCAGCAACCCAGAAGGGATTCCTGCAGCTTTACAATTCAAAACAGTATCAGCTACTTACCAGGTGCATGTCTATTATAAAATGAAACTATAAGGAATGGCGGCTTCAGAATCCATTTTTAAACTCCTATGGTCAGGTTTGAAGGTCTACATAACCCACATACCTACATAACCAGGGCCTTGGCTTCTTTTTTCCTTTTTTCCTATATTTTATATTATCTCTCTTTTTCCCCCCTTTAATTTCATATAAAGGGTAGTACCTAAAAATAGCATGTTGCTAAGAGTATGTAAACTCATCCTCTATGCTTGAAAATCCAGTATGCATAAACCAACGTTTCCGTAGATGACAGAACATGGTTATAATACAAATGGTTCATTCATTTTATAAAAGTTTTTTGTTGTTGCTTTTTTTGTTTTGTTTTGTTTTGGTTACAGTCTCGTGAATATCAGGTATCTGCAGTACAATAAAATTATCTGATTTACTAAAAAAAAAATTAGATATGGTTACTTGGCATCACAGGCTCTGTGAAGGTTCCTTTCTTAAGCTAATAGAAAAACTTTACTTGAACCTTAATTTTCTCTTTGGGATTTTCTTAACCCCTGTTTTCAGGGAGGATGTAGCATTAGAAAGTAATAGTGAATTTTTGCTACATTGTTTTTTTCTCTAAAAATGTCATGTATGTTAAACAGTGTAAGAAACTACATTCACTTGAACATGGAATGACTCCAGTGCACTCAGAATGCCCTACATTTGAAAAGACACTAATCTAAAACTATGTTATTTTATAATTTGCCTGACAATTTTTGATGTTTCGATTGTATACTTCTAAAGGAGAGTTAGATAACTGTGTGGTTTTGAGTGCAGACATGATTGGCGTGTCATTTTTTCCAAAAAAATCACCATAAAATGTTATTTTGGTTTGTTGGTTTTTAAAGGCTATCCTGGCTTTTAAAAGTTGGTTTTCATTTTGTAAAACTGAAAATGTCTGAAAAAACCCATTCCTTCATACCTGCCCTAACAACTAACTTTTCCTTCTTTCTTGATTTGGGCTTTGTGAAATTTGTGCTCCCAGAGCTCTTTAATTTAGAAATATCCCTTTGCATAACTATTGTTAAATTCTTTATAGATGGTGCTTTAGCTCATTTATTCCTGAAGGGTCTCTGTGGCAAGTTAGGTACATTCCTCCTAGAGGCAGTGGATGGATGGCCTGACCTCTGGAGCACTTTCTCCTCCCTAGGGCTTGAGTGAAACTCTCCATTACTTTGTCAATATCAGACAACCTTCACTTACAGAGACAAAAATGAACCAAATTTCCTTCAGTGTATTTTGTTCTTCTTGGACAAAGCAAGAAAACTTTATGTTCAGGCCTCCTTCTTAAAAAATACCCTTCATTAAAAAAAAAATTTAAAAAAAATAAATAAATAAAAAGAAAAAAAAGAAAAAAAAAAAGAAAAAAAAATACCCTTCATGCTGACAGGAACGTAAAATATCTACCATTATTTTGACTACACAGTACTGGCAGGCTCTGTTGTGAAAATTCAGCGTGATCCAAAAGTTGGTTTGCAAGTAAGGTAGAATGCAGGTTCCTAAGGGAATTAATAGCTTTCATTGGGGTTAGGGTTCCTGTCCCCTCTATGAGGGTTTTGCTTGTTTACCTGTATTATGGCACTTTACATCTATCATGAATTATGTGTATTCAGAGTTTCAAGTTAGCAATTAGCAAGCAGGGAATGTGCCCTCCTTCCTAGAGCACTCTGTAGCTCTTGTGACAGGACGGAGAGACTCTTGCTCGCTCTGTCCTTGGTTGGGGGGGTGGTGGTGCTAGAAATAAGACCTGCATTGTCTCAGCTTCAAGGCCTCCCTATCCTGGGGCAGGGATTCTGAAAGAGTGGAGTTGGGGCGGGGGGGGGGGGGGGGGGGGGGGGGAGTGGGAGGGGCGCCAGTGAGGGAATTTGGATAAAGGGCTTGGAGGGGGGGTGCGGTGGAGGAGGAGCAGGAGGAGGAGGGGGTAGGTAATGAGCACAGGCTGTCCACGCCTTCCATCTTTCTTCTTTCCCTACTTTGCCATCCTCTTGCAATCCCATTCTCACTCAATAATTTGTTGAAAAGGTCAGGGATGGGCTGTGAGAGGACCTCCCAGGGAAGATGGGGAGAGGGCAAGAATAACATTAATCCTAACCCACACCCCTATATGTTGAGGGAAAGAACAGATCCCTTTTATAGAACTTGAGAATGAGCCTCCAGGAGGTTCAATAAGCTGCTTACAGTTTCACAGCTAGTAGGGTGAGGCAGGATTCAAAAGCATGTCTTTCGCATCCCAGAGCTTATGCTCTCTCTGGCATACTCCATGGCGTTCCACAATGAGCAGGAAGGGAGCGCCTTTTCCCACCCATCTCCCTCTCGCTTTATGGTTTCTAAAGGGGGTGGGGAAATGCAATTGACAGTGAAGATGGAGAGATTGGGGGAAGGGATGAGGAAAAATATTGATGATGATAATAATAAAACCTCAACTCCATGAGGCTCGGCAGTTACTGTTATCTCCATTTTATACATAGAACTCGGAGGCTCTGGGGAAAGTAACTTGCCCAAGATCTCCTGATTAGTGTGTGGTGGAATCCTGCTCCACACCCAGCTCTGCGATTGCAAAACCTGTGCTCTGGCGCTGCCTTCCTGACACCCTTTCCTTGTTCCTGGCTTCTGTCAACCCAGGCTGGGAGGTGCTTGGGAGCAGGTGGGGGGAGGTCCCGTGCTCAAGAAGAATGTCAACATTTCATGCTTTAGGAAGAAGACCGCATGCTCTCCTTCTTCCCTCTTTCATACTTTCCATCCTTTTCCCCTCCTGCCCCAACCCATAGTGCCTTGACTCTGGGTGGGAAGCCTAAACGGTGCTGGAGGTTCTTCGTGTATGGGAAATATGGATGTGGTGGGGGAGCTGACCCATTACTAGTCATTTTAGTATTTTTGAGATACAAGCATAAACAGAGATGGAATCGATCTGCTATGAACAGGAAGGACCTAGATGGATGAGTATAATTAGGATGATGGGATTATGGAGTAATAGGGCAGATTTCCCTCCATGCTTTGTAAAATCCAGCTCATTATTTAGTAAGCCTAGCTCATGGGGTGACATGGGCATTAGATATTAACAAACAAACCAGTGGGGGCACCTGGGTGGCTCAGTGGGTTAAAGCCTCTGACTTCAGCTCAGGTCATGATCCCAGGGTTCTGGGATGGAGCTCCACATCAGGCTCTCTGCTCTGTGGGGGGCCTGCTTTCTCCTCTCTCTCTGCCTGCCTCTCTGCCTCCTTGTGATCTCTGTCTGTCAAATAAATAAATTTTTTAAAAAGTCTTTAAAACAAACAAACAAACAAACCAATGACATCTTAAATGGCTTTATATTTGAGTCTCCCAGTTAAGACTCAGGATATTTAAATAAATCACCACCCTTTTCTGATTCTAAGTTGAATGAACACAAATTCTTGTACTATTATTTATCTCGAGTTTGTTCAACATCCAAAACTGCCTGCTTGTCAGTCACAAAATTAAGTATTTCTGGGCTTTTTTTGTGGTCTTTAAGGGTCTTGGAGGTCAAAGAGGTTTTATCTGTTTTCATTCCTTTTAACCATTTATATCTGATATGTGTCCAGCACTGTGCTGGAAGCCTTTGGCAAATAGTTCCCCTGCTTATAGGTCCTGGACAGGTTTGTGGGGAAACAGACACATATATACTCATGACATAAAGTTAGAGCTGTGTCAGGGGAAGCATTGGCTTCAACAGAAGCCTGAAGTTGGAGACAGATTCTACAATTTACCTTGCATCTTGTGCAATTCTCTCAATCCTCTATACTTAGTTCTGTATCTCAAAAATGGGAATAATAAGAGTTTCCCACAAGGTTATTAGGCAAGTTAAATGACAGAGTATCTGTGAACACTTGTGGCACTTTGAAACACTGTAGCTACCCAGTGAATTGTTGAATCTCAAGAGTGCTCTGGGAGTGTGGAAGAGAAGGCAATTGACTACTTGCATAATTTAAACCATATTTCATCTAGAAATTGACCTTAAAGTTGGGTCTTAAATGATAAGAAATCAGAAGGATGGTAGAGAGCTAGGAAAAGGGAGAGAAGTGATAAGTCATGTACTTGTTTTCTAGTCTAGTTCAGGGGTAATCAGGAAAACACCTTGCCAGATTTCATACTGGTTTTGTTGAAATACAGATTATGGTATACCATTGAACATCTGTTCCTTTTACGAATTTGTCCCTGATAAGGAAACTACTGTTAGCATTAACTTTCTTCTTCTCTCTAGAACACTGGTTTTTTTTTTGTTTGTTTGTTTGTTTGTTTGTTTGTTCGTTTGCTTGTTTTGTGTCTTCATTCACCTTCTTTATTCAAGAGACATTATTTATTAAGAATCCAAGATATGCTAAGAATTGTGCTGGGTTGGAAAAGGTCTCTATCCTTCAGAAGCTTGTAGTCTGTTGTGTATACAACAGATCCACAACAGACATGGGAACAAGTAAATTATTATATGAATTGGTAAGTGTTATTTATCATCATGGGGACTTTCCATCCTAGTTTGCCGGGATACTGAAAGGTTATACCTCTTGTCTTGGAATAATTACTAAGAGTCTTCTTTCATTCTCAAATATATCCTAATTGAACAATAGATTTTATGATGTGATTTAAAATATGTACAAGATATTTTGCATGTGCCTTGAAGTGTGACTGACTGAAAAATAAAGGGCGGTTTTTCTCAGAGAAGGCAATTTTTGAGCCGTGGTAAGATGCTAAAGGGGTTGCTCGTGGGAGAAGGTAGGTGGGGGGCGGGGGAAGGACCCCCATTTTGCATAAACTAGATGATGGCAAAGGAAAAACCCTTTGTGGCTGGAGCGCTGCAGGGAGTAGGATTAAATAGCAGGAAACAATTGTAGGAGATAAGGACCCAGTGAGACTAGATTGTAATGATTTAAGGAACGAATAAAAGTTGAGGAAGTGGAGATGTAAAATATAGTAACCTTTTAAGGATGGTGGTGATGAAGGGAGAGTGCTATTCTGAAATGAAGGAAGAGAGAGCTAAGGTTGTAGTTTGAGGCAGAGGAAGACAGAACTTGGATATTCTTAAAATTGCTGGTGAAAGTCAGAAGAGAAAGGGAGACAAAGCAGGAAAGAGTGAGCATGCCATCTTGATGGAGATGGGGAAAAATGCACTCCAGTGCCCAGGAGAATGGGTTAGCCTCTAAAACAGGAGAGCTAGGAGAAAAGGAAGGTAGGGAAGCGACAGGGTAGATTTGGTGGCAGTGCCCCCCAAAGAGGGAAATCTGACGTTTCCCTCACTTGGTGAAGTAGTAAAACGATGAGGAACAGCGGCTAAAGGGGATGGCTACTGGTTTTGCTCTCAGAGCAGACAATGTCTTTGTATTCTTAGCCAAGTGATTTTATGTTTTGGGACTTCAGTTTCTTCAAGTCTAAAGTGAGTGATGGCACTGACACTTTGAAGTTTCCATTCAGTTATGGTTCTGCATTTTGTCAAATTGTTATGAGGGACCAACGGTCTTTATTTGCCCTTCCTTCACCCCTCTCCATTCTGCAGAAGAGAGGCTTCCATGGTCACGTAAGTCTGGGTTGCTGTTAAACAGGCTTCTTTGCAGTAGGGCCTTTGAGAGCCTCTAGAATACTATTGTCATTAAGTCTTGAAGTAGGGGTTATGATATACAACATTCTCTAAACTGATTTAACTGAATAATCTAGTGTTCCAAGGAACGTAGTATGGGAAACATTCATTCTCATGAGGAGTCTATAAAAATTTTATCCCGAGTTAACAGGGGCTGACCACTAGCCCCTAGCTGCTGTCTCTAGTGAGCATGGGTGTGTGCTTGGAAATGATATATTTCCTTCCAGTATCAAAAGAAGAGGAAGAAGAACCCCGGGCGTACAGAATATTAACAGAAATAAACATGCAGCCCAGCCTAGGCATCAATACTTTGAGACAGTGGCAGAGAGCTCCTGTACCCTCCAGCTCTTTCTTCAATAAATTGAAGAGAAAGCTGTGTAAGCTCATAAAGATCTTAATTAAAAGGAAGGCCAAGATGGTGGGTGCTGTGGTACCTGTTTGATTTCAAAAGTTCCAAAACAGCTAAGTAAAGTCAATACAGAGCAGTGTGCCTCAGTTTGTTTATTTGTTTATATGGTATTTAGGTCTTTGCAGTTCAGGGTATCATCTAACATTTTTGCTTATCACTTCAGATACATTGTAACATATTTAGTATATCCTTCAAAAAACAAAAGTAGTTCACTGCTCCCTCCCAGGAATAAAATAGTATGTTACATTTTTCATAGTAATTCCTAGCATATATGACTTCTTTTTCGGTTCTCTTTTCTAAGTTGAATTATTTCATATTTATTTTTTGTATCTGTGGGGTCTAGATCAACATAACCACTCTAATTTTAGTTACTTTAGATTGTGATCATCTTGAGCAAGCAGACTTCTTCCCGAATAACTCACAGTCTGCAAGACTTCATTAAGTGCACATGCAGTTTCAACAGATATGTTGTATCGTTGATTTATCTGTCAGTCTTTTTATTGAGCACCTACTATGTGCTAATCGTGGTGTTCCACACCAGAGAATGAGAGAATGAGAAGCAGTCACTGTTCTGCCTTTTCTTGTTTTTATCCTTCTTGCTTGTGGTTCTTTGTCAGAATTCAGCATCTTCCTCCTCTTCTTGTCTTCTCGGCCACCCCTTACTCTATTGAACATATACACACAGACAGACAAACAGCCCCCCCACACACACACTCACCACTCTTGATGAACTAAGGGGTTTGTTGCTGTTGTGGAAACTGCTTGGAGGCTGAGAGGGTCAGTGGGATCTGCTTTCACTTGGAAGCTAGAGACGTGGTTTCGGGTGGGTTGTGGCCCATTCACTCTGCCTTGTCGGTTTGCATTGCCTTTGGTCTCCGTAGGTGAAAATGAGCACAGGGAAGATGCTGAAGCGGTGGCAAAAGGCAGTACCAAGGGGCCTGGCTGCCTCTTTTGAGAACCGGAGTGTTTCACGGGGACTGTGTTGCGTAGAGGCTCGGCGGAATGTTGCACACATCTGTGACTTCTTTTACTCTTTCTTCACAGATTCTTAAATGGTGTTTGCCTTCTTGTCTCCCTCACTCTCTGTGGTACAAAGGTCCTAGGTTTCATTTGATTACATTTTGGTTTTCTGTTAAACTAGGCTGGGTCACCTTGCTCCACATAGCTATTTAGAATTTGCTCATTTTTTTTTCTTTTTTCTTTTTAACACGTCTACTGCTAAAAGTTAATGCTCTCTCCTTTTATTTTCACAGACTAGATGTCAGAGGACACAACATTAACAGAAGTCTGTCTTCCCTATTACCTTTCAGGAATAGACTTTCAAACCCCTTTAGGAATTATAATCTTCAGTAGAAAGACATGCATAGTAGATTGACTTTAAAAAAGAAAACAGAACAAAAACTTATTTTCCTAATTCTTTGCTTTGAATTTGGGCTGTTTCGTTTAACTAAAGAGGCATTATTAGCCTCCTTACCATGAATAAACATATGTTATATGTTATGCATATCAGGTGCTTCTAGCTTAGGAAAATATGCAGTTGATATCATATTGCTGTGTGTTTTTGAACTTGTTTCTAACACCACACTTAAGAGTAAAGCTATACATAAATTTACCTTATGAAAGCCATCGCCATCTCCTACGGGTATATCCAGTTAACATGAGTGTGTCCAGAAAGACCGGCCCTATGCCTACTGGTATTTCTTACTGAATCATGTTCTCATGTGATAATCTGTTATCTGAACAAGTTACTGACAATATAAAATCTTTCTATTTAAAGATGGTTAGAACTACATGTTGAAAAAATTCAATTTATATTTCTGATTCAAGAATTTTGTTTTTTGTTTTCAGTAGTAATGCAAAATAGAACATTTTATTCATGGGGAACACAGCCTCATTTGCTAAGACAGTAAGGTTAGAAGAAGAGTCCTTTCCTTAGGTATAAACAAACACATGTTTAGATGAATTTGACTGAATGTTTAAAGTTTTTGAAGAGTTGGCTTCTCATTTCTTGGAGAGAATCCTTGAAAACAAATTTAAAAGCATTTTGATGTGCCTTTTCCTTGGACAGAACATTTTGTTCTTTATTGTAATTGCAAATTCCTCTGGCCCTGGCTATAGTGCATATTTCCTTCTTTCCTTATTCCAGGACTCTGGCTCTGTTTTTGTTTGTTTTTAATCCTTAACAGGATTTCAGTCCTTAAAAAAGAGAGGGAGCATTGATCACAAACTGACCTACTTTCGTGTAGGTAAAATGAAATATTTGGTAACCAGATGAAATCTGGCTCAATCGAACAAGTGTGTGACCGCTCGTTAAAGATCGCCTCCCGATGACTTACTGGTGTTAAGTTACTTTTGGGTTAATGAATGGGCCTACTGTGTTCTAGGCATACTAAAGTCACTGTTTACAATGGGCCATGTCAGGTAGTAAAATCAAGAAAATATCCACACTTACAAACCAGGGACAGAACACTCAAGAGATGTCCTAGCAGCAGATGTGTTAGGAATGAGTGAAGTAGGACTGACAGCAAGATCATTCCTTCCTTGTCACCACTGAGCACTAGCAGGCCGCTGACTTGTGAAGATGAAGGCACAGGGTTTCTGGATTCTTCTCTTTCCTGGTTATGCCAGATTCTCCGTTTTACATAGGTTATATCAGGTTTTGTCTTTTTTTTTTTTTTTTAACTGTCCAGTAACTAATGAAAGACTTCACAAACGCTGTCCAGTCTGCATTTTGTACATGTCTTGCCACTCTATGACCTCTAAAAACCTTATCAATTTGAAATATCAATTAGTGTTATATTTAAAACAATATGCAGAGTATTCTTAATGCTGTGGGCAATGGTCAATGATCTGTTTCCTTCGGAAAAAGGTTTATTTTAGATCTCTGTGGTCCTAACTTTAAGCAAAAGACCAAAAGGCAATTTGTGTTGATAATTCACCCAAAAGAATGTTAAAAAATGTCAAGAGTTGGAAGTCAATTCTTCATGTTGTCTAATGTAATCTTCAGTCTTAGTCTGTATTGAGTCTTCACTTTAAAAATCATAGATTGGGCTAAAGCCTATTAAGAACCTCAAAGAATCTTAACTTTTGTCACCTAGTTCAGTAACTTTAAAAGTATATCAGTTGTCTTTAAAAGTATGATAGTTGTCTTTCTCTGCTTGACTTATGTCATTGAGCATGATACGCTCTAGTTCCATCCATGTTGTCGCAAATGGCAAGATTTCATTTCTTTTGATGGCTGCATAGTATTCCATTGTGTATATATACCACATCTTCTTTATCCATTCATCTGTTGATGGACATCTAGGTTCTTTCCATAGTTTGGCTACTGTGGACATTGCTGCTATAAACATTCGGGTGCACATGCCCCTTCGGATCACTACGTTTGTATCTTTAGGGTAAATACCCAGTAGTGCAATTGCTGGGTCATAGGGCAGTTCTATTTTCAACATTTTGAGGAACCTCCATGCTGTTTTCCAGAGTGGCTGCACCAGCTGGCATTCCCACCAACAGTGTAGGAGGGTTCCCCTTTCTCCACATCCTCGCCAGCATCTGTCATTTCCTGACTTGTTGATTTTAGCCATTCTGACTGGTGTGAGGTGATATCTCATTGTGGTTTTGATTTGTATTTCCCTGATGCCGAGTGATATGGGCGATTCACAAACCTGTACCCCTGGGGATAAAAATATATGTTTATAAAAAATAAATAAATAAAAATAAAAGTATAAAATTAGATTTTTTGGTATAAATCTATCCTTGCAACATGAACTATACTTTTGCTCTTCCTTCTTAAGAATGTATATATGTTCAAAACACTTGAACCACCCTCCAACTTTTATTTCTTTAGGTTAAATAATTCAGACTTCTTTACTATTTCTGTAAATCCCATTTTACACACTTCACATTGTTTCTCTGTTTTTTTCTAGACAGAGCTGGTATTATTAATAATCATACTAAATACCAAAGAATTACCAAACTACTTTATTATTTTTTATATATTGTATATATTTATCTAGATTAGAGACACTTTTTGAAAATGGTTCTATTCCAAATCAAACTCTTACAGCCATTTTACACTTTTGTTTTTGCTGCTAGATAATTGCAGTTCTGTTGTATTTTTTTTTCTTCCATAAACATATAATCTTATCTCTCCTTTATTTTATTTTAAAATTTTTGTCCATAATTATAACCTTCTGTTTTGAATTCCAATTATGTCCATTCCTGGGTTAGCCACAGCAGCCATCCCTGGTGTGATGTCATCTCTGAAATTAAGTATCATATGTTCCTTCTTTATTGAAGGCAGTTAACTGGAGTGTTTAAGAAATACTGGCTTCATCCTTGGGGAACACTGTAGTAGGCTTCCTTGACATTGAATCATTGGTAACTGTTCTTTCATAGGCCCAATTTGGCCGTCTGATTTATGTGCTATGTATCTTAACAATTGAGGGGTACTAGAGAAAAAGTGCCTGTATTTTAATGTCTGGGTCACCCAAACTGAGCACAACTTAAGCTGCCAGATTGAAATTATTTCTAGTTTTGGACTTAATTCATCATACCTAATATTCTAGTTACACTTGTGGTTTCAGAAAGTCTTTCCTTCTCATTTGGATTCTTAGATGCAAAATCTAACCCTGTAGCATATTATGTGGGTTTGTGACACTCCCGTGGGGACCTTGGGCTCATAAACCAGTGAATGGATTATATAATGCTGCATAAATGCCGTATTTTTTATCTGACAGACATAATCTTGATCCTATATTTTTATGTTACCTAACTGCTTTAGAATACCACTTTTGAAGCAACCCATCAAAATGGAAATTGCTTCTAAAACATGTAGCAATAAATATTGGTCAAGTCTCTGTGTAATTCAGATTGACTCAATACTTGAACACTAATCAATTGATATTCTCTGTTGTTTTTTTTTCCTTTTAAAGGTTGATCATTTCCATTTTATGGTATTACTCCCTCTCTTTATTAGTTAGCCATATATTTCCTTAGTTCAAATTCTACTTTTGATTTGTCTTAGGTATATCTGAATGTGAAGCAAGCATAAAAACAGGCACAGATAAACTAAAAATCTAAAATACTGAGCACTGGGCATTATACTCAAAGTATCATGGGACACTACATCAAAAACTAATGATGTACTGTATGGTGACTAACTTAACACAATATAAAAAATCTAAAATATTGTGAATTTATATGGTATGGAAATTTAAACTATATATGATTCCCGGACACATATGTGGGTCCCATGAAACCAGTTACGAAGAGATGAACATCACTAAGGATTCCAGTGTAGAGCTCTGTCTCTGCCATGTTCCATTTGAAAAGCTTGCTGCCAGAGCTGAGATTTCTTTCCAGGATCTCGTAATTTCACTGTTGTATTAATCATTTGACAAGCTTGCTTGCTTTCTCTGCTTCTCTCACCACAAATAATTGTTTGGCCCTGTTTGTCCTTTTTTGAAAACATGAACAGAAATTCCCTAATATTTGCTATCCTATTTTGTTCAATGGAAGAAGTTTCTAGAGCAGTCAGCTTTGGCTTTAGGTTTCCCTTTTTCCCATCCACTTGGTATTGTCCTGGCTGAGTAGTCAGTCCGGTGAACACTACCTTCACCATGCTTACCTCTTTCATGACTTTCACTGCACTGAGTCTCAATTCCCTTTACTTCTAAGGCCCTAGTAACCTGGACTCATCTTCCATTCTAAGCAGAAACTTTTCTTTCCTTTTTTTAAACTCCTATGGACATAGTATGCACACATCTCTCCATGTTTACCTTTGTTCATGCTTCCCAATCCTCTTCATTCTCCACGGCCAACATCAAGAGTCATCTTGTGAGTAACTCTTTTGGCTGCTGATCACCATTCCCACCTTTTTCACAACTTTATCAGTATATTCGATTTAGTTATCAATTAGATTATGCCTTATTTTTGTTTGCTGTTTTGCAACCTGAATGTCAGACCTCAGGCCATGTCTTCTATTCCCAATTTCCCACATGTTGAGCACGCAGTTACCATTAGATGCTCACTCCAGTGGTGACTGATGTCTTGGCTCTTTCACATGCAGGATCTCTCAGAAGCAACCCTGGGCATAAAGACACTGGTTTTAGAATGCTTCACTTCCAAGAGAATGAATGCCGTAAAAGTAGCCTCTCTGTAAAGTAGAACTGTATGCTTCAGTATTTTCTGACAGATTTCATTAATGGAGACTAGTCATTAAGATAAATCAAATTCTTAGGGATTTACTGAACACTTACTTTATTAAATATAATTGGCACTTTATGTAGTTATCACTAAGCAGGTTCATACCCAACTTTCAAAAGCATTTGCTTGTTTGCTAACTCCTAACTTCACAATCTGGGATGATGTGTCTTTGTGGCGTTTTAGTTAGACATGTAGCTCTTTCTCGCCAAAGATTTGTGGGACTCCCTGGCCTTGATTTAACTCTGCATACTATTATTCACTTATTTCTACTTTGAAAACAGGACTACTCCTAAAAAATGATTATGAAAAACTAGGTAGTATTAGAATAAAGAATTCATAAACTGTTAAATTTTAAAGTCTGCTCTGTTAGTCGCAAGGCAAAACATCTTGTTTCCTAGGTAGACAGGTACTTAATCAAAGGGTAAGTGGAATAAAATGTAAACTAATTGCTTTTGTGACCAGATTCTCTGTTCCTTGACTCTCTGAAAGAGTAGCGCTTTGATGTGAAGTCGGTTGACTACTCTCAGTTACCTCGTTTTGGAGTGAAGTCTAGCACTCTGAAAAGGGAAAGATAAATTATTCTTTGGGGAGCAATCCAGTTTACGAAGCTGTGTGTGAGGCTGGGGGGTCAGGTGACCTGACTGGGTTCCAATTGTAAAAGGCAAGTGTCAACAGACAGAGTGTTCGGCTCTCTAAACTAGCGCTCAAAGACCAGTGTTTAGCTCGCAGCTCCCGTTCCTACAGAGCCGTTCTGGAGGAAGGCTTTTGTGTGTCTTGCCAGCTAAGCCTGGCACCAGTTTAAAATATTTAGATGCTACTCTCTCAGTATTATATCTAAAGAATCTAGGGCTTAGAAGGCAGGGGAGATGGGATTAGGGAAGAGTTTTATTGTTCTTAATACCAGCCTTTTTTCCTCTCTCTCTCTCCAAAACCTTGCAGGTGCCTCTGAGAAGCTTGACTTAACTTTGTCTATCCTTTGATAATAACGATTCCTCCTAACCAAGAGAGAACTCTCTGGAAGCATCTGGCTGTGTGTGCGTGTCTATAATATCACACACATACATCATGCTACGAAATATGTTAACTATTAAGTAATGACTAGAGATTTTAAACAAGAACACATTTTTAAACCTTATTCAACAAATACACATACATGTTCTGACCTTCAAAGCATATGGGTTCCTCCTGCTTGGAAAGTACTTCCATCCCATGTCACTCTCTTCTGATTACCTTTAGCGTTGGCAACACTTATCCCCATAAGTATGTACTTGGGATTCAGGAAAATAGCTAAATGTCATTTGGAGCCCAGCCTTGTAAATGAAATGTGAGAAGAACTGATCAAATGAAATGGATAATATTTAGCCTCCAAAGAGTTTTAACTCTGCAGTCAACCTGGTTTTCTTGTATTCATAACTAGAAGACATGTATCGTGTGGTCGTGTATGCGTATAAAGCAATACCGCCCCGTATTTCTCACTGCTTTCCAGTTCTGCCCTCTCCGCTTCACACAGCAATGAAACTTTAGGTATGTTGTTGTATTGCTCATCAAAGTACCACTTTTAGAAGATTTTACTTGAAGGGTTTTTTAATAGCACTAGAAAGACTGCTCTGCCACGCCACAGAAAAGCTTTCCCGTGCGTTAAGTGTACATTTAATCAACATTATGGCAATTATGGCTCTTTTAGAAGCCCTTCACCCTCTGTTTTGTGTCAGGAACTTTGTCTAGTATAAAACTGTCATAAGTAGAGGTAATTTGAAATTCATCCTCCTTTTATTTATGTCAGGGTAAGTTAGGATGGGGGGGGGATGGATTCCCATCTTTTTCTAAATGCGGGAATTAGAGTTGCAATCCATTCTGAACTTCAAGGATAACTTTCAAGCATCTCTACCCCTTGAAAATATTGTGACAGTATCTCAGCCATCGCTTTTGTATTATTTGAGTCATCTCACTGGACATCTTGATCGAGAGAGGTCGTTAGGAGACTTAATGCCGAAGCGAAGAAGTCCAAGCCGGTTGACTCTCTCAGAGACTTTTGTGCCCGTGGCAGATTTCCCTTGTACTTTTTTTCCTAGGAAGCTGCTCAGAAAGAAGAGAGTATTGTCTCCTTCACATGTTTTCATGATGATTTTCATTTGGTAGTTATGCCCCGCGTCTTGGATGCAGTTCTGCAAACCCGCCGCTGGGGGAGTGAAGTTCTCTTTAACAGTCAGAATGCAAATCCAGACTGTTGGGCATATTCTGGTTTGGATTCCTGGTTAGTTACCTGTCTGGTAGTGTTGTATTTCATGTCTTAGGAAAAACAATTTGAAGGGCTCAGATATACAAACTCAAGTTTTGTTTCACCTCAGATAATGATACTGCTAGATCGTGAATATTGACCTAGAAGAAAAGCAGCCTCAGCCTTCCTGTGGATGAGTTGTGATGGTGTGAGAGCCAGTAACAGCCTCCATTGAAATCATGGGTCTCTACCAAGGGTGGTAGTAGTTCTTCGGAGCTCTACACAGGTCATGTCCCTGTTGAAGTCTTGGTTTCAGTCTTAGACTGCCATGACAAACGTGAATTGTATCCAGAGGATATTGTCAAAGAAAGTAAATGATCTGAAAAACCTCTGCTACTTTAAATTGTTCAGGAAACTGGGAAAATTTGGCTTGGCAATAGGAAAAAAGACTTCAGGGAAGACATGGTAATAGCTCTTCCTTATCCAAAGAACTGTTTACCCTATAGAAAATGGTAGATAGGCTTGGTGTGCATCACAAAAGGGTGGAACGAAGAGTATAAATTAATTTGAAAAATGGTATTTCTGATTCTGAACTACAAGTCTAACAAATTGTATTAAGACAGAATATAGCAATGTGAGAGTATATTCCCATACCTGGTTAAGTATATGAAAGTGTGTTAGGTCCTTTGGGGATAAGAAACATGACTCTTACCATCTTACCTCTGGAAGGTTGGCTCCAACTTTCCAGAAGTTTACGTTCAATAATGAAATAAGCATTTCTTAGCTCTCATAAAACTAGAAAATAGTCTTTTTATTAGATTGTGCTGATAAAGCCCTTTTGTGGGATGTGGAAGAAAGAGAGATCACTCTGAGGGGAAAACAGGAACCTCTCCCTCTTAGAGGCTAGGTTGGGGGTATACACCTGATAAATACCATTTGCTTGAGAGAAACTATAGAGAACTGAATTAGGAAAGGAAAGACCTGAGGTTTAATGGGTTAAATTCTACCCCTGGGACTTGGGTTGGTTGCCTAACTTCTGGGCTTCCATTTCCCCATCTAGAAAAAGAAAACTATAATCTCAGTCAAGATCCAATAATAGATTGTTAGGGTCTATCTGGATGATGTTTGTAGAAGGGTTTTAAAAACTCAAAAAGGCCTGGCAAATATTAGGGATTGCTGTGATATAAAATTTCATTTACCTTGCTTTTACTATGTTTATGCAAAGTAAATGCCGAACTTCTCTTGAGTTTTTGTAATACCCTCACAGAGACTACATTGAATTTCAGGATAAGCATGCCTGAAGAATATGCTGTTTATGAGTCTCCGCATTCTGTGTGTGTGTTAAAGAAAGAAAATTTGGGGGTAAACATAGTTATGTTCCTGTAATAGCAATTTCTTGTAAGGTACAACTCTTGAAGTGATAGCATTTACACACAGACATACACATGTCTTGTTAGAGGAGATTTTTTATCATTGATTTTTAGCTAGAAAAACAGACACTGGTGGCCTTGGAAATACAAAGAGATATGTTGACAGAATAATATGGGAAATAGTGCCATTACATTTAACTTTGTAGTTATGTGGTTGGTATTTAACGTTAGGCAAAAAAGTTGAGTAAAAATCAGCTTTAATAAGAAAATTAGCTGGGTCACAAATATGGCAGTCTAGTACATTGATGGATATTCTCCAGGTCTGTCATAACTCCCTGTCCTTCTGACTTTGTGGTTCTTAACCTTGGTTGCATAGTAGAATTATCTGGGGGAATTTTAAAATCGCAATGCCCAGGTTGTACCCCTAACCAATTAATTTAGAATCTCGGCGGGGGGGGGGGGGGGGGGTGAGAAGCAGTTCCCAGTGTTTTTTAAAGCTCCCCAGGCAATTCCAATGTACACCGAATTTGAGATCCATTTCCTCATATCTGTCTGTGGTACCATAATGGATTTAGTAACTGGAATGCTATTTTTGACTCCCTCGGCTCCTTCCTCCCTCTTTAATCTTACCAATCTGCAGGTTCTCCTTTAGCTGTATTGGTTTGACCCTTACCATCCCCAGTAATGCTAGTCTAGCCAAGACCTTTACAGCTAAATATCTAGTTTTCTTCTTTTAGTCCCTCCTAACTGGTATTACCAGGCCCTTTCAAACAACAGTCTTTCACACAAGAATTTTGTCATGTCACTGAAGAACTTACACTGCTTTGGCACCTGAAATCCAGGGTCCTTTATAACCAAACTCTTTAAAAAGTGCATCTCCTGGGGGGTATGGGCTATGGTGAGTGCTGTGAAATGTGTAAACCTGATGATTCACAAACCTGTACCCCTGGGGCAAATAATACATTATATGTTAATAAAAATAACTTAAAAAAAAAAAGTGAATCTCCTTGTTGCTTTTGTGTCCTATTGCCACACTTTATTTTGGGGAGAAAACTGAGGGATCAGGAAGATGAGTTGTTTAGTATTATGTCCCCTGTAATCCTGGGGTTCTGCAGAGGTGCCTTGAGGCAGGCAGACCCTGAGGGGCAAGGGCAGGGGTGGAGAGGAAGGTGCTGAGTAGGGCCTGTCTGGGCTCTCTTTGGCCTCACCCCCTTCTTCTTGTTTCAGCCAGAGGGAGTCCATTTTGGTCCTTAATCAGATTAGATTATAAACCAAAAAGAGTGTCATTGCTGAAAGGAAAGCAAAAACAAAAACAACAACAACAAGAAAACAACTCTGAAAACTACTGGTGGCTAATCCGTTCATTTCACAAGGGAGGAAACTAAGGCTCAGGGAGGTTAAGTGGCTCATCCCGAGTCCTATAGCTAAAATCTGCCCTTTGTCCCTGCCAGTGCGCTCTCTTCCCTTTCTCTGAAAAATCAGAAGAAATGTCATGCTAGCTCTTGACACCCGGCCTTATACATACAGGTGTTCTGCAAATATTTGTTGAATGAACCCTTGAATGAATGCTATTTTGTGCTTTTCTGTTTCTGTTCACGTTGTTACCATAAAAAGAATGCTTCCCCCCCCCCCCCCGCCGCCTTTTCTAAATCTTCTCACCTATAAAAGCAGTCTGTCAAGGTATATCTCATCCTACTTCTGCCTCAAAATCTGTCCCTACACTCGTGACTACAAAGGTAATTTACTGGATTATATTTTAGCCCTTTTAATACTGTCTTGTTCTTTAATTATTTTCCGGATGTCTCTCTTCTCCATAACAAGATTGTATGCCTGTGTCTTGAAGTACAGGACCTTGCCATAGACACCTTTTATATCTCTTCTAGCGTAGGCAAAGCTTAAGATATACTTGGTGAGCTGGATTGCTGGATTGCCCTGAAGCTACAGTATAGTTTTTATGCTCCTGCTAATAATAATTAAAACCCATGAGAATCAAATATCCTAAAATATGAACTTTGAATTTTTACTCAGTAAAAGCAATGCCCTTTTATTAAAGGAATTAAACAAATGGAATTTTTATGTCCATAAAATGCCTTTCCCATTAAAATAAGCTCACATTCTTTTCATTTTGACCTTTTTTTTCTTTTTTTAAAGCAAAAGTTTGCAACAGGAAAGGAAAGTTGATTAAATAATTTGTTGTCTGCCAGATTTTTTTCTTGAGGTCTCTGAGTACTCACAGTCTCGGTCACTTAGCGTCCTCGCCTCTAAACGCAAGGCGGAACTGCAGCTTCATGGGAGAGACACTGGGGAAATGTCCAATCCAGGGTGAGCCAAGTCACAGTTGCATTCCCTGCCCAAAGCCACATTTCCTGGCTGGATCAGCTGGAATTTTCTTTTGAAGAAAAGAGTGTTCCTGGATTGGTTTCAGGCCCTTTCTTTCACAGCGGTCATTCTAGCATTTTCCACAGAGTTCTTCAGAAGCCAGTAGGAAAAGTGATTCAGTCATTTTCCCTGGAAGAATGTATTCAAATGCACATCATGTCCCTTAGAAACTTAATGACCTTCCCCCTAAACGTCCATCTTCTTCCTTAGAAGAGTATCCTAGTGTATGCACTAAGATTCCACAACAAGCAGTTCAGACATTTGGAATTCTTGGTATCATCTGCTTTAAGATAGCATTCTTAACATTTACTTATGGACTTTCATGCACTGGTTCACTCCACAACTATTTACTGACCCGCTCAGAAAGCAACAAAGTCCTTCAGAGTATAAACTTAACAGTTAGACTTATATCTGGGTTCTTAAACTTAAAAACATGTTTGAACATGGGCAATTTACTTAATTTCTCTGGATCTCAGTTTTATAACCTGCAAAGTGATCATAGTAACGGCACCACTGCTTAAGGTCATTGTGGAAAAATATGTAATTCCTATGAATACCTTTAGCATAGTGCCTGACCCATGGTAGGTAATCCAAATATCGTTATCACACGTAGGACCTGTTCTATGTTAGGCAATCTGCTGAGGATACCAGAACGAATACGGCACATTTTTTGCTGCTAGGAATTCGAAGTCTAGCCAGGGAGACAACTAACTAGGGATGGTTTTATTATACAGTCCAGCAAATTGCACGATAGAGTTACAATGGGTGATGGGCACCCAAAAAGGGTGCCTCTCTCCCCCGGAAGGGAAAGTTGGAGACAACACAGAGAGGTGGTGGTTTATCTGGATTTGAAAGAACATGTTGCCAGGTGCTAAATAACAGGCTGTAAGGTGAAAATGCAAACGCGCGGTGGTAGGGAGTGATGGCAGGTTGAGACTGAGCTTGTGGCCGTATCAGCCTCCTCCCTTCACTGCTCTCCCCAGACTAGGGACACCCTGGGTGGGTCATTCAGTTAGGCATGGAAAGCACTTCAGAAAGGGAGACCAGAGGTAGCAGGCTTCAGCGTGGACATGAAGTTTTGGGCTTGGTGGATATACCTTTACCACAAGTAAAAAAGGTAGATAACAAGAACCTCAGAAGGGAATGGATTTTCTCAGAAATGGTCTGGAAAGACTGGGTAGAGGGACAAAAAGATTTTAGACACTATATGGAAGGAAACTGCTCTACCTTAATTTTGAACATATACCATACATTTGGGTAGGCACACCTACTACTGCCTTATTTTTATGCCTACGGAGTCCACACAGGATCTCAAAGTCACACCATTTTAGAAAAGTGCTCTTGGAACTTTATGAACTAATTCCCTCTGGGTAAACTTGCTTCTGCTGAAACAAGAGGCCATGCGCTGTAGTGGGATCACTCCATGCTCTAGACCTTAGACTTAGCTTACCCAGGATCCACAATTCGCTCTTCTGCTGACAAACTTTGTGACCTTTCATAAGTATTGGCCCTCATTTACCGTGTCAAATGAAGGGCAGGTAGCAGACAGTATGCGTGATGATTCGTTTTTAAGTTCTAGAAATTCAAAGTCTCTAAAATATAAGTTGTTGAAAAACAAAGACAATAGTGGTGGACACCTGGGTGGCTCTGTCGGTTAAGTGTCTGCCTTCAGCTGAGGTCATGATCCCAGGGTCCTGGGATGGAGCCCCACATTGGGCTCCCTGTTCAGTGGGGAGTCTGCTCCTTTTTCTTCCTCTGCCTCTCCCCCAGCTTGCGCTCTGTCTCGCTCACTCTCTCTCTCTCAAATAGATAAGTAAAATCTTTTAAAAACACAACAACAACAACAACAGTGGCACATTGGAACTTTCAGTCAATATAGAGATCAAGGCGGATGATACAGAAAAAATACTGTGTTTTTGTTAAGGACAGGTCTGCAAAACTGAAACAAAGGGACATTTTTACGGGGGCGGGGAAATAGTCTGAAATTATGTGTCGTGAAAGCGAAGAACTCAGGGCATTTGAGCCTCTAAACGTCCCTGTTCCTCACAGACACACCCAATAATACAGAAATGTTGGTTTCAAAAGACAAAACAATCACAAAAAGAAGATAGAAAGTCAGGCTGTTGTCAGGAAGGGAACAGGTTAGACTAAAGCTGGCACATTTTAAAAAGTAGAAGCTCCAAGTTAGCTCAATAATATACATCCTGAGATTTCTTCTCTAGCTCCCAGTCTTTACCCAAAAGCCAGTTACTGATTTTGTAGATTACCTAGGGATCTCAGGGTGGGTGACACTGTAAGAAGTTGAAAGCCATTCTCTCCATTACAATATATTCTCTCTTTGTCATGTGTATGTTAGGAGTTACCCAATGTTCTACAAAAACTCAATTTTCAACTTCAATTTATAAGAATTACAGTAACACAATTACTCAATTGCATTTGCAATGGTCCAGACTAACACAAATTACTAAGTAACCACACACCAGTTTTTGAAAAACCAATTATACCAGAAAATTCAATTTCTTTACATGTTAAAATGGCCGGCCATGTATGGTGGGTGGAGAGGTGGATAGATGAGTAGGGGTAAAATTGTGAGATATCTTGAGTCTCTCATGATGTCATCAATGAAATAGGGAGTGGCTAGCACCCTTAGCCAGTTAGCCATGATTCACCTGCATTTAGGAGAGTATCCCAAGGATCTCTTCCATGGTCACCAGGGGGACTGGTGTTACTTGTAAGGGTCTCTGTCAAAGCATGCTCACCAGACTTTTTGGTGAAGTACTCTCTTTGATCTTAAAATTAATTTTGTTCTTATTTCCTTGACCGTTAGCAACTCAATATAAATTTATTCAATCACAGCGATTCTAATTAAAAACCACTTAACAAGAAAGTATGGCAAGCTCTCATAGTCTAGAGGAGCTTAAGAAGACATGATGACTGAGGTCAATATGCTATTTTGGATGGGATAGAAACAGGTAAAAACTAAGGAAACTTGAATAAAATACATACTTTAGTTGATAATAAAGTATCATTATTGGTTCATTGATTGTGACAAATGTACCAAACTAAACTAATGTTAAGATGTTAACAATACAGGAAACTAGGGACACCCTGGGTGGCTCATTCAGTTAAGCATCTGCTTTCAGCTCCGGTCACGTTCCCAGGGTCCTGGAATCGAGCCCTGCATTGGGCTCCTTGCTCAGTGGAAAGCCAGCTTCTCCCTCTGCCTGCTACTCCCCTGGCTTAACTGTACTCGCTCGCGCTCTCTCCCCCTCACTGTCTCTTTGTCTTTATGAAATAAAATCCTAAAGCAAAAAACAAAAAATCACAGTTCAGGAAAGTGGGTATGAGGAATACAGGAACTCTGCACTATCTTTGCAACTTTTCTCTAAATCTAGAACTTTTCTAAAAAAGTCAGCTATTCCTTCCCCTCCCCGGCTCCTCCACACAAACCTATTGCCTTATTCAGGATATGTTGCATCTTATTTTGGCTTCACATAGCTAGAAAAATGAGTATAGGAAGGACCAGGAAAAGTAAAAGATGAGGGAGGATAAAATGTCTAAGTGAGTTAAACTTCTCTGGCTTAACAAAAAGAACAGTTTTTTGTGGTTCTGAAAATTATTTCTAATTTTATGAAAGGCTTTCACAAATATGTCACTGAATAGAAGACAAAACAAAAGGAAACAGACTTGAATTATAGACAGAGAATTTAGTTTAGAAAGAATGATTTTATATGAAAGGCTGATTTACTATCAAAACAGTGATAAAGGTGAAGGCAAATATGGAAAATTGTATTTGAAAAGAAAAGGATTATCTCCCGCATTCTCCCGTAGAGTAGCCACTAGCCACTTGGAAAATAAAATAAAGATTCAGCTCCTCATTTGTTCTACTCATATTTCAAGTGCTCAATAGACCCAGGTGGGTAGTGGCTGCCGTGTTGGTCTGTACAAATATAGACCATTCCCATGGTCACAGAGAATTCTGTTGGTCAGCACTGAATTCGATACTAATTGAAGAGTCATTGAAGTTAAGTAGTTTGTGGTAAAATTGTTCATATTTGGCTTTGGATATTATATATATAGTTATGTTTATTAGTTGCAGGTCTTACTTGGAAATTGACGGAAATCCAAACAAAACTTCGGAATGTTAAAGTTTTCTATGTCACATCTTTTCTTCCCTATTCCATGCAGGGAATAAACTTTCAGATAAGATACTGGCAAAGCATGTCCATTCTTTAAACTTGATGGTTCACAGTTTTCTTGAGACAGATTGTTTGGCCTAAAGTAGCACTGCAAGTCAACAAGGATATTAGTACTGCTGGCAAAGTTTAGCACATGAGCAGACTGGGGAAAAGTATAAGCATTTGAAAGGCATCCCACCCTTCTTCCATTAAAATATAATCTGCCTTGGTCATGTAAATGTTATGAAATACTGTCTTTGTAAATATTTTATTGCACAAATTTGTTTTGTATTATAAACTATAGAATTTCCATTTCTGAGATCCTCTAAACTGGAAAAAGAATGCACGTCCCGGATAATTCTGGCTGAGGGCTCTCAAAAGTATGACCTCAAGCATTGACAAAATGTATTTCAAGCTAACATACAGGTTTGGTTATCTGTATAAATAAAATTGGATGCTCGCTTTTTAAAGCAAGCGTAAGCATGGAGTTAAGACTTGTCTTCAAAACGTAAAGTGAAATAATTGTCAAATTTTCTAATTTGAAAAAAAGTAACACTTACTACTTTAAAATAATGTTGGTCACATTTTTCACTTTTGCTCTAGATGTTTTATAGGGCCTAGAGGAATGGCATGGATTTAGTATAAGGCTATATTTCTCAGTCTGGGTGCACAGACTCTTATCCATATGTGTATTACTGAAATCCATGAGAATTTGTAATTTTATATTTTCATTTTAATGATGCAATGAAAAATGTTTTATAGGAATAACCATAATGTTTTCTTTAATAGTGGCCATTTCAGTTGAAAAATATTTTTTTATGGAAAAAACTTAATTTTTTTAACTCAGTATTTCCCCAACTGGGCACCAGATTTGTAACCTATGATAGTTTCAAAATAATTCTTCCTTTGAAAATGAGCTTATAGGGGCGCCTGGGTGGCTCAGTGGGTTAAGCCGCTGCCTTCAGCTCAGGTCATGATCTCAGGGTCCTGGGATCGAGTCCTGCATCAGGCTCTCTGCTCAGCAGGGAGCCTGCTTCCTCCTCTCTCTCTCTCTCTGCCTGCCTCTCTGCCTACTTGTGATCTCTCTCTGTCAAATAAATAAATAAAATCTTAAAAAAAAATGAGCTTATAGTTACTCAACTTTGAGACCTTCTATAACGAATTTAAACAAACTAAAAAAAAAGGACAAATTCATATGTGCTCTCTTCAGCATGATTTATCTATAGATTCAGACACAAGTGGCAATTTGATTCCAATTTGGTATAAATTTTCAGTATCCATTTCTAATGCATTTGCTGATGAATGTTGAAGACACTGTAAGTTTGTAGACCGTGTATGTTGATATTCTTTCATTTTGTACAAAATACTCCACCGCTTCAAACCCGCCCACCCCCCAAGGTGTATGCTTTGCAGGACAAAATTTTGTTGCTCCTGAGGCATTTTGGCAAAAGGACCCTTGAATGAATATTTTGAAATATTTTTATGTACCAGAGTTCTGAGCCTGTGAAAGTGAAGGCAGAACCTAGGTATTCTTTTAGGTCAAGACTCAAAAGAAACAAACATGGAGGTGATATTAAGGTAACACAAATGAAAAGAAAATTAAAAAAAAAAAAAGATGCCCATTTCTTTGAAATCTGAGATGGAAAGTCAAAGTGTCGTTTGTCGGATTACCAAGTACTCTGCAGAATTCAAAATCCTGGCCAAGAGTATTGCTTTGGTGATTTGTATTCCTTCTCCCTTCAAAATGGAAGGGATGAAACTTTTCTTTGAAGTTAAAAAAAAAAAAAATGGTTCTGCAAAACCGTAACATTAAATGAGACTTAGAAGTACCAGTTGGGGCTTACAGGGCAGGATCTATGGGGAAGAAGGCTGGGTTCTTACAGGAAACATGAGACATTTTGTGAACCGCACTCAAATTTGGGAGTTAAAATTGTGAGTAGTTTAGCCCCTTTATTTAGGTGGATTTTCCAACAGCACTGAATATTCTCACGTGAGACATTTTATATTCATGTATTTCCCTGCTATTAGATACTGATTCTAAGAACAATAATTTACGCATAGATATATACTTCTATATGAATGTCTCTTGCCCGTCTTGCCTTCTTCCGCATATAAATGGCAGTGGTTCCATATTGAGAAGATGAGGCTGACCTGGGTGAGCAGAATAGTTAATTAATTATTATATTATAAAAAATAATATATATTCTAAAATTAATTAATCAATCAATTAAAGCATTCATGCATAGGACGTGGCAAGTAAAAAAAGAGTGATGCTGGAAGCAGGTGTGTGTGGCATGCAGACCTGGATCAAGGAGCTCTGAGTGCGGGTCAGTGCCTCACAAGACTTTGGCCATATCAGAACAACCCAGAAGGCTTGTTGAAATACAGACTGCTAGACCTCACCTAGAACTTCTGATTTAGAAGATCATGCATAAGGCTCTCTAAGTTGCATTTCTAACAAGTTCGACTATGTGGCTGTTGCTGCTACTCCAGGGACTACATTTCGAAAATCACTAGTCTATTGCAAGACTCTGTTGATTTATAGGTAGTTAGGTCCACAGCTCCTATGTGTGTGATGTCCCATTTTCCAACTGTTACTGTTCCTACTATAGGAAAACTATGTATCAGATCTCAGACAACAAGAACAAACACAAATACACTCTCTCAGTTCAAACAGCAATTGGAAACAAAGGACCCTGAAAAAAGAAAAAGAAAAAAAGGAAATTGGGGTTTATTCAGGTCCTATTATATCTATTTCTCTTAATATTACTCCAGTTCTTTTGAATCAATAAGAAGGGATTACGGTTAACCCAAATGTAGCATGGAAAAAAAAAATTCATTGCCCTGTTTTATATAATTTCCTAATATTTAATCTAAGGACACTCCTGTACGTAAGGACTTTAAGGTGAACATGTATTATAATTTTCCTAAAGGGTCACTTTCAGAAGCTACTCTAGATCCATCAGAAGTAGTGAATTTCAACCAATGCTCAAGTGGATTTCAACCAAGACTGAATTTACTCCTCTCTTCTTTCTCAAGCTAAGTCCTTACTTCTCAGAAAGCCATTTAAATATTCAGTGCCTTAGTTTTTAAATCTATATTAAAAAAAAAAAAAAGGTCCCAGTCCTTATTTTTTGTCAGGAATGTTATATATAATAACCGTACATGTGATGGTCATGCAGCTCTTTGAAAGAAGGCACTAAAGAAATCCAAAGAACTGCATTGTAATTTTCTTAGACCTAGTTTTCTATAGAATTCCTCAATTCTACTTCAAGGTTTGCTTATACGCCCCCCCAAAATAAATAAATAAATTAATTAATTAATAAATTAATTAAATTTTCTTCAACTTTAGGGTATTCTTCAAAATATTTTTATCACGGACCTGAAATCATTTCAGATTTCTAAAATTAAACAATTGCCTACATCACTCGAATTCAAGGTTAAAGTCGTCCTTTTAATTTCAGTGCCTCTTCTTAAAGATAGTTAAATACAACTGATGGTGCAAGACGGAACACAGCCTTGGAACAGAATTGTCTTTATTCAGATTGTTCTCCAGATAAACTCTGCATCCCTGGGATATCAGCAATAGCAGCTCTTGAATGCTAGAAGTAATGGAGAAGTTATGAAATGGGGCATTACCTCAGTGATAAATTTCCACATTAGAAAAGCTCAGCTCATCTGTGTTTAAAGAAACAAAAAACAACAAGTAAAAGAAAATCCCTCAGTGGGTACAAAATGTAAGTATGAGAAGGTCCTCTTTCCCACCTGCCTGCAAGAGATACTGAATTTGAGTTGGCGAAACAAAATTCTTCAATCTTTGTAGGATGCTTCCACTTACACGTACGGGAGGCTGGAACTGGGAGGGAAGGGAGAAAGTCAGGGCTGCAGTTTGCTGCGTAATAGCCACTTCCATCCATTCATTCCTTATCACATTGAGTACCTCCTATATGCCAGACAATACTAATAAGAAATGCTACCAATAATGTATGGATCTATTTAATGCTAGCTATGGAGCAGACACTATTTGATTGTATTACATGTATTAGTTCATTTAATTACCCAACAATTTATAAGATAAATACCATTATTATTATCTCCATGTTAACAAGTGAAGAAACTGAGGCTCAGGAACGAAGAAACAACTTTTTCATGGTCATTCACCAAGTAAATGCTAGAGGCAGGAACTTGTGTTCCACACCAGGCCTGTCTGACTCCAGACTCCAAGCTCTTAACTTCTGGGTGGTATTGCCACTACTCTACGCTGAGCAAGTCCAGGAAAACAAAATAAAGAACAAAACAGACACCATCCCTGCCCTGGTGAGCGCCTAATTTTAACCTATCTGAACCAAAACCAAGCAAAAACATCCTCACGACTCCCCAGGAAAAAAAACAAAAACAACAACAACAACAAAAACCAAAACCATAACCAATCCGAGGTTTAGTTTCTTCTGTGCAGGCTAGGGTAGGTTATGGCACAGTGTGGCTTTGTTACTAGATCTTTTATAAATCCCAGGCAATTAAGTGAAGGCTTTCATGACACCAGTACATGTAATTGGCAGAGTAATTTCTGAACATCTCTTCTTGGGAAATGCATAGTAATCTCGGAGAGTTCACTGAACTTGAGCTTGTGCACTGAGATCTCAGGGCAAGGCACTCACTAGGATAAGATGAAGACAGAAGAATGGACTGTGTTTATATTCTTGGCTTTAAAATTCTCCTTGTCCAGGGGAGAGTCAGCTGTCAGATTCAACTTAGTATAGGAAACAGCAGAGATGAAGTCTGCTTCTCTAGCTCTCTCCCCTTGGGGACCCAGTATCTCACAACAAGTACATTTCCATTTGAAGAAATCCTTAAATGAATCCCACACCCCAAGGTAGATGTTTGTTTACACTCTGCAGATCAGGCTCCCTGGCTCCAAATATGGGGCAAGTTCATTCTAACACTACCCACAGCATCTCTTCTAACTAAGGGACCTCATTTTGTTTTTAACAATGTTTCCTTATAATTAGCTGCTTACTTCCTGTCTTCACACACATCTATTTATTTTCGAGCCAGAAATTCTAACCAGTTGAACCATGGTTGTAATTATATATTAAAAGTTTTATTAGGGCGCCTGGGTGGCTCAGTGGGTTAAGCCGCTGCCTTCGGCTCAGGTCATGATCTCAGGGTCCTG
>NC_081559.1:59695398-59720186 GCF_022355385.1 Mustela nigripes | reverse complement strand
AAAAAAAAAAAAAAAAAAGTTTTATTAAAATTTTATTTAAAAGCTTATTTAAAATATTAAATTTTATTTAATTTAAAATATTAAAAATATTATTACATATTTTTAAAAGTCAACAACATAAAATGTAACTTTGTGGTTTCCTTTTGTATTTTGCTACATCTCTTTCCTCCTTGGAAAGATACCGAAATGGCAGTTTACAGAAATTAAGGCAGAATAAATCTCATATCCAAGGAAATGTGCAGAGTGGAAAAGGATAAACCAGATTACAAAACAAATTACAGTATCCCCAAAATGGATGGCTGGTGCAAAAAAGAGACTGAACTGAAAAGTCTGCACCCAAGAGACAAAATGTATAATTTTTTGACTCTATGAGCAATGAGAAAGTTAGAACTTAGCTGTAAACATCATCATTGTTCTTTAGTTGTTATTGTTGTTGTTGTTACTGTTTTTGCTGTATTATTACAATGTCTGGCAGAAGCATGGCAACAAAATAATAGCTACAGCACTTTGTTTTTCTTTCTTTCTTTCTTTCTTTTTTTTTGAGATTTTATTTATTTATTTGACAGAGAGAGAGAGAGATCACAAGTAGGCAGAGAGGCAGGAAGAGAGAGAGGGGGCAGCAGGCTCTTCTCTGAGCAGAGAGCCGGACGTGGGCCTCTAGCCCAGGATCCTGGGATCATGACCTGAGCTGAAGGCAGAGGCTTTAACCCACTGAGCCACCCAGGCACCCCAGCACTTTGTTTTTCCACAGAGGATTTTTCCTTGAATTTCCATGAAGTCATGGAAAGAAATTTCTTCAATAAATCACTCATCATCTTCAGATATTTATGAAGTACCTAATATGTGTAAGACACTGCCCTGAATCCCTTTAGAAGCTTATAGTGAAATTGTAGGAGACATAGACTATCTACTTGAAAATATAATTAAGGTAGGGTGCCGGGCTGTCTTGGTCCAGTAAGAGCCTGTGACTCTTGATCTTAGGGTTGTAAGTTCAACCTCATGTTAGGTGTAGAGATTACTTTAAAAAAAAAAAAAACAAAAAAAAAAAAAAAAAAAACAAAACTTTTAAAAAAGATAAGATAATTGGGTGCCTGGGTGGCTCAGTTGGTTGGGTAACTGCCTTCGGCTCAGGTCATGATCCCGGAGTCCTGGGATTGAGTCGTGCATCGGGCTCCCAGCTCCATGGGGAGTCTGCTTCTCCCTCTGACCTTCTCCCCTCTCATGTTCTCTGTCATTCCCTCTCTCAAATAAATAAAATCTTTAAAAGAAAAAAAAAAAAGATAAAATAATTTAAAAAAAAGAAAGAAAATATAACTAAGGCATTAAAGGCTTTCTCACAGATTCTTCATAGGGGCGCTCTTTCTGTAAACATGTACCCCAAGCTCCTATGTTAGTGTCTTAGCTCTGTAAAGGTTATCACAGTACTAGAAGACATGCAACATTTTTCATAATAAATCTTGCCAAGCAGATCAAGGATCTTCCTCTTTAACAAAACCAATCAAGTAGAATAAAACAAAAAAACAAACAAAAAACTTGCTACATCAAACCACTGAAATAATTTTAGTTATCTCATTGTCCAATAACTTTTTAATTCTACATTATGATTGAAGAGTGAAGAAAAAAAAGAAGAGAGGGAGATAGTTCTGACCTGGGAGCTAACACAATACATCTTAAAGAACTTCAAACTAAAACAATTATCTCAGCAACAGGGATGATTTGGCGTCCCTTTGTTAGCCATTTATGTCACATGTGTAATACTTTGACGTTAATTTAGAAACTGGCATTTCTAGAGTCTTGCCATATTGCCAGGATATTTCTGTCTCGATAATATATTGATTATATTATTGTAATGAGGTGGCCAGTGACTCAGAGTTATGAAGAAATTATACTGAATTTATCTGAGAGAAGTACTGAAGAAAACTTCAGAATTATTAAATGCGTGTCTCCTGTCCTTATGGTAACACTCCCCTATTTTGTAGCTGGAGAGCAGCCCGTGCCTTTTAAGGTGAATCAGAAGCTATAATCCTTTGATGGTATAGAACACTTAACCACATGTATGGGTGCTTAAAATATAGTAAAATCCTTCCCGGTTCTAAAAAGATTATTTTTTTATAAAAAATAAAAAATTAAAAAAAATAAAATAAAATAAAAAGATTCTTTTTTAAAAAACCTAGAGAAGTGAAATTTTGACTCTTGGTTACTTTCCTGAAAATTCTCATGGGTGTCTAGTGTTTGAAACCGTATGGCCAGTTTTGGCAGTTATCTTTCAGTTGCGGATATGTTGACCTATCACAGATGAGCGAGAGGTAACCATGTCAATGACGAAATCTGCTGGTCTGTTCTTAGTTGATGAGGTAAATCATAGGGTGGTTTGTCAGGAACTATGACTATACAGTCATAGTATAGGCAGGCATCCCTATCCCACTAAATGCTTCTTGAGAGTTACTGTCATGGCTGTAAGTTCCTTTCCTGACTGTTTCGTTTGTCGTTGTCTCTGGCATGTAACCCATGTGAGAACATTCCCTGTTTCATACACAAAGCCTCCCACATGCGTGCGTGATCACCTCAACCTCCTGAAATGGTCAGTATGCTAGGGAGGTTAAGCCCCTTTTTGTGTGTGCTTTTCTTTTTTCTGTTTTTTCACAAACAGCCCTCCCCCACTTGTGCTACACATGGGACATTTGCCACCTGCTAAGCTGTAGAAAAACAGTGATGGTAGTTAACAGCCTTTACGTGCCACACGTTCAGCTCAGAGGATGGGCACACTGCATCTCCAGGAGGTCACAAATTGGTGCAATCTCTTGGGAAATACTTGCCAGGTCTTGCCAGGCAGGTTAGCATCATGTTATATCATAGCTCCTATTCCAGTCTGATCTGTAAATTTTATTTATTTGTTTGGCAGACAGAAATCACAAGTAGGCAGAGAGACAGGCGGGGGTGGGGGGGGCGAGGGAAGCAGACTCCCTGCTAAGCAGAGAGCCCCTATGCGGGGCTTGATCCCAGGAACCCAGGATCATGACCTGAGCTGAAGGCAGAGGCTTAACCCACTGAGCCACCTAGGCACCCCTCCAGTCTGATCTTGATGTTATGCTTGCTTAAGTATTATTGATGAACTAACCGTGTTCCTAAAATAAACCAATGGCATTCTTTAAAGAAGATTTTCTAGAAATAAACAGAACTATGGAAGAGACTCTGATCATAAAGGCTAAAAGTCTTTTTGCCAAATTTGTTTTCCTGTATTTTGTATAGATCTCAAGTGCTTAGTATATTTTGAGAAAGATATTAAGCTGGTTTACAGTGCTCCATTCATAAAAGATGAACACACATTGTGTTATCCTTGTACTATATATCTACTCGTAACTCCAAGTAGGTAGTTATTTTGTGCAATTAAGGTACTTGTTTTTATGGGTTTCTTTTGGTTTATTTGATTCTAAACATTCAAGACCATTTTCAAAAGCTGGCTTACTCTATTATTCTAACCCCAGCGTTGCTAGCCATGGTGTGTGCTGGGGTATTAATGCTGCATCATTTTAATATTTGACATAATGCTTTGTAGCAGCTAAAATTTAAAAGAGATCCACATTTATTTTAAGATAATCATAAAATTATTGTGGTGCAGCCAAGCAGATCGCTCTTGTTTTGCTAGAGCCAAGCTTTTCTGTCCATCAGAATTACCCTTCTGCATATATTTTCCATACAACAAAAGACAACAGGTCTTGTGAGAATCATTCTTGCTTTTACTGAAATAGTCCATTAATGCACAAAATGTTAGACCATCCTTTGCTCCCTGTAAAAGTCATAGTACTTCAGTAACCACTATAGATTATGAGTGAGAATTGAAGTTAACTTCTTAAATCACTCATGTCCTTGTTGCAAGGATAACCATGTGCAATCATAAAAGTCCTGTGCAATTAGAAGAGAATAAAGAATCTTTTTGGTGCTAGGGAAGTAGAGGCTAACACCTTGATGCACATCGGTTTTGTTTCTCTGGGAGTTTGCTCAGCAGATTATGAATTGTGCAATCTTTTGCCATCTCTTTGGAAGAAAGTCACAAGAATAGCTTGAGATGTAGAATTTGTAGAAGGAAATTGTCTTATTCAGCTTTGCTCTGACTGACAGTTTCATTGGAGAATGTGCCATTTCAATTTATCTTCAATCTACAAATTTAAAATGGATTTTCTTTCTAACCCATAAATAAGTTATAATAATTAGAGATTCATTCATACAATAATATGTATGAAGTTGAATACCTCGCCCTTATTTCTTGGTTTCTAGAAACTAACATGTATGTTTAGTTGTTACAAGGGTATGGATTTATAAGAGAATGTACCCTAAAATGTGAGGAAAAATGAGAGTGAGATTTTGAGTGATTTCAACCATTTTTTTTTCAGTTTAGAAAATACACATAAACAAAAAGTGATTAAATTGATTAATACTCAACTGGATGAGTGTCTTTCCTTTTCTTTAAATATGTGATAAGAGGTTCTGTTTGGTTTTTTTTTTGTTTTTTTTTGTTTTTTGTTTTTTAATTTTCCCATTAACTATGCTGCTAGGAAATGCTTCCTGAAATCGATCCTAAATCTCACCTGAGTTTGACCCATGTTAGGGGTGCCTGGGTGGCTCAGTCAGTTAGTGTCTGCCTTTCGACTCAGGGCATGATCCCAGGATCCTGGGATCCAGCCCCGGGTCGGGGTCCCTGCCCAGCGGAGAGCCTGCTTCTGCCTCTCCTCCTGCTCCTTCTTATGAAGGAGCTAGCTCTCTCTCTCTCTCTATCTCTCAGTCAAATAAATAAATAAAATCTTAAAAAAGAAAGTTTGACCCATTTTAAGCTTTGCTTTAACCAGGGATAGAGGGAAAAAAAAAGGTTTTCTTTTTATTAATACTGTGTGATAACTTTTCATTTCTTGTGAAGAGCTGGGATTCCACCTGAATTAGGCATCATTCCCTCTCTCTTCTCAGAGTGTCCATCTAGGGAACCAGTGTATTTAAATGTTACTAACTGAGCATTTTATCTTGCTGGATCTTTCAGCAAAGTTCAACAAAGTTGACCATTGCCTCCTCCATATACTTCCTTCACCCTGTTGACCGTGATCTCCTAGTTTTCTTCCTAGCTTAGTGGTGCATCTTCTTATCATCCTTTACTAGTTCTTGTAGTTGAACTCTAAATGTCAGATTATTTCCCAGGTCTTGGCCCTTCTTTTTAATCTACACACTGTTCCTGGGTGATTCCATCCAGCGCTATGATGTCTTTAAAAACACTTTCGGGGAGCGCAGATGGTTCTCAAGTCTGGTCACAATACCCCAAAACACCAGACCCCTGTATCTAACTGCCTCCTGGACACCTTGACATAGACGTCCAGTCGTATCTATGAATCAAAGAGGCCAAAGGGATAACTTACAGCTTTCTGCCTCCAGACTTGTATTCCTCCCGATAATTCACTTTCAGAGTATATAGATTTACTATTTACTTGCTTGCTAAAACCAAAACCTTCCGAATTACCCTTGATTATGCTCTTTCACTCAGTTCGAGTTGCTGCTAATCCAAGAGGACCACAGCTGTTCTCTTGGCAAAATATATGAGACCGTTCTTGTCATGCAGAGTTAGAAGAAGTTTCTCCTGACCATGAGAACCAATGTGCAGCCACGCAGTTGTTTTCTGTTCTGTCATACCAGTTTAATTATCTGACTCATTCTCATCTCCACCAAAGAATTTTCTTATTGATTATGGCATTTTTGTCTCTTTCTCTGACCTCTCTGAGGCATTTAAGGAAACAGTTGTTAAGTCAATGAATGTTTGCTTGCTTGTGAATGCATGTACAGTCCTAAACACCTGCTGAGGGTTACCCATGCTCCGGATACTGTGACAAGGATGTAGAGACACTTGCTTGCCCTCACTGGTTTCACAGTTTGGTGAGGGAGTGAGCCATACAAATAATTACGGTATAGGCATCAAGAACGAAAGAGTAGAAGCTTTGTCCAAAATACAGAAGCAGCTTAGAACAGGTTGTGGTTGGGGCGCCTGGATGGCTCAGTGGGTTAAGCCGCTGCCTTCGGCTCAGGTCATGATCTCAGGGTTCTGGGATCGAGTCCCACATCGGGCTCTCTGCTCAGCAGGGAGCCTGCTTTCCTTCCTCTCTCTCTGCCTGCCTCTCTGCCTACTTGTGATCTCTCTCTCTGTCAAATAAATAAATAAAAATCTTAAAAAAAAAAAAAAAAGAACAGGTTGTGGTTAACTCTAAGGGCAGGGGTGGAGTTGGAAGAATCCCAGAAGAGGGATGATTTGCTTGGGTTTTAAAAGATAAAATGGGGGTAGGGAGCTCCTTGATGGTTCTGTCAGTGAAGCACCTAACTCTTGGTTTTGGCTCAGGTTATCGTCTCGGGGTCTGGAATCAAGCCCCACATTGGGCTTTGCACTCAGCAAGGAATCTGCTGGAGATTTTTCTCTCCCTCTGCCCCTTCTGCTCATGCTTGCTCTCTCTCTCTCTGAAATAAATAAAATCTTTTTTAAAAGTTGGGGGGAATTTTTCGCATAAGCAATGGGAAAAGAATAGGGATTTCCAGACTGAGATACTAGCATATTCCAAGGCACAGTGGTCTGCAGAACCTGGCGCTTATCTGCAAGCATTTATTCTTGCTGAAGCCTGAATGTGCATGGAAAATGGAGGGAATGGAGCTTGAAAGGCAGGCCTTGGGCATCAAGGGCCTGGTTTTTCCCATTTAGGAAGGTTAGACTTCATCCTGTGGGCAAACTAATGAATTCTGACACTTTTAAGCCGGTAAGAAATATTTTTACATTTTAATTTGAGAAGGTTTGTTTTTTTATTTTGTTTTGTTTTTGTTTTTTTGTTTGTTTGATTGTTTGTTTTAAAGCTATAGTATGGCACAGAGATGTAGACGCAAGGAGACCAGTTAGGAGGGCAAAGATGAGGCAACAGGTGCAGGCTTGACTGAGGCAGACATGTTGGGGAAGAGGAATATAGAAATGGAGAAAGAAGCCAAAGGTAAAGTCTCTTGTATTTAGTAGTCTGTGCAATGCAGAGTGGTTCACAGTGGGAATGAGGAGAACACATGATACCAAGGTCTCTCTCTCTGGATGCTGGGCCTCTGGGGTGGCTCCAACCAAAAACAGAGGGTATAAAAGGAGAACAGGTTTATATGGGAATAGTATTCATTAGATAAATACAATATATATTGAGTGATTATATATTACATAAATCTATCTAGACATATGGTCAGAGATATCTATTATCTCTCTACCTATCTATGAATCCATAGACTAGAGTCACTGTGCTTGCCCCCCCCCCCTCTTTTTGGATGAGTTTAGTTTTAGACTGCTCAAGTGAGGTAAAAAAATTTTAGACTTTATGTTCAAATCTCAAAGTCAAGTCCTAATTTTGCCACTAGCTAAGCATGTTGATTGTGGGATTTCTCTGCTTTTGTTTCCTCACTTCCGTCATTCTGCTACCAGGATATTATTTCCAAGAGAAGTTTACCTTATGACTTGAAACCTTCCTCCTAGAACATATATTCCAGTTCCTTAGTCATTATCCATGCATTCGAAGAATAACAGAATACTAGGCCTTAACAGGAGAGCATTTTAAACCAAGTTCCCCCCTTTCTCACTCTTGATGTCCATTGAAAAAACCGAGGCGCATGAAGTTTGGTTTGTTGCAGTGAGTCTATGTTGGGATAAGCACCAGAACCTAGAATTCCAAATTTCTAGTACACCATCTCGACCTACTTCTCAATGTAATGATGCATATGATTCTCAATTCTGACTCTCCCGTGGTCTTAAAAACCCTTATAACTTTGGACCATTGGAAGCTACAGCTCCCTTTTTTTGTTGTTGTTGATTTGTCCTTTTGGGGAACAAGAATGTGCTGGGGATGGGAGCAGAGGGAAACGCATCCGTGTCCATCTCTGGCCCTTGAAGGGCTTCAGCATGAGTTCGTGTATCCCTTGGTGACACCTCTAGTAACTTGGGGTTCGCTTGCGAGAGACCCTGCCCTTTACCCCTTCCTGCGCTCGTTTTCTTTCTACTCGACTTTCTGCTAAAACCAGACCCAGATAGAGTAACGTGTGATTGTAAAGGAAGAGGGTCAACCTCAGTTCTGACATATATTTGCACATCCTGGGGTTTTAAACAAACAAAATGAGTGTTCATTGCTGATTCATGTTTTGCTTTTGGTCCCTAGATCCTTTTCTGCTGCAGTCATGTGACATGTACCACGGTGACTTTTATCCTATAATGCATTCTGGGTGCTCCTAAATCTTAAAGCACTTTATAAAAATAAAACCATAGGTCTCATTTTTCTGATGAAGAGAGCAAGGCATAGAGAGGTTTTACAAAGTGATACAACAAATAAAGGAGGAAAAAGAATCCAGGATCATTTTTTTTTTTCTCTCCATTAAATGATACTCTCTCTTATGCTTTTCTGTTGTCAAAAGCCCTCTCTACATTCTGTATTGTTAGGTCATCATCTCCTATAGTTTGCACAATACGATGTATTATGGATTGCTCACAAAGCAGCAGATATGAATTCTTTATAATGGATTTATTCTTTTCAATTTTTTGTCATCTTTGGGCTTAATAGAAATAGTGCAGCATGTTATATTGTGTGATCTGTTCCTAAATAGATAAAAGATTTCTGTGTTTTGAAGGAAACATTTATATTGGTTAATTTGCTGCATTGCCTGCAGGAATGTTAGTCTGCAGGAGGAAAACAACTGTTTCCTGACAAGATTTTCCTGAACTCTGCTAGAAGCTCTAATTTTAACAGTAAAATAAAGGGAAATAATCCATAAACAATTAAAGAATGGTATCTGCAGGAATGTTTACCACCCCTCAGACAGAATACCTAAGACTGTGAGATACAAAGGTGTCTTTTCTTACGTGAAGAGAGGTCCTTTCTTAATCTCCTGTCCAGCTCGGAAGCCCCAACACCAGGCTGGCAGGATTGTGCAGACAGGAACCTAGACATTTTCCCCAGGGATATCAGGTTCCCCCCGCCTGCTCTTTGGAGAGCCACAAGTCTAACTGTAATAGAAACAGAACGTGTGCTTTCCTTTAAGAAATTAAACGCCACTGTCCACAATGTGCAAAAGACTGTGAAATTGAAAGTGTGTCCCTGGAGTGGATGAAAAAAATAATAATAAGTGGCAACTCAAAAACAGACTACTGGCAAATAATCAATTATCTTCTGAATTACTATACGAAACTACAGTTCATTTTGCCAGACTGTTGGGGAAAGCTTTCCAAGCAGGAGGCCAGCAGCTCAGACTAGGGGGTGGTTTTCAGTCCTTGCAGGTACCTTCGTGTAAACACCTGACGGCACCTGCCTACGTGACGCTGCATTCAAGCTCGCGTCACCGGCTTGGGGAACTGACGGCGAAAAAAGCAAACTCATCCCGAAAGAAATCTGTTGCCTGTTTCAGCTTTGTGGTTACAGTGTGACTCGCATGGCTTAATTTTTAAACCTGGGTAACAGTTAAACTTTCCTAAAGATTAAAGACCGGGTGAGGCTTTGCCGGAACAGCTCTTTTTCATGAACTCTGGCGGAATGTCTTTGGCCTCCCGATGGACTTGGAGCTGGCTTAAGCATGGGAAAACAGGAAGAGGACTGAGGTTTTACTATGGATTGCTTGTATAGATAAAATGGGTCGAAATTTAGATGTTTTTGGAAAGATGCCTATGATTGATAAATGGGAATGGGGGGCAGTGCTAATGGCTGGCTCGCTGAGGTTTTGTGTAGGTAAAAGTTTAAGTGAACCATAAAATGTATATATTAAAGTTTAATAATCAAGGAACATTCAGGATAACTTTCCAGAAATGCAGGCCCATGGAAACACGCAAGAGCGTTTGGCATTCTATAACTGAGGAAGAGTATCCCGGAGAAAGCAGCTTTGGAACCCAGCTGAAAGAGAGACTGTCCAGGAAGGAAATATTGCAGCAGAGGGGTCTTCAATCCTCAGTGCTCTTCTTTACTTTTTAAAAATGGGGAGAAAACTTACCATTTTCAAAATCTGACTGCCCGAGTTTTAAGTTCCTCACTGTAGACTATGGGATATCCGGTCCTTAATAAAACCCACACCCATCCCGCACATAGTCTGTCCTGACCACATTCTGCTTGTCCCCTACTGCTCACAGATACACGTGCACATGAGTGTGGTTACACCCATTTACAGATGAGGGTACAGTGCTGATTGTCCAACAAGGAGAGACGATTAATAAATGGCAGTACTGGGGTTTCTCAAGTCACATTTCGTCATTAGACCTATCATCTCTGTTACAACGCTGAAGTCACTTTGTCTATAGGCTGAAGAACAAACTGTCTTTGTTACTGACATCTGAAATCACAACAGTTCTTCAACAGCTTGCTGATTTACTCTTCCACGATGTCCCTATTCATCTATTCTCCAGTCACTCCTTAAAAAAACATATTTTTTTTAGTAGTTAATACACACCCACAGCTGAAGAAGAAGTTGACAACAGATGATAGCACAAAAGCGTATACAGTGAAAATCTGTCTGCGTCCTTCCCTGCTCCACGGTATGGTGCCTCAGGGGTACCTACTTCCCCAGATTCGTAGGTCTTCTTCCTAAGTGAAAGATGCCTTGTATCCACTACTCTCCTCCCCTGCTTTTCTGGTTTACCTAGATAGGAGCACACAGTACACGGTTTATCTCGTTGCTCATTTTCTCTCCAACTATTAGCAAAATCTGAGGTCTGCCGAGCCCACCAGAGGTGAAATTATTTGCTGTGTTGCAATATGAGAGACTGCATGAAATTAAGTCTTGACTTGACTTGGCTCTTTCTCAACTTGTGAAGGAGAGAATATTCTTTCTTTGTATCTTGCAGGCATTATTAATTGATATGTTGTCAGCACTTCCATAAATATTTCTATGCTGTAGTGATTTTTCGCATTGAAATGTATGCCGTGACAATTCAGCACATTTCTCCACCTATTAGATCAGATACCATCAGTGAGAAGAGAGTGAAGCAACTCTTACCAGATACATCAATTCTTTCACGCCTAAATTACATTACACGGCATTGAATACCGTTATGAAAGTTTGGAATAATGTAACACTACAGAACCATTTAGGCTACCTAGAGGCCTGGAGAGAACTGATAAATCTCTAAAAAGGGACTTGACTCTTATACAATAAGATCAGAATCGTAAGTTGCTTTTCCTAATCCTCCAATATTACAGAATATTACAATATAGTGCCCCCTTTATTGGGAATTTTCTTGTTCATCAGTACATCAACAATAGAATTTAAGAGTTCTGAAGTTTATTTTTTATCTTGGTGTTTTGATAACGTGACTGACATTGGGGTTTTGTACTGTGCACAATTGTCAGGCATACTGGGTGTTTCGTTGACAATCTCTGCCAATTTCGGGGATTTTTGCTACCCAACAAGTGAAAACAAACTACGATTGTAAGATATGCTTTAAAAAAAATCAGCCCATTCTTTTTGCTTTCTTAGAAACCAGTTGATTTCCACCCTCTCGTAGACTGACCAAAATATTACAGAACACTTTAAGATGCTGCTCTGGGACTAACTCAAGACATAAATTTTCATTAGATTAAATATAGTGATTCATTCAACATCTGGAGAAGACCTAGGTGCATTCTTAATGCTACTTGAAGGCTCTATTTGCCCAAGGTCTTCTGGATCACATCTTCCAATGCAAGAGAGTATCTAGTTTAATTTTGCACATAATTGGTAATGCATTTAGAGAAGGGTTTGGGTTCCCAAGAACAGAATTTCCTAGAAGTTTCGGTTGGTGATTGTGGTTAACAAATTAGTTCAACTCAGGTTGGTGAAGAAATGGTAGCTATGACAATAGAAGAGGGGGCTCTTTCCCAAAATATTTCTGCTTAGTTTGTTTTATTGTGATTTTTATCATCTTGTATCTCAAATTGTTTCTAAAAGGCTAATTTGGGTTTTTGAACAAATCTGTTGAACTTATTTACCATTCCTTCTGTAAGATTTCTTTTTTGCATAATTACCATAGAATGTGTGGATATTTAGTAGAGAGAAGAAGAAATTTACGAACTTGGTCAGGTACAGGGGAGAATTCATTTGTGGGTTTAGGTGGTGTGGCTGCCTTGATTCCTTCCTGGCTGTGAAACCATTTATTGGATGAACAGTCAGGAACACTCACAGAATAATGAAATTTGGGCATGAACAAACGGATGCACCTAAATAAAAGTTGTTTTGCTCTCTTCTCACTGATGACATGTAAGAACCAATGAGAGAGAAAGAACAGGGCGCTGTTTCCAGGAAGGGCTGCTAATATCCTTAGTGTGCCCACGTACCCTTGAGGCCGGAGCTTGGAATTTTCCACAGTGTAGGTCCTATCACTCAGTCCCCCTATAAAGGGGCAGATATCGCCCAAATGTCCCTGTGCAATGCCTACAGAGTTCTCCTTTGTAAGGAATAACTTATGTACCATGAGCAGTGGTTCCTACGATTACCCTAATAACATCTATTTTCCAAAGAACAAATTATCCCTCCTATGAAAGAGAATACTAGGAATTTTTTTTTCCTAAGGTTCTGCTAATGGTGGCTTTTCTATCCTTCCATCTTTTTTTTAACAGCTCCGTCAGTTATTGCCTCTCAGGGAACACCTAGAAAGGGCAAATAGTGTTGTTCCTCCCAGGTTGTAAGGTTATGTTAAACCTGGGAAAGTGAGCTCTAACTGCCGTGTTCATAAAATCATTATGCATACCTACGGTTTTCAGAATGTTGAGTACATTGTGTACCACATATTCTATTACATATTTGTGAAATCTTTTCTTATTGAAGTATAAAGAATTCCCTTTATTTTCCACACGATTTGGCTTGACCTACTAAAAATGGATCCTAGGGAGTTCCACCTCCCTCTTACCCACATAGTCAGGTGAAAGAACTTGGTGTTGTCTACGTATAGGCTTCTCTTAATTGCACTAGTCTTCTGCTTTGTCTTAGGTAACTATTATAGAATTCTTGAAAATTCTTGAATTTTCAGCTTCACTCAGATAACTTGGGGAGAACCGCACCTAAACACATGCACGGGCACACATACACATAGACCCATCTGTCTGACACGCTGATCCTTAATGTACCCCAACATTACACAAGTATATGCCTCTTCTGACACATTCTATGTACTGCATGCTAAAATATTCCATTGGAATTTATCAAGTTTATGTTTTCAGGCTAGTCATTCATCATTACAAACCTATTGTATCATCCCTGCTAATTCAATTTGTTGAGAGGGAGGTGGATTCCTAAAACAGAGTTCTCTGATAGCTTCAAACGGAGATGAATAAAAATCAGTGAGGATAAGAGAAAGGTGGTCTTGACATCAAAATAACATTAGATTTCACATCCTCATTGGAAATGTTATTTCTTTTCTAGAACTCTCCCTTCCTTCATCATTATAAGAAATGAGATATGCCTTGGCACTCATTTGTGTGTGTGTATGTGTGTGTGCCCGTGTGTTTCTCCTTGAGTGGGGACAGAAGAAAAGTACATTTCTTACTGTTTGCTTGTAATAAATTAGACTTTTAAAGATGGCCTTTTTTATGTTTATATTTATATAATATCCATTTAGGGGGCCTGGGTGGCTCAGTGGGTTAAGCCTCTGCCTTCAGCTCGGGTCATGATCTCAGGGTCGTGGGACTGAGCCCCCACATCAGGCTTTCTGCTCAGCAGGGAGCCTGCTTCCCCCTCTCTCTCGGCCTCCCTCTCTGCCTATTTGTGATCTCTCTCTCTGCCAAATAAATAAATAATCTTTCAAAAAATATATATAGTATCCATTTATACATTTAAATATATAATATATAAATATATATATTTATATTATATCCATTTATAGTGTATACCTGCTTATCCATATACTCTCAGATCAATAAAAGAGTGGATGTTTAAAAGTGTCCATGGTAGCCAACAGCTGGAATTGTGCCAGGCATCTTTACATTTTAAATTCTTCCTGGGCTCTAGAGGTAGATGAGGCCAACTTTCCTTTTGACTCAGCAGGCACGTTTTACCATGATAAGAGTATTGCTTTTTAAAAAACCAGCTCTTGACAATCGAACTCCAGAAAGCATTCCCATTCTGTGAAATAGTACAGAGACACCTGCTTCCTTATTGATGAAACACTGGAAAATAATGCCTGTGAGAAGCAATTTTAATCATTTGGTAGCTTAGCTTCTGACTCCTCAGGAGGTTTCTAACCCAACCGCCATGCCAAATCTAGTGTCCCAGTTTTTCTAACTGGGCAGGTAGAAGTAATCTGATCACTGATCTCAGGGTTAGCACACAACAGAAATCTGGCTTGATGAGCCCCTCTAAGGGGGCCTGACTTGGTTGGCTACAACTGGAGGCTGGATTCATTCTAAGCATACGTTTAGCCTTTCAAGTGTTATGGGGTACCTACCTATTTTTCTCACTGCTTCATTATGACCCAAGTTTCATTTCTAATCTAGTTCTGACTTAGGGTTGCATGTCACAGAACTTGCCCTAAAGCTTCTGGATATTTAGAACTTTTGATCTCAAATAAACAGTATATGGTGATCATTTGTCCGCATCAAGAAAAAGTTCATCAAAGGGTGAGAGTGGGTAATATTAATTAATTAGTAATCTTACAGATGCATTTATTTTGTACATGAGCAATCTTGGAGAGATATATTTGTTGCTAACTCTATTTACATAGCTGATTATTTGCAAAAGGAAAACTACTTGTTCCTAATCTGAGTCATTTGATCTAAAACAGCGTTCTTAACCTTGATCATTTGACAGTGTTGAAAGAGTTGTTACAAAAGGTATTGAAGAAGCAATGAAAGCTTCCCTAGCTCAGGTCACTTACTTTGTAAGTACTCCAGGATATTAGTGGAACCTTTGCAAGTATAGATCTCAGTGTTGTGTGTGTGTGTGTGTGTGTGTGTGTGTGTGGTCTCCTGCAACATATGTTTCATTATAGGAGATACTATAAACATTAGAGATTAAACCATATATTTCTCTGTGAGAAACCAAGCTTATATGTGGGAAAAAGATAGCATCAGCCTCAAGAGTCTGGAATGTATCAGACTTGCCAATACAACATATCACAGTGAATTTATCAGTCATGAGTTATAAAAATATGATTACCTTTTCAGTGAGGAGATGATTAGTGACAAAAAGTAGTGGCAGAACTTGATGGTGGAGGCCAGGAACATGGAGGGGAATATGGTATGTGTGACGTTTCCAAACCGTGTATTCTGTATTTTCAGGCTCAACTGACAATGTATCACGGGCTGTAAAGCTACCGCCGTCTATTTTTGTTATACCTCATACTTCATTATCTAACAATTACTTGTGATCTTATTTCCAACTTCGACTGTGAGCTCCTACATATTTTATTTATATATCTCTGGAATCTGTCAACGATTGGCACTTAATACATACAAGGTTTGTTAAATAATGGGTAAGAGCCATGTGGGCCACCAGCTGCATACAGGTCATGATTTGCCAAGTGTTGGCTACTTCAGTTTGAGAAGGGTCATGGCCTGAGATACCCTATTTTCTAGTTGAAGACCAGTTCTTAGAGAAGAAAGAAAAGTCTCCTGAATATGCACTGTGTGTGTGTGCATATATGTGCAAATATATACATATATTTTTAACACAGTATATTTCAGAATGGAGTCTTAAGATAACAGAGCTGGTAAAGCTCACATTAGAAACCCCTGGTCCAACTTCTAATTCCAGGCCGCAGTTTTCTCCAGAATTGATCAGTCTCCTGAATGGATTCTTCCATTTTTGGAAACTGATAAAATATCTCCTCTTCCCTCTTTTTTTTTATATTGTTTATGCAAAGTGATTAAATGTGAGGGCTTAAGAAAAATAACGAGGCATAGAGATTCACACATACGGAGGTCTGGTCCCTTGTATTTACCTTCTCTTTACAAAACAATCCTAACCCAGTTCGTGATGCACTGGGTGCTTAGAAGTTACATACAGCAGTTACACTCCAATTCATATTACTAAGACTGAAAGTGTGTCAAAGTCCCAACTACCCTAAACAAGTAGTTACATAGAGTCCAGCATTAGTGCTCTTGAGGCTGAGTGAGATCCTGATTGTCACCATCTTTGTCAATAATATATCTTCTCTTAACACCATTGGTACTACATAATAGGCCAAAATTAAAACCAAATAACATGAGGTTGTTGGCTCTAAACAATTACAATTTTACAGGCACTTTTGATCATCCTGATATACTCTCCTGTCAAACATGAGTGATTATACAATATATTAGATGTTGTGCTACATCCTATCCAGGATTCTAATGTGATCTCTATTATAGTCCTGGAAATGGAATGAAATCAGTGATAGGAGGTGAGAATAAGAACAAGAGTTAATTAAGTAGGAAAACTCCTTTTTCCAATCCTCAAGATTATTCATAGGTCAAGACTCTTACCTACTCAAAATGAGACTTGTGGAAACTGTAGCTCTCAGATTCTTTTTATATTCATATTAGCTCTTGGCTCCAGAGTAGCGAGACATCTATGCAATCTGAAGTCCGCACCATAGATTGTTTAGGTAACATCGGACATAGACCTTCAACACACTCTTTTGCTTTCAATGATTTTCAGAAAAAAAAAAGAAAAAGAAAAAAGTGTCCATAAAAATGTCCCTAAAATAAATAGTAAGAAAAGAAGGAAAGAAAGAAAACCTCCTGAAAAGTACATTTCTTTTGCATAAAATCCATTTTTCATTTTGCACTGATGTCTATCTTATGGACAGAGATTCATTGGTAAGGGGAAGGTGTTGTTCTGAATAAACTTAGGTTACATAAATATTTTAAAATCACAAACAAAATAGGTAACTTTCTGATATAAAACATTAGCAATGATATTTTAAAATATTAATACTAATGTTTTAAGGTAATCAATAAATCACAAAATATGCTGAAAACATAATTTGGTCCTGGAAAAATTGATAATGTTATTGCCATACAATTTTATCCATACTAGAAGCAGTAATATATAAAGCTTTAGATAAAGTTCAATATTTTTAGTTTTCCCTCATTGATAAGGTCTTTTTGTTGTATTATAGCCACCTTAACGTATATTTTCACAAGAGAAAATAGTGAGTAAAACTCAGAATTCTAGAATGTATACTTAACGAGGCTAGGGACTGGGCTTATTTTTACTTACCACTGCATCTCAAGAGCCTAGCACAGGGCCTGGAAGGTGTTAGAAATAGTTAACATTTATTGAGTGTGTAATATGTACAAGTCGTTCTCAGCACATTACATGGGTTAGCTCATTTAATCTATACATCAGTCCTATGGGGAAGTGCCACTTAACAGATGAAAAAAACTGAGACCCACATTGGTGAATTAAATTGCCAGTAGTCATATGATTAGTACGTAGTTGGATTAAAATCCAAATCCTAAACATCTGGCTCAGACTTTGCCTCTTAATTACTATGATGCTAGACTGTCTGCATTAGACAAACTTTAAATGCTAAATGAATAAAAGAATGGGAGTGAGTAAACATGAAAATATTTTCCTATCAGCACTCACCACCGCAATGTTTTCAAAAGAAAGCATGATGGCACTAAACACACGTATTTATTAAAGCAAAGTGGGTATGGGTATGTTTGAGGGCATGTAGGAAGACAGGCAGTGAATGAATTTAGGTCTTTAGGACTTCTTCGAGGCCATTTATATATGTAATAATCTAGTATTTATTAAGGCTATGATGAGCTAGGTAATGTTTTTGAAGTACTCCCTTCAAATTAATACATATGAATTATATGTGAGAGACCAATAAAAGGAGTGGGCCTTAGTGAGAAGGAAAAAGAATTGATCAAAATATTTGTCTCAGGCAAAATCAATTAGTATTCTTTGTGCTATAATAATTGGCCAATTCCTGCATGTGCTGTTTTGCTAATGTCACTCATTTCCTGCAACTTCTAGTTTTCTTAACCTATAAAATAGGAATGATAATTAGAATTGAGTTTGAGAACTACTGAAAATTACTCAGCAAATACAGACATTTTTGAGAAATTATGGATTAGAGGGTTATGGAAGTTCAAAGGGTGTTTGTGAGGCCCGAGAGATGGGAGAGGGAATAATGCATACTCATCTTCTTATATAAGCAAAGGTACCTGAACTTTTTTAGCAGGCTATAAGCTAGCAAGGTTCAACAGGAAGTTGAACTGTTTAAACACTGAAATTGAGATAATATGTTATTGTCGAAATTTCGGAGAATATATTTACCCATAGTTATTTCAGTGGTCAGTTTATCAATTTATCTAATTTTTTGGTAAACTGTGTTAATAATGTATAAAATCCTATTCCTAATTGCTAATTTTGCAGGTTTATTCTTAACACTTTTATTTGGTAAGTATGTGAGTGTGTGTGTGTGTGTGTGTGTGTGTGTTAATGGATCTCTTCCTGTCACTTTCCTCTCCTTTGTAGATTCTCTTCTCTGAATTGCCTGACACTAAGTGATATAAATTTTTAAATATAGGCAGAAAAGCTGTTATTTTTTATTTAGCTTTTACTGTGTAATGGAATTTGTGACAAGATTATTTGCCACAATGTTATTTTGTGTCTTGATTAGTGTTCTTTGTAAAGGACCCCGAGATACGTGTACAAAAGGCACTGTATGAGCTGTGAATGGAGAGGCAAATGACCTTCATTCAAATAAAGCCAAGTAGTCATTATCAAAGTTTTCAGCAATTTGAACTGCCTAACTAGAGGCCTGACAACAGTAATTGTGGATGTCCTTAAAGGATAGCTGTATACATTTTGATCAGTGAGTACCCTGAGTTCACTTTGAAAGAAGCAATTATTACTAGGTATAAGTTTTGCTTGAATTAAGTCCTTGACGATTGGCATTTTAGAAACTCCTTGGGCAGCCCTCGCTGACTGTCTTCCCGCTGACACCAACATGGCCCAGTGTTGTACAGCAGGAATATGTTTGCTGACGCTGTCATGACGTGGTATCAGAAGTCTTTTAATCTCCCAAGTAGATGAAACTGAGCTCGGAGGCAGTGCCAGTATTGCAGGTGTTTGAGTTACACAGTGGCCACCAGTAGAGTATCAGCGATGTCCGCTTTCTCGGGTAAAGGTTAGCTCTTATTTTAAAAGCATTACATTTTTTTATTGCATAGAGAAAAAAAATTGGCCAAATATTGAAGGTCCCCGAGCCAGGGAACGGCATGCCTCTGTCACCCAGCTTCAGCGTTGCACAGCGCTTCTCCCAAAGCGCCGGTTTTCTCAAGTGTGCCGACAGTAGAATTTTTTTGTTTTCAAACCAAGTCAGACTCAGAACCCAAAGTATAAAATGGATAAAAGCAACAAAAGGATGTTTTTCAGTCTTTAGCCCTTGTCAGAAAATACTTAATTGCAGTATCTGTAAAACATTTTTTGTTGGACTGGCACAGACCCCTTGTTCCCACTGAGCCCTATTGGAAAACCACCAAGCAGTCCACGGGGTGTAGAGCTCTTTAGAACAGAAACTATGCCTTTAGCTCCTGTCACAATATCGCAAGGAAGTCAGTACCTAACTAAAGACTTCTTCATCCAGGACTGACTTACCAACTATCCCAGACGCTGAGTTTTCTGTGAGAAGGCACATGCACTCCGTTCCTCGGAAAGTCCTGCAAACTCTCACTTTGAAGCCGTGTTCTTTCTTCACACAGATCATGTAACTTGGTTGTCAAGTTTTCCATGGCTACTAGAGATAAGAGACAGCCTTACAGCAAGAGGGAAGCAAAATATCTAAAAATCGGGAAGAGGAACATGTATGTAACTGATATACATGCATCATTGTGGAATCATTTTAATGTAGAACCAAGTAAATCTATGTGTCCCCGAGCGCCAATTACATTACAACACGTTGCAGCTACAACATCGCTATCCGTAATTATGATGATTGGTTGCTAACATAGGTAAAATACTGGGGAATCTTCCTACTTTCCAAAGCGTGGGTATGCTTAAGAAGGGTTTCCGTCACCAATCATTGAATGCCATGCCTCTCTCTGTGTTAGTCTTCCTGCCTTCTTCCTTCCTCTCCTTTTTCTCAACCTGCCCATTGTAATAGAATGAGTCAATCATCGTGGCTGTGAAATAAAATCTGTGTTCAATTTCTTGCGCTTTCACTTTCTAGCTATGCGAAATTGGGCCATAATGTTGCTCAGTAATGTTGTACTCTTTTTGTCAGTGTAGTGATGAGGTTTAATGAGATAAGTGGTGGGCAATTTAGTTAGTACTTAATAAATGTTTTCTTTCGTGCTCAACAGGGATAAACCTCAGTTACTTAAACTTTATCATCTTCTAAATTTCCTCTTGTAAACTCAGTATTCATGCCATGTTACCTGAATTTGGATTATTGCTGCTTCACAAAACCACCTCAAAACTTGGCTTACAACAATAACAATGTATTATTTCTCCTGATTATGGGAGTCGACTGGCCCAGATAAGCAGTTCTTCAAGGTGATATTGGCTGGTGCTGCCGTCATGATGACATGTGCTGGAATGTTCGGTATGGTCACTCAAGTGTCAGAAACCTTGGCAGAACTGTGGGAAACTCAAGCTCAGCTGAGACACTGACCAGCTGGGCTTCTATCTACGTTAGTCTGAGAGCTTCATCCTCTCACTGTGGCCTCTCCGGTGGCCTCTTCATGAGTGGCTACTTCTAACATTAAAGACCGAGCCCCCTGAAGTGTGAAAGCTTACATCTAGAACTGGCCCAGTGCTGCTTCTGTGCTCCCTTCTCGTGGAAAGGGAGCCAGGATCCGACAGTTCACTGTTGGAGGTGACTGAAGAAAGGCTGGAAAGTGTGGTTGATTGAAGGCCATTTTGGAAATCAGCTGCCACAGTATTCATTTTCTAATTCTTTGTCCCTGTCTTATCCCCATGACCCCGATATTGTTGTGCCTTACTTAGCATTACAGATGAGTCCTTTTTATAATTCAGCTTTAATTTGGAAGCGAACAACGCTGACAGCTTTAACAGGTATCAACATATGAAATGACTGCCTTTGGTCTAGCCTCAAAAAAATTTGTTCCAGGGGTGTCTGGGTGGCTTAGTTGCTTAAGCATCTGACCCTTGATTTCGGTCCATGTCATGGTCTCAGGGTTGTGAAATCGAGCCCCGGTGTTGGGCTCCGGGCTCAGCAGGGAGTCTGCTTGAGACTCTTTCCTTCTCCCTCAACCCCTCTGCCTGTGCTCTCTCTCTCTCTCTAAAATAAATAAATCTTAAAAAAAAACTTTGTTCCAATGTTGATGAACAACACAGCCCATGAATAAAATAAATACAATATATTATATATAGGATTTGCGCTATAAGAAAATAAAAGGCCTTACCAGTTTGGTATTACCAAACCATCCCAAATATAATAAAGTTAGTTACGAATTGGGCCATGGTCCCTTCAAAATGAAATTCACTTTCTCACATCCTTTTCATAGAGATCCATGGAAAAAATGAAACAAGATGGGATCGGAAGGGAGACAAACTATAAGAGACTCAATCTGACAAAAGAAACTGAGGGTTGCTGGGGGTTGGGGGGAGGGATGGGGTGGCTGGGTGATGGATATTGGGGAGGGTATGGGCTACGGGGAATGCTATGAAATGTGTAAGACTGATGATTCACAGACCTGTACCCCAGAGGCAAATAATACATTATATGTTAATAAAAATATTTTTTTAAAAAGTGGCTACAGGGGCACTGGGTGGTGGCTCAGTGGGTTAAAGCCTGTGCCTTCAGTTCAGGTCATGATCCCAGGGTCCTGGAATAGAGCCCCGCATCGGGCTCTCTGCTCGCCGGGGAGCCTGCTTCCCCCCTGTCTCTGCCTGCCTCTCTGCCTACTTGTGATTTCTGTCTGTCAAATAAATAAATAAAATCTTAAAAAAAAAAAAGTGGCTAGAGCAAAAACAATGGGGAAATATTTTGCTGTTAGCCTCAAGATAAAAACTTACAGAGTTTGAGAGCACTGTAGATTATCACTGGTTTTCTGAAAAGAGTTGTTTTGTTCAGATTATTCTGATAGTTAAATTTTGATGTACAAAAAAAGGTACATACTGTCATTAGTCCTTCTACAAACTTACAGTGTTTCTGAGTGAGAGGCCTCTGAGAATCACATTGGACCCTCTGTCGAGAAAATGCTCATATGCTCTAGATTTTGCATACAGTATCAAGAGTTTACAGCTACAGCCAAATGCATCCATGAATCCCAGGTTACGAACGCCAGCTGTAGGTCATTAAATCCCCAATGAGAGCAGAAAGATAAGTTTCACTTGATGTGTTATTTCCCAAGGCAGGACTTAGCTAACTGTTCACAGAGAAAAGTTACACTTCCAACCATGTAGACAGTCACCACTGCTTTGATTCTATTAAGAATATTATACCGATTCTATTCTAATCATCCTATTCGGAGGTAAGGGGATGATGGGGGCCAAAATAAAAGAAATGCAACCAAAAATAAAATTAACTAGCGGTAGTCTAATTCACCTCTGTTTCTGATGCCTCGGAGCCTTCATTAATGCTTGTAGAAGGAGCACAAGGACTTGGATTTCAATACTGGCTTCGAGGTGCAGCTTTTGGACCTTCGGCAAATCCTTTAAGCCTCCGCTGTCTCTCCCTTTCTGCCTGCTTGTGCCAGGGCCTGGGGCATAGGGGGTGTATCTGTGTGTGTCTCTCTGATACTTCCTTTGGCTTTTTCACTCAGTCTATCACTCTCTTACCCTCTGTCTCTCCAGCTACCGCATTCTTCCTCTCTGCCTCTATCTCTTTTTTTCATCTATACATATGTAGGCACATACACACCTGACATAAAAAAATCTCTAGAGACCTCACAGAGATCTGGTGACAGTCAAAAAAGATGGCTCAAATGCTTTTGAAGTATTTTATAATTTTTACAGTGAAAATGTATTTAAACAGTTTTTATTCTGTAAGACTTGTTCCTGAAAAAAACAGTTTGGTTTGGGTGGAAAACACAGAGCTGGTTGGGAGACTTGGGTTCTAGTACTGTTTTCACTAATGTGCTGTGCCATCTCAGGCCAGGCTGTAAACCTCTGGAAGTCTCTGTTTCTTCAGAAATGGCAGGCAAGGGTTATATTAGCTAAGATCTGGGCCCTTTTTCAAGCCCTGTTTTTTTGCTTGAGTCTCATCTAGTGGACCGGGAAGAAGTGAAGTTTTTCCCTACTTTTGTATGATGATGATATGGTGATGATATGATTCTTGGGTACTGTGGTGCCCGTAGATTCTATACATGCCTTCTTGTCTCTATAGCTGGTCTCATGGAACCTGACAGAACTAGACACCCACACTGGTTCTTTTTCAGAGCCATGAAAATAACAGCTTTACAAAGCGTCTGCAGATTACATTCCTGTGGGGGCATACTTTCCTGATGTTTGTACTTCGTTCTAATTGTAGGAGGAAGCCTTCTCTGTTTGGCTCAGCTATTTGATATATTGAATTTACCCAAAACAGACGTGGCCCTTTGTTCCAGCACTTTGGCAAATTGGCTTATGCCATTTTGTAACCTTTCGAACTTTTATGTTGTTAAGTTGCAAAGCTTTTCTGGTTGTTGCAAAATTGCAACAACCAGAAAAGGAAATTTTCCATCCATTTACCAAAAGCTATATATCCCAAATTATGTATTTATTTTAATAGTCTTATGAACAGGAGTAATAAAAATAATAATTTTCATCCTTAATTTGTACTAGAAATTGCTACGTGATAGTGATCAAATTAAATATCCATGCTCTGGATTTCTTAATGACTTTGTTCTTATTGCTAGGTTGGTGTTGTCTGGGATGCCTGTACCCGCACCAAAAGGAAGCCGTGCTCCTTGTAATTGTGGCAATGTTTACTTCTTCCCATGAGTGTATCTGCTCTCTTTTCTGAAGTAATCACTATAATTACACTTCTTCAATGAGTTGCGTTCTATTGTGTCACCAGGCCTATCTGCTAAACATCACTGTGTTTTTCTTATCTGAGTGCTCTCAAATGGGGAAAGTGAGATGTGTTGGCAAGCCACCTTCAATCAAATTAATGTGAGACCAATGTATTGTCAACAGAGATGGTGGCGGTCCCTATTTATCTTGTTCCAATAGAATGGTACAAAAACTGACCTAATGTTTATAAAGAAGTGTTTATTTGGTCGAGAGGTGCATATATATGCTAATCCTTAGAGAACAATGATGAAGTCTATTTTCTTACTACTTTGACTTTATTGTCATGTCAATGGAACATGTTACAGCTGTGTTTTTATAAAAAAAAAAATGAGGTGAAGTGTTTGGATTTATTATCATAAAATTTTGGACGTACTAGGACGCCCATGGCTTGAAAAATAAAATGTTGGTTATGAGGCCCTATCTTTTTAGTTTATTACCTTAGTGTATGTTTTCAACGAAATGCACAGTACTCCTAAAACTTAATTATAGAATTTCTGTTATAAGTAACACGACAACAATGCCTTTAAATAAGTAATACACATTAATTTTAATTTTAGTTAACAAAAAGAGGATACCACAGAACAAAGGCATGTCTTTATATAGTAGCCCTATGTTAAGTTAGTCCTATAATACAGTTGTAGAATTTTATGTACATTTACTTATTTGATTTATATTGCTCTTCATTTGAGAGTACGGCAAAATTGCAACAACCAGAAAAGGAAATTTTCCATCCATTTACCAAAAGCTATATATCCCAAATTATGTATTTATTTTAATAGTCTTATGAACAGGAGTAATAAAAATAATAATTTTCATCCTTAATTTGTACTAGAAATTGCTAC
>NC_081559.1:59656489-59695388 GCF_022355385.1 Mustela nigripes | reverse complement strand
ATGATAGTGATCAAATTAAATATCCATGCTCTGGATTTCTTAATGACTCTTTTCTTACAGTTAGAAATTTGGAGAATCGTCTCACATGTACAAGGAACTTTTGTTCTCCAATATATAGAAATTAAAGAATGACTGACCTGGACATACACCTTTTCTTAGGTAGATGTTGAGGATCGGACCCCAGCCTGTGATTTTTAAGCCCATGTAACTGTAACTCAGACCTCACATTCCATGCAGACAGTACCTTCATGTGAACAAGCTTACCCAGAGTAGATCTTAATTTTTTTTTTTTAAGATTTTATTTATTTATTTATTTGACAGACAGAGATCACAAGTAGGCAGAGAGGCAGGCAGAGAGAGAGAGGAGGAAGCAGGCTCCCCGCGGAGCAGAGAGCCTGACGCGGGGCTTGATCCCAGGACCCTGGGATCATGACCTGAGCCGAAGACAGAGGCCTTAACCCACTGAGCCACCCAGGCGCCCCAAGATCTTAATATTTTTATGTGAGATATTTAATAGATCATTCCGCGGACTCGCCTGAAAAAATACCCAACACAAGTAAAATGATACTTCCATGAGGAGATATTCCTGATCTGCCAAAGCGACTCTTGGAAGACAATCCATTCTTAACTTGTAGGCTGATGACATCACAGTAGTGTATTTTCTTTTTCAAGCGATATCTAAAAGCATAAAATGCAGGAATGCCCCATTTAATTCTTAAATAAAATGCATAACATTTGGATGACGAAAAACAGCATAACTACAAATGTTTCCTTTTTTAGTAATGGCCAGCTTTTCTCTGTAAGTGACTATAGAGTCACTCCAAAAGATATATTAACATAGTCTATTAGTTTTTTAATCCAATAGAACATAGCAACTGGAGGGAGAAAAATGTTATTTTAAGAAGATTTTAAAATAATTTTCCCCTCCAAAGCTGACACTATATAAATGAGTTTTGCACCTCAAGACATTTCCATAAAGTTGTAGACCACCAGAGATAAGGCTAGCAACCAGGGAGATGAATTAATAATTAACTAATGGTTTCTCCTAATTACTATACTAATTTAGTGTTGTTGACATTTTACATTGAATTTTAAAGTTTGTTGGACTGTATATGGTGACTAGTATTGTAATTATAGATTGGTTCTTTGGGCCCACTCCTTTTCTTCTTGTATAATTAGTTACAACTGTGTTCTCCAAGTCTGAATTATTCTCAGATGTTAATTTGCTTTTGGAACCTTTCCTCACATTTAGGTATTAAAAAGGGTTCATCAGAGGAAACTAGTTAGGAAGCACTTATAGTTAAGGCCTGTTTTTGTTTGTTTGTTTGTTTGTTTGTTTTTAAGATTTTATTTATTTATTTGACAGACAGAAATCACAAGTAGGCAGAGAGGCAGGCACAGAGAGAGCAGGAGGCTGGCTCCCTGCCGAGCAGACAGCCCGATGCGGGGCTCGATCCCAGGACCCTGGGATCATGACCTGATCCGAAGGCAGAGGCTTTAACCCACTGAGCCACCCAGGCGCCCCAAGGCCTGTTTTTTTTTGTAACTAAAACCAGCTTTACCTCAAGACATTATTTCTAGAGGATGACCATGTGTCATTTCCCAAGGAAGGGAGCTGTGTTGGACACTTGCCCGCACACCTGCTGGAATGCGGGAAAGCAAGAATAAGATAGGGGGTGCAGCAGTGTCAAGGAGCCAAAGGTCTCCTCTGCTCACCATGGCTATCCCCATGGCTTCAGAGTGAGAATGTGACCGGAAAGGTAGAGAATCGTGCTCGGAAACATAATAACCTGATTCCCTTCACCTTATTTAAGTTAGTCCTTGCTATGCTCCTTCTAGCAACTCCACTTTGTTTAGAATATCCTGGCACTGTTGATGTATTTTTTATGTGTCTGGATATTTTTTTCTTTGCATGCTACTGCCTGGTGTGTTTTTCCCATTCTGGTTAGACGTAAAGTGTTCTTGGTTGCCTTCTTGAATGGAAGCCAACTTCGTCTCTGACCTTCATTATACCACAGCCCTCATGATCTCAGTACACCTCTTTTCTTGAACACACCATAACCTTTAATATCTGCAAAGCCTTTACATATAGTGTTAAGTCTATCTGGAATGCCATGCCACTCTTCCATCTTACAAGACTTGCATTTATTTACTCATGCGATACACAATTAATGAGGAGCTACCATGGGCCGAGAACTGTGTTAGGTGGTGGTGACAGAGAGATGACTCCTATTCAATACTTGCCTTTGACAAGCCAGAGTCCTGACAGAATCTAGAACCAACCCTACCTTCCTCCGAGTACCCATAGCGTTTTATACATTTTAGGTTGTCTTACATGAGGAAGACTCTCCTACCTTCCCATTTCTCTGGTCCCTAGAGTTAGGTTCTTTGCATAACATTGTAGAAATAAAGAAGGCCTTAGGGATAGTCTAAGCTAACTCCATTTGTAGATGAGGAAACAAATGATCAAAGGGCTAAGTGAACACAGCTAATTACTTGTGTTGAGACTAATTGCCCAGACTTGTTTTCTCCTAAATCTAGCATTGTTGTCACTGTTCCACCAGGTTTGCAAGTATTTCTGGAAGCTTTTGGGAAACAGTCATTACTTCTGTTGGATTACTAAGGTGTTAGTTATTAGCATCAGCCTAGCCTAACAGTGTGTGAAACTATACGATAATGGCGGAAAAGGAAATGTACTTTCAGAAAATAAACTCTCAATGAGTATTTTACATGCTGGGAGTCATGACTCAGCCATTCCCTAATAATCCAAGCCAGAATATTCTATAGTGACAGAAAAAGAATATTTCTTTTACCTAAAATGACAACCAAATGAGTCTCTCCATTTAGGCTGGTATATGATTATACCACAACAGATTAATAATGCCGTTTTGAAAGATAAGTGTTCTTTATTACTAAAATGCATCCTAATACATAACCCTGACTTCTGCTGGAAATATTTGGAGCCTGAGTGGTCTAAAGAACATAGGTTCTATAAGCACATGGACCCCAGACTACTTTACTAAACTTTAAGTGGAAAATGAAGGATAAGCTCATCCCCACTTGCTACCAACATAGGTCGTGGTATGATTCTAAGAGTATATTGTATCCACTAAATCTGATTTATTTTTAAGAGTACCACCCATGGGATTTACTGCCATTGCGATTCTGTCTTCTTTTCCCTCATCAGTTTTTCCACCCCCTTTGCCTCTGGAGGACCGTCTTTGAAATCATGATTACATTCTAGCCTATGGATTTTTAATTTTCTGAAAAGGTATAAAGCAGCAAGGGTTGGATAACGGAAAGCTCCCCAGACTGGTGCAGGAGTTCGTGGTTCTCATTCTGGCGTTGCTACTACTGAGCCGTGAGAGCTCTGGGTCCCATCCCCACCCCCACCCCCTAACCAAGTGTAAGATGCAGGGGCTGAACAAACGGCCTTCAAAGTCCCTTCAAGCTCTGTGATTCAGTGATAGGAAATTGAAGCTTTTGCTATTAATTTTCCATTGATTTCTGAACTTCTTCTTTAGTAATCCCTGACTCTGAAATAAGTCAAATACAAAAATGGGCTGATGGAAGTTACTTGCGGACACTCTCTTTCGATAACTTTAAACGGCATAATCCTAGCTTTTCAAAATGAAGTTTGAGGAAAATCCATTTTCAGAGAGTTGGTAATTAACATGCATCGTATAAGCAGCTACAGCAGCCTGGTCGTCGTTATTAACATATAGCAGCGTTTGTCAACTCATTGGTGAGTGCTTCCAGTTTCAGGAAGCCCTCTGGGTAAAGCCCTGCTTAGCAGGTTTAATGTGAAGAGTTGGTGTCATCCTAATCAGCTGTCCCTGACAGAGTAAACATGGTTCCGTCTGCGCTGTCCCTCCCTGGCTGGCTGTGGGTTTCCAGCCCACTGAGCACTTGATGCCAAACAGTCTGTTAAGGGACAAGGAAGAGACTCTTTGGGGATCCCGGGTATTTATCACGGTGTAGGAAACTTGAGGTTCAGTTTTAGTTTAAATATTTGATCAAGGACATGTTGAGGGAGTTTGGGCTTTTTTGGCTTTTTGTCTTTAGCATAAGATGACACGGCTGTTCTGCTCAGGTGTGCTTTTGTTAACCCTGTCTTTTGTGTAACTAAATATAGTTTAGAGACTCGGCAGACAACCCAAACTGTCGGGTTTTTTCCCTTTTTTTTTTCCCAAGTGAGTAGGTCTTGATTTGTCGTCCAGCTCTGAGATGGAAGGGAGATGTTGCTCACATAAAAAACTTCATTTCCAGAGAAATGAATCAAATTGCTTTCTAAGTACAGACCCTTAAAAGTGTGAAACATATTTAAAGCCAGTTCTTACTAATGGTGGTTTGTTTCCTGAGCAGAAATGTATAAAATAAAAACAGTCGAAACTTAATCGTAGAAACACATGCATAGACACACCCGTAAGCATATATACCAGGGAGGCAGGGTGGCAGGAGAAGATGTGCTGTTGAAAGAAAATGGTATAATGAGTCGTCGCTGGGGGAGCTATTCACGAAAATGATTAGGAAAAGACTGAATCTTTTTAATTTTTGCATTCTTGTTCCTTAGTTCAAAGTTGTAAAATTTTCCAGTTCAATGTGTCCTGTATTTGTTAACTTGATTAAATACATTAGTCTTTCATAATTAAAAAGTAGTTTACTATTGTATAGTATTAGCGATATGCTAATTCTAAAGCACATGGAAGTTTTCTCCAAATGCTTTTTGCTTTAAAAGTAAATGTAAAGGTCATATGAAACTTCTTTCAGGAAGCCCTTCCTTTTCACGTGTACAAGTATGTGTACTTTTCTGTAGTTTCATATGAAATAGCTTTTCAGCAGAGTAGTTATTGTAACACTGAAGACAACACGTGGATAATAAGAAGAAGAAGAAGGAGAAGAATACAGTAAGAATTCTGTTTGAAAAGTGAATTAACCTAACTTCATGCCTAAAATATTCATGTACCTATTCATGTTTACAAAAATCTAAAATATTAGAACATCAAGTGTACAGCAGTAAATAAACTACATAGGTAGCGTACAAAAGGAATCCCCAGTGCATTTTAGTCCTCCTTGAGAAATTTAGAAAAGATATTTTTATTGGTTGGAAAAATAATTGATTTCCTACTTGAGAAATAATGCCTTTGGGATTTTTGTTGTTTTTGTTCATGGTGTAACTTTTTCCTATTTGGTTTCAACATATCTGTGCTCATTCCTCACTGAAGAGAGTAATGGAATTTTCAGAACTATCATGAAAATTGTGTTTTTAAGACAATGTATCCAAGGAGCTATATCCATGCTTTGAGCGGATTGGTGGCCTCAGAGCACTGTAGGAAGTGATTATTGTAGCAACTGAGTCTGAATTATTTTTCTTACAAAGATCTGAGGGAACACGGTATACGTTTGCCATGTGTAACTTATACTGGGTAGAAGATTTATTGCCTTTAAAGTAATCTGCACAATAGAGCCTGTAATTATAGATTGTAACAAATGCATCAGGGCAAGTGGTCTTGCTTGAAAAAGTTTAAACTTTTCTCTGGCACCTGTCACATTAACAATGAAATGATTCAAGTGCTGTTTTTCAGCATGAACCATTTTAAGTGTAGAAAAAACGCCCTGAGAACTAAGCCAGTCATAAGAGATAGTGCAAATTCATATTTTGGGGATATAAAGCAATTCCTAGTTAGTCTTTATAATGTTTTTTTCAGGTCAAGAGCATGGAAAAAGAAAATAAAAATAGTTTCTTTTTCACCATGAGTATGATTACCATTTCCTTTTTATGATGAATTCTATTATTCTACTTTTATTAACAAGAAAAAAAAACATTAATTTTAAATAAGGGCCCATAAAAAATTCTGTACTTATTGGGATCTGTTAAAAAAAAAAATCAGTTTTGCTTACTGGAAGGGTAAAATGCTGTTTAATATACTTTTCTCTTTGCAATTAAATTAGATTTCTTTTAGTGGAGAAAAACTCATAAAGGAAACAGCCTTGGAGATGTAATATGCTCTAACATTTAAATAATTAGACTTCTGTCTCATTGAAATGTATGTGCTCTAGGTTTGATAGTGATAAAAGCATGAATATTAGTATGATTAGGAAATTACATCATGTCACAGCATAATTGATTGATTGATAGCTGAGTGAAAACTAACCATAAAGCATGTGAAAATAAATGCCTGTTCAGCAGTTATTCGGTCAGAATTTTTACATCTACCCAGTTGCAAGATTAGTAACTGAAATGCTCATCTCCTAAACAAAATGGAATTGATGTTTCTTCCCTTTTTTGCTCTGTGTGTGTGTGTGTGTGTGTGTATGTGTGTGCGCACTTTCGTTATAACCCTGGCAAGGAAAAGACTACAATTCAAAGTGCTTAGTCCTCAACTCAGGAGTTAATTGTGCCTCAAGACCTGTTAGATGGACACTAGATTACTTAATTGACTCTATGAGCAATTAGTGTTTTGGAATTTCCTTTCAAAGTCTAAGTTCGAAATGTAAAGCTTCACTAAACCGACGTTGATACTCTTTTACTCATCTCTCGAGAATTCAATTTCCCAAACATTTAAACTATCATTAATTTTTAAAAAGCATTTTGTCTTTTCTTTTCTTTTCTTTTCTTTTTTTTCCCCCCTGTTTGTACTCGCACTTTCTCATTCTCTGTCCTAATCTTTTAAAGATTCCTGCTCACACAAGTCTTTGGCAACACTCGGGCTAGTGGAGAAGGGCTGGAGAAGCGAGACCACTGCAGGATTCTCTGTTTCAAAGCTGAACCAATATTCACCATTGACATATCCATTCATCTGTGCAGGGTCATTGGAAATCCTCTCTCTCTAGTTTTTCCTTCCCTTCAGGGAGCAATGCTTAAAAGAGCAAACCCCTGGTGTGAAGAGATAGGAGAATTCTCAGCACGGCCAATGGTGCCAGGAATTGAATTAAAGTTGGCCATTTGCAGATGACTGTCTGTTGGAGCTCCCAGCACATGGAGGCACCGGGCTTTCAGCTGATGCTTTGTTTACTTGAAATTCTGTCAGTGGCACTTCGATTCAATTTTTTTTTAATAGTAAAAGTCATATCATGCCAAAAATATGCCAGGAGGGTAAAAACACTTAGATATGTGTTGCTCTGTAGACTTATAACATTTTATTAGACTCCTAAGGCTTGCTTAAGGAAAAAAAAATTTTAATCTTTGTAAGAAAGGACTGTGCTCCACATTGCAATAGCCAAAAAAAAAAAAAGAGAGAGAGAGAGAGAAAGAAAAAAAAAGTTAAATCATTACTGAATTCATTCCTCTTTTGAGGAATTTAAAACTTGTCATTTCTTCTGCAATTGTTGATATTCCCAGATCTATTTTGGCATAAATCACATTCTGATATGACTGAACCCACAATTGTGACTATCTTCATATGCATTATCTCTTCTCAGCGAGAGGCACTCAGAAGACACACACTGCCATCAAATCTTAGATGCCAGAAGTCAGCACTGAAGATGTTTTCTCCAGTTTGATTTTCTTTGTTATCATCGGAGGTGTTTACCGGGCTTAATTGATCAGGCAAAATTAAGAACTCTCAGAATTAGGTTTGTGAGGAAAGATTTGAAAACCCCGGGAAGAACACAACCTGTTCAGGAGATGGAAGTTGAGAATACATAGTCCTTGTGCCAGGTCCCAGTGAACCAAGCATGGTTCAGCCATTGTTAGCTTTGAGTTTGTGATTGCTACTGGTTCATTATGTTTCTACTTTCTCTTTAATTTCTCTCCTTTTTATTTGCAAATAGTGAAGAGTGCCTCGTACAAAGTTGGTCCTTAATAATCTTTATTGATAGAATGAATAAATTTTCTTTTTTATTTATACTTACTTTTATTTTACTTAGTACCTGATTTCAAAAAACAATTGTCCTGTGCTTTACTTGGCAAATTCTGTTTAATGCTTACTTTCCCCCAGATACAAATTTTACATATATCTCTAGGATTGCATTTGGAAAAATGTGGGAAATAGGTTTACCCTACACATCTATACCTGTTCAACTGTCCACTGGATACAGTTCGTTATGCAGCAGCTTGTTCATACCACCTTCATCATAATATCACTCCTGGAAAGCAGGCATGTGTAGTGGGGAAGTAGTATTGTGGCAAACAGTTTAATCTGACTAAATGACCTTACACAAAAGAGAAAATGTACAATAACAGTCAAGCTTGTAAAAAGGGCACACTGTATTCTAAAGCAACCCAGAATGGATTTTTAAGCACAATGAACAGACTGTGTCATCATTTTAAGAGCAAGCTACACAACTAATTTTAGAAGGATTTACTACTCTCTTTAGATTTATTACAAAGTATCGAGCACGACTCTTTTCTCAAAAGCACCCCCCCCCAAAAAAGAAACCCTAGCTCTCATCTCTCTCTCTCTTTCTCACTCTCTCTATGTGCTTCTCTATCCATTTATCTATTTTTTTAAGCTATGCTAAGGAGCAGTTCCCACTGGCGCAATAAGCCGTTCCTTTTCTTGAGTGATCTAGACCTTTTTAAAAAATGTCATATCTGGTTATCCGTAATATAAAATAACCCATCAAAGTTACCATGGTGCAGCCTCACATCTTAAATATCAGTCTGTGCCCTCTAACCATTAGTTATCAAGAATCATTTAGACCAGTCATGGCATAAACTCTGTTAATAGAGTTTTACAAATAGAATGCCAGTGATGTGACTTCAACTGTAAGAAACTTAAAAGCATATATATAATGCTTATTGCTGATGATTTGGTTCCCTATCCAAAGTTTTTATAAGCATAACATTTAAATATAAAGATTAAACATTTTATCACAATCTTATTAGCTGTTAGTATTCAGTAGCACCCATAAGTCTGGCACCAATAACGAAGTCTTCTGTTATTTGTTAGATTTTCTGAAGAATGCGTTGTTGAGGGTTTCCTGGGTGGCTCAGTGGGTTAAACCTCTGCCTTCAGTTCAGGTCATGATCTCAGGGTCCTGGAATCGAGACCCGCTTCCTCCCCTCTCTGCTTGCTTCTCTGCCTACTTGTGATCTATCTCTCTCTCTCTCTCCATCAAATAAATAAATAAAATATTTTTTAAAAATAATGCGTTAATGAATATCATACTCATGAAGTGCATTTGATATTAAGCATACACCTAGTAAGTACTAAGAGAAAAATATATATTATTTTCATTTTATAAAAAAAATAGCAGGTACTATTTCTGTAAATAGTGACTGCTTTGTGTTTCATAAAAATTTGGTTGGTCTGGTTTTATCACTAATTTGACATTTGTGCTTATTTTATTTTTCCTTTCTTATTCATTGAACACATACTCTGTGTGAAGTATGGTGGAAAATGCTGGAAACATAAAATGAAAAAGACAGTCTTAGCATAGTGAAGGAGATTAACACATAAACAAATGACATAAGTGGCTAAATGATTTTCAATAAGAATTTACCACAGGAAAGTTATACATCTTCCTTTTAAGTTCCCAAAGCATTTTCTTGCATGACTATGTGTAACTGAGAATCAGACATCATTCTAGTCACTGAACACTATGCAAAAGAAAAATCATACTTATCACAAATAATTTTGATAGAAAAAGGCACTGTAGCATCACACAAGTTCATGAGATGTTGCTACACACACACACACACACAAACACATACGCACACACACCACACACACATCACACACAAATGAAAGTACTGACAGAGATAACTGACCACAAGGAACTTGCAGTCTCATGGGACTGCCAAGAAGGAAAGAATAGTATAGGGCAGGGAAGGGCATTATAAGTAGAAAGAACAGCATATGCAAAGAGATAAGGTAAGAGAAAGTGTAGAATATCCCTTAAAGTTAGTAGGGTGTACAACATACTGTCAACAATATAAGAACTAGAACTACAGAGAAAATTTCCAAGTAAATTTTAAAATACTCAAACTTGCCTTTTAAAACCATAGAAAGTTTCTTTTTTTAAAAGTAAACCCCCAAATACATACATCCCGGTAAGAACCGCAGAGACCCTGCTGAAAAGGGACAAAGTTGCCCTATAGCAATAGCCTGGGAATGAAGAAGGATCAGATGTTAGTGTTTTAAAGGATGAACTGAGAAGACTGTCCTTGATTGAACGTAGGGGAAGAGAGGAAGAATGAGATTACCTGAAGGCTGAATTTTCTTTGCACAGATTGGGAACTTAACTCCATCTGCTTGTGAAAGTTATTTTTAATAAAAGTACCGCAGTAAGTTATTGGCAGGGCCAGAAAAGGAATTGAATTCCCCTAATCATAAATTAGTAGCAGAAAGATGGAAGGGCTTTTTTTAAAATCATGCTTCTGAAATCTACCTACCTGTAACTTCTCATGATTTTTCTTTAGTTCTGTCCCCTGGAATGTCAAAGAACTCTGGCAATGATAGTTCCATCTTCTCATTCTCACCTTCAGAACAACCTTTCCAAGGAAATTATTATATCTCCATTTCATTTTTTTTATTTTTTAATTTAAATTCAGTTAATTAACATATAATGTATTATTAGTTTCAGAGGTGGAGTTCAGTGATTCATCAGTCTTATATAATAGCCAGTGCTTATCATATAATGTGCCCTCCTTAATGCCCATCACCCAGTTACCCCATCCCCTCCACCCCTCCCCCCTCCAGCAACCTTCAGTTTGTTTTCTATGTTTAAGACTCTCTTACAGTTTGTCTCCTTCATTAATTTCATCTTGTTTTTATTTTTCCCTCTCTTCCCCTATGATCCTCTGTTTTCTTAAATTCCACATATGAGTGAGATGATAACATAATTGCCTTTCTCTGATTGATTGATTTCACTTAGCATAATACCCTCTACTTTCATCCACGTCATTGAAAATGGCAAGGTTTCATTTTTTGGGGTGGCTGAGTAATATACCATTGTATATACATACCACACCTTCTTTATCCATTCATCTGTCTATGGACATCTGGGTTCTTTCCATAGTTTGACTATTGTACACATTGCTGCTATCAACATTGAAGTATAGGTGCTTCCTTTTACATTTGTTTCTTTGGGGTAAGTACCTAATAGTGCAATTGCTGGGTCATCAGGTAGCTCTACTGCCAATTTTTTAAGGAATCTCCATACATTTTTCCAGAGTGGCTACTCCGAACTTGCATTCCCGTATCATCCCCATTTCAAAAGTGGGAATACCGAGACATAGGAAGGTTAAGCCATTTACCTCAGGTCCCATGACTGGTTACTAGAAGTCTAGGGATTCGGACCTGGAACAGTTCAAATATATGCCAAGATTCAGTCCACGATGGTCAGAATATTTCAGCAGAATTAACAGTTATGAGTTAAAGGTCCTTAATATGGCAAATGATGATCTTTTTTAAAGTAGTTCTTGGTAAGAAGAGTGAATAAAATATTGTAAACAGTATAAAAATAATTTTGGTAAAATATCTAAAATAAAGACTCTATTTACTGTTTTTTCTTTCAACAAATGCAGGTATTACATACTGTAGTAAATTCTACATCATTAAATTGCTTCTATGAGACTCTACTGTTTTCTACATTCTATAAAGTATATACAGATTGGTAGACTCTAACCCAAAATAACCATAGATGTTTTATGGGTAGAAGTTAGAGTACCAGAGAGGCCTAGAATCATACTTACTGGTTATACTTTATCCTTCTCAGTGGTGAATACCCATGACAATGGAAACCTCCTTAAGAGAGTAGCTTGTTCAAGAGCTCTGGAGGTGAAGGTGGAAGGATGATTTTTTAAACTGAAAAATATCCTGCTCAGTGTTGGCCTACAAGGTATACCAAAGCCAATGTGTGGAAATAATAGAAGATTTGAGTAAAAGGAGTTACAAAACTACTAGAATAAGAATAGTAAACTCAAAATCTGGCCTCAGTTCTGCCAATTATTAACTTTGTAATAGTAATTAATTCATTGCATACATTATGCCTGTTGGCATTGATAGCAATTGTGTGGGGTTGACTAGTGAGGAATTTTAAATTCAGAGACTGGTCGTCAGACCAAGATTACTGTAATAGTGACTAGGTAGGGAACTAGTAGTGAAATGTATGTCTTTTGGCTCCTAATACAGTATCTTCTATTGAAAAGGAGGAAAGCATAAACAATGTTTCTTTGAGACCACTAAATTATTTGATACAAGTCACTACAACCATCCTTTGTCCCAGATGAAAAGGGCACCATTTTTAGAAGGTTCAGTCTTGCCCTCCTCCAGTACTCTCCCTATACCCTATTGTGAGGAGTCCAAGGGCCATGAGGATGTTTGAACTTGGAATCCATGGCCTCCTTGTAGACCATGTTCCAGACATTTGGAATTCTGAGTCCACTTTTAGGACCCACACAGTGCTCTTCACTAGGTCTGTCCTCCCACAGGTAGGAAGTGTCCCCAGTGTGTACTTCTGGACCCAAGTGGGGCCCAAGAGGCAGCTGGATGGAGGTAATGGAACAGCAGGCAATGGATGGAACATTCTACAGCATGTATGTTAAGTTGCTTATGAAGTAAGATGATTGTGAGCAAGAAGAAAAGGCCAGTCACAGGTCAGCCTCACCTATTCTGGAAGAGCTCTGATGATCCAGGAGACAGAAAGTTCTAAATTTGAGCCCAGCTTTCCAGACATTTATGAAGATCGATAGAATTATAAAGGTAGAAGGAAAGAATGTATTTTAACATTTTTTGTTCAGTTTATGACTTCCAAAATTATTTATGATGTTTTAAATATTTTAAGCATTTTAGATATATAGAGTATGGTAGGGCCTTCATGAAGCAGATCTTTCGAGATAAAGATATAGATAAATATCTAGATTTCAGATGTAGATATATATTTAGATTTATATACAAAGATAAAGATAAATATACCTAGAGAACAAATAAAGTACCTATTTTATATAGAGACTCTATTACTGGGCATATAGGTATGAACAAGACAGACCAAGTCCCTGACGTGTTCTAATGGTATGGATTCCTGGTCTCAAAGAGATTAGCCTAGCAGGTGATACAGATGAAACAGGAGAATAAAATGAGCATTAAAATGCACAAGTATAGGGTATTATGGGGAATGGTAGATTAAAAAAGAAGGCAGTGATGTCTAGGAAGTCTTCCTAGATGAGGTAGTAGTAGCAATAATAATAATAATAATAATAATAATACAAGGAATTCTCAAGCTAAGAGTAAGATATTTTAACCTAAAAATAGATTGTCTTAGGGAACCATGTATTTTACTACCTAAATAGTTTAACTTTCTAATTTTTAAATAAGACTGAAGTGGATGATAAACTTGGGGAACAAAGTTTGCGCCATTCATGGATAACTTAACTAAATGTTCTTAGTAAAGCACTGTCTTTCTTTGTACAAATGTATACTTACATTATCTATCACACAATATGCGTAAGATACAAAAATATACCAAAATCAAGCCAACCTTCCAACTTCGTCAGTAGAGCATGATGAGTTTTTTGTTAGAGGGGAGAAGCCAGCAGGGGCTCGGGTGGTATAGAATGAGTGCGAATGGCACATCTGTCCCGTGGGCTTCCTCCGTAACTCAAGCAGAGTGACCATCCTGGGAGGACTCTCCGACCTTAAAGAGCCCAAGTCGTAACCTCAAAGAAAACAAGAGGAATACTCAAAACTACACAATAGGCAGAGATCTCCAGCACCGATGGATTACTTGCTTTAGGAAGTGCAGAGGAAGATGACGGAAAGAGAGCCGTGTGTTTGCGTTTGGGGGCAGAGGTGAGTGTAAAGAAGACCAGACAGCTGTGTACTATTGTAAACGCATTTTCTAAGTTTTAATGAATTCTAAATGGGATGGATTTTTTTCTTTTTCTTGAGGGGAGAAACAATAAAGCATTCTTAGGCAGGAACCATTTCTTTTCCACATAGTTTCATATATTTCTGCTAAGGCTATACGTCTTCCTGAAAGTTGAAATTCTTAAATATTTCAGGAATGACTACGAGTTCTCATCCTTTTTATGATACAAATCTTTGCTACAACTGGGGTGCAGTCTTCAATTAGGCTTATTTTTCCAGGATTGTACTTTTTTTGTCATCAACAGCAATGGCGCTGCTGTCCATTAGTTTGCATGTGTTGATTTTCTATGGTGATGATGCTTTTGCCTTGATTCCTCTGAACTCTCTTTCATTCTGTCCCTCCTTGTGGCCACGGTTTGTACCTGACTGCGATTAGGGGTACAGTCAATAGACCGAGGAACAAGACGGGGAATGTGGGTCTGCTGACTGGCTTCTAGGAAAACAGAAGGGATATCTGATTCCAAAAGTTTCTTAAGGAAATGAAAGGGGACCCACAGATCAAATCTACTCTGTCTGTCCTTGAACTCCTTCCCACCTATGGCAGACAAAGAGGTTCCTTCTTTTTCTCCACTGATTGTCTAAAACGTGTACCCTTAATTCTCTTTCCTGTACTTGATGATCCCGCTCTGTCGGTTCCCACCCATGCTCCATCCACACAGTGTTCTAGTTTTTCTTCTTTCCTCTCCACTTTCTTTCCCTCCGCCTGGGGTTAGGGTTGGCAGGCATCTTCTGTGAAGGGCTGGATGGGGTAAGTAGTTTCAGCTTTTCAGCCTGTGGCCTTCAGCTTTGGTCTCAGCCCAACGTCTCTGCTCTGCTGGGAGCTAGAAGACAATCACAGACAGTACATGGGTGTGAATGGGTACGACTGTTCCAATACTATTTTACTTAAGAAAGAAGAGGTCACACTACATTTGGCCTACTGACATAGTTTGTGACCTTCGTCTAGGTAAATGACCAGGTTTTCCTCTTATCCCTTAAAAAGAAAATCTCTTGCCTTGATTCTTCTTTTCCCCGTAGACTGCTATTCATCTCTATTAAGATGTTTATCAGTGGGAAAGTTCTTCCAAGCTTGCCATGTCACTTTCTCGTAAGCCGTCACCCACTCACCAAGGCTTCTGACCCTGACACTGTACTGACTCTGCTCTCTCACAGATCATCTCTAGCCTCCTAACTGTCTGTTCTTTCTCCTAATCCTACTTGATTTCTCTGATGCATGTGCAACAATTAAACACTCTGTCCTTGAAGAACCTTCCTCATATGTCTTTTGCTACAGCATATTCTCTCCCTCTCTTTCTTTCCCTTTCTGTTCTAGAAATGTCCTCTCAGCCCCCATTGTGTACTGCTTGAATGTCGGTTTAACTCGAGTTCCATTCTCATCTCCTTCTACACACTTTCTCTCTGCTGTAATGTCCGTTACCATGATTTCAACAAATTCCCATATGCTCATGACTCCTAAACATCCTCAAAGAGCTTTGAATTTTTTCCCTTCCTAAGATAGGAACTTCCAGTGTCCAACTCATTGGCTGTACAAGCTAATAAGTTCTTTATGGAGTGAAAAAGTGTAGCAATTCTGTGGCCCATGATCTAGGTTGCAGTTCAGACTTGGGGTGGCCCTGGGAAAGTTCCTTAGATTCATGGAACCCATTTCATCATACATAAAAAAGAATAGCAGTCCCTTTCTAGGCTTTTGGAAGATTAAACGCAATATATACCCTCAGTCTCTTTATTAATTATTTTACAGAGACCTCACAAATATTTCTATTTTAATGATGATGTATTTTATGTTCCCTTTCCTTTTTCTTCATTCCTCCAAACCTAATTGGTCAGCCCATCCTTTTCATTCCCTGTCTAAAGTCTTTCTCAGATTTTTCTCTTTTTACTGCACAAGTTCTAACCCTGCTTCTAGCCTCCCCTGCCCCCACTCTGGTCTCTATATCGTTATTATTGATATATTTCTAATGAAAAGATGAAGGTAGCATTTTTTATTGGCAGTGGGATATGGTCCAAATATTTAAGTCCATTTGCAGTCTGAATTCAAGCTTCATCTCTACCTCTGTCCCACCCTATACATAAACATAGACCTCCCTGTCTTCTAACCATACCAAGCTACCCTGCTTCCTGAATGTGCTAGATACATTTAACGTCATCTGAGATTTTGACCAAGCTTTGATTTAGGCAAGAAAACCAACTCTAACTGGTGAAATTCTATTCAGCTTTCAAGAAACACCTTGACTGTTAACTCCTCTACACAGCCACCTCTCCCTACCCCATTTGGAACCAAGTATTTTCTTTGGTAAATCATCACTAAAAATAGACTGTAAGTTCTGTTGAGGTGGGTACTTCTTTTTTAATGTTTAATTTTTTTTAATGTTCTTATTTAAATTCTAGTTAATTAGCCCATAGTGTAATATTAGTTTCAGGAGTAGATTTTAGTGAATTATCCCTTAGATACAATACCCAGTGCTCATCACAAGTGTTTTCCTTAATCCCCATCACCCATTTAACCCATGCCTCTGCCTACCTCCCCTCCAGCGACCTGTAGTTTGTTCTCTATAGTGAAGAGTCTGTTTTATGGTTGCTTCTCTTTTTTTGCATGTTTGTTTTGTTTCTTAAATTCCACATACTAGTGAAATCATAGGTATTTGTCTTTCTCCTATTGACTTATTTTGCTTAGCAGAATACACTTTAGCTCCAACCCCAGCATTGCAAATGGCAAGGTCTCATTCTTTTTTATGGCTGAGTAATATTCCACTGTACATATACATGACATCAATTGTATCTATTCATCTGTCAGTGGACATTTGGGCTTTTCCCGTGATTTGGCTTATAATGCTGCTACAAACACCGGGGTGCATGTGCCCCTTCAAATCCATATTTTTGTATCCTTTGAGTAAATACCTAGTAGTACAATTGATGGGCCATCATAGGGGACTTCTGTTTCTTAACAGGACAGAAGCTCTCAAGTAATAGTAGGTCCTTGGATGTTATTACAGCATGAACATCACTATAAACAGTTTAGCCAACTGATCTTTTTTTTTTTTCCTAGTGACAATAAAAGTTTCAAGATTCAGAGAATCAAAGAAGGTTTAAGATTCTAGTTTTGAGACTTAAAATGTACTTTCTCTGTACCTTCTTTTCTCATAACTGACTAGTTGAAAACAGGAAGAAAGGAGGGAAGGAAAAGAGAGAAAATGAATCAATGGCCCACTTGCCAGAGCCAAAAGGAGGTGGGGGCCAGAGGGGGTTGGGGCTGGAGGTGGGGGGGGCTAGAGGAAACCTGAAAGAATGAAGACTTAAGTAAAAATGAATTTTTCAAGTTTCATTTTGCTTGTTTGCTTACTTGCTTGTCTATTACAAGGAAGGATATTTACTTTAAGCTTTTTTTTGCTCAGGAATATGACAAATGATAAAATGATGTACAGTGCTGATAATAAGGCATATAGAAGATATTGTGGATTCTTGAAAGCTTTAAGGATTAAGGAGCCCTAATTCTTTCTCAGAATTAGCTGCAATCTTAATTATATTATTTCTTTGCATCTTCTGACCTAAGACTAAATGGTATGGCCAAAAGCTGAAGTTTAAAACCAGCTTCTCCAAAATGTCTTACCTGATAATACAAGTCTCTCCATTACCATTACTATATAATTATGCCCTATTACGCATATCTTGTGTTTTCATGACAATATGTATTTATGTGTTATTTATTCTCTGCAGTAGAATTGTATCTAGGCATAAATCCGTATTTGTATTTCTTAAATTAGAAATTAAGACAAGGCGAATTCTACCAACTGTCTATATAGCTCAGGGTTAAATTTAGGTAAAATATGTGTTAACTAGGTACTCAATTCCTTATTAAAATGCATAATTAAAATCATGGCTTCATTATTATGGAAAGTTTTTGAAAGCTCACCAAAAGAATGATTTGTATTTATCATTATTATTTTTGTCATAACTACTATTACTTGACATCTTAGAGCCTCATAGCTTTTGTAATAAATTCTAATGTACAAATTAATTATTCTCTTCTATAAAACATTCAAAAATTCTATAATTCATAAATAAAGTTATTCAAAGTTATGGTAAAGCGTTCCAAAAGCACCAAAAGGGACCCTCTATTAGCCTTTGGTTTGGTTTGTTTTTTTTTTTTTTTTTTTAGCTGTGAGTCTTTTAAAGATAGAGGATACAGGTTTGCAATAGTTTGATGCACTGGCTTTTTCTTTTGTGGTTCTGAATACGAATTCAGCTGAGACTTAAAGAAACAGGAAGATATTTTGATTTGAAAGCTATATGAATTCACAAGGGAATGAATTTGGTTTCTTCTCTACTTTGTAATGCAAAGAAGTGCATTCCACAAAATCAGATCAAACAAGCCATTAATTCGACAGTCTCAGTCCTCCTAGCCCTATTGATTCAAAAAGCTGAAAACAGTTATGGAGGCTTATTGGCTCCAATTAGGCGTCGTGAAGCTTGAGGTTAGAAGAAATGAGTGTACTGGGAGAAGAATCACTCAGCAACAGAATCCTTCTTAACATTGTATCATGAGTGGGCATCAAATCTTGGTCTCCTGTTATTTTTGTACTTTTTCATTTATTGATTATCTTTATGGACCTGTTTCAGAATGTCCAGAGTCTCATTTCCAAGCTGATTGTGTCACCTTTTCGGTTGCTTTTAGTGACCAAAAGATATTTGTCTCATCTTCTGAGATGTTTCATGACTATAAGCTCAAGAGCTTCCTATAAGGCTCATTTAGATGTTCTCAAAGAATATTTTCAGTTCCTTCTGCATGTGGAAATGCCTCAGGATATACTCTATTGATGGATTAATCAATAAAGACTCTACAGATACATACTTATTTCAGCACATGCCTCATTTTGAGTGGAAATAACCCCTCTCGTTAGAGGTGTCTAGCATTTTGGGTTTTTTGCCCTTATCAGTAAGAAGCCCAGCTAACTCTCATGACCACCCCTAGTGCATATAAATAATATATATCCACAATATTGGTCTTTAATGTTAAGATCTTAGTAAATAGTGCTACAGAAAGGAAGAGTCAGGGAGGAAAATGTTATTCACATTTTTTTTTATTATTTGTTATTCACATTTTTAAGAACAATATCTAATGAAGTGATACAGTGTTATTTACAGCTGCTATTTTGGAAGACCAATGTTTCTTCAGATATTTTTTTCAGAATGTCCATTTTTGCCTATGTCTTAGTGACATGGACAGAAGAACGATTTTTCCTCTAAATGATCACAATATACTTATATCTCGGATAACTTTTCGTGTATAATCAAATAACAGGATGTTTTCCTGAGGTATGGTTGGGGATGCTAATGGAAAGACTTGATTGCTAGAATCAATTATCAGTTATAAAATCCTTGCTTATCATTTGTTAACAAATCCTCAGTAGGAAACCTTTTGATCAGCTTGGTATAAGCCTGAATTTGGTTTTACAATGAATATATTCCAACTCTAATAGAAGATGACTGTGTTTCCAAGTATATTTAAAACAAGGGAAAAAATAAGATTATTGTAATAAATCTAACATCACAGCAACCAATTCATGAGCTTAATTATGACACTACTAAATGTGAAAATCTATTCAGCGCTAGGAACACTTTTCACATTACATTCACGCTAAAGATTGGCTGTTAAGAGCTCATTACTGGTATTTTTCTAAAGAGTGGTTTATTAAACACAGTTACCTAATAAGCATCTTTGGTCGTGCAAATTGCTGAAAACAGTAATGAGTCTGATTAGACTTCATTTCAATTACGACAGCTTGTCTAGAAAAAATATATATACATATATATATATATATATTTCTTGATGCCTCAGAATCTAACTATAAGACACAGCAGAGTTTAAAAAATAAAAAGCCACCTCCATATTTCCTTTCCACAGTTCACTAATGAAGAGACAATTGTCCAAGTCATCATCCAGTTTACACACTGGAAAACTGGATGGACACAGTGGAGTCACAATCATGTTTGGTTAAAAACAGCAAAGGCTGTCTTGACTAATATGTCTAAATAAGGTCACCTTTAGTTTCTCTCTGCTTTTTTTTTTTTTTCCTCCTTAGGAATATAAAGCTATAAATGAGGTGGAGACTTAAAAATGATTCATTCTTATTTGGTTTGTGGAGGTTATTCTCCAAATTAATAGGCTCACCTTTCAATTACATTTTATCCATGGATCTTCTCCTTAAAATCATAACAATACAGAAAGCTGTTGGACTATGCATGCTAACTACCAGGCCAATTTTTTTAATACATACATCGGGAGGAAAAAAATAAAAGAAGCCAAGCTTTATGAACGTGCAGTAATATTTCAAAAAGTGTCAAGAAATATTCATTGGACACCAAACTTGATTTTGATATTTTAAAAAAGTATGTTATTTAGCTGCATTTAACAGCTAACCTCCTATTAAATCATGCCTGAATATTACTGCTCAAATTGAAAGAAAAAAAATTGTTAATGTAAAAAGCCTTTAAGTGATTAAGCTGTCATTGCTGTCATTCGGGTACTCCAGTAACATTTTAATGCTTCTGGGAGCTATGGCCAGGGAGGCAAGGCATTATTTTATGCTATATTCTCTGAATAGATTCTTTTTTAAAGTATAATATCATTTGACACTGAACAGGATAAAATAATTTCTAGGGTAAAATATGAAAACAATGGCTGGATGTAGAAGCATTTAAAAAAAGGAGGGTACAGTAAAACATCCTTACCTGAAAAACTTCACAAGTTAGCTAAGTGATCAGGTAATGGCCGTTAAGACGAAAGTCAAATATAAATGAATGCTCTTGTAGGCATACGTATGCTTTCAAAAAGAGTTACTTAAAAGGAGACCAGTTGCAAATATATCATATCAATGAGAAAGGAATCTTCTTAGACTTATGATTCATCATTACTTTTATGAATTCTCTATTGTGTTCAAAAGGAAAAAAAAACTGTTCTAAAAAAAACCCATTCTATAGAAAACACAAAAACACTTCTAAACTGACTATTGGGGGTGCTTTCCTATGTAACCCAATTATTACATATTTTAATTATTTGCTTTTCAAGGATTTTTTTAACATTTTATCAAAAATGATTCTATTAAATGTGTCAACTACACTTCAATTAAAATTATTTTATTTTTGTATTCAACTGAGAAAATGTATCAGTATGTAATAAAATTGCAATTGGGCTTCCTTTTTGAAAAATACTACACATGTGAACCCAGGCCTCCTGGAAAATGACCGCTCAGTTAAGGCAAAGAGTGTTGGCAGCCCAGTTTGGGATCATAAATAAAACTCTTAAGTTTTATAAGTTGGAAACTTTTTGAGGTATATGACTTGGTTCAAGCCACAAATAATAAATACCTAGCTAAAGAAAACCTGAAATATGCTTGTGTTTAAAAATATGACGTGCGCATTTGTAAAATCATTTAGAATAAACTTTGGGTTCTGAGATTATTAATAGTAAAGCAGATCATTTTTAGGAAAAAAAGCAATTTTATTTTATTAAGATTTTCTTATTTTATTTATTTGACAGAGAGAGAGAGATCACAAGTAGGCAGAGAGGCAGGCAGAGGGGGAGGGGGAAGCAGGCTCCCCGCTGAGCAGAGAGCCCAGATGCGGGGCTCCATCCCAGAACCCTGAGATCATGACCTGAGCCGGAGGCAAAGGCTTAACCCACTGAGCCACCCATGCGCCCTGGAAAAAAGCAATTTTAAAGATCTCCTTTCTTTCTCTGTCACTTTCCCCCTATTTTCTCTATATCCTTTCTGTAACTACAGACATCACACTGAAACACAGGCCCCGAGATCTGATGTGTAGGTGTAACCTAATCACCTGCAGGGGTTAGGTTTTCCTGTTGTTTAGGGACCTCTTGTAAAAAGGATGCACACAATTTGAAGAGGGAGCAGGAATATTCGACATATTTACTCTTTCAACATAAGCAACTAAAACTAGCAAAATTAAAAATCAGTTTCCTTCGTCATGTGCACTGAGTGTTACATGTTAAGTGGTGAATCACTAAATTCTACTCTTGAAACTAACATTACACTATATGTTAATTAATTAGAATTTAAATAAAAACTTGAAACATTGGGAAAAAAAACAAGTTTCTTTCCAATTCTCTGCTGATTTAAATGTGACTGTTAACTCCTTTTTCTTTAAAAACTATGAGCAAATACTGGAGCATTTCCATAACTAAGGAAGCAAATAAAATAATGCATGATAGGTAAGAAGTATACAACTATAGTATTGTTTATACCATATAGAAGCAACACCCTTACAGCTTTTAACTCTATTGACAGTACTGAGAGCAAGTTTATTCTTAACTGCTGTATTAGAGACAAAGTAAGCCATATTTATTCACAACAGAAGAAAGTCAGATTGGAACTGATTGTAGAATTGTAAACAAAAAAAAAATGCAGATATGTAGTTCATGTGATTAATGGGACTGGACCAATCATTGTTTTAAATTCAGCCAAGACATAAAATAAAATAAAATAAAATAAAATAAAATAAAATGAAATAAATTCAGCCAAAGCTGAACTTATTTTTTTTTTTTTTGACATATTGGCATCATCTACCGTAATAGTAGATGAAATGATGTTGTTAAATATTGACATAGGGAACATGACCAAGATAGAATATTCTCTGAAGAAACAGTTCCTTTTAGGTTAGGTTGTTGGGCACCCCCTCCAGGAAAGGAAGTGCCACTTTCTTTGAGGACGCTGATATCCTTCCTCTCTTTTCTGCTTCTGTCTCATTATGCAACATTCTTTGTTTTTACAAATGGAAGAGCCAACAGCGCTAATGACTGGACTGTCATTCACACTGCACTTTTAACAACGTTCTGTTTATCTGGAAATCAGAGCATCCTAATTATATGTGGTGCTCAGGTTTATTTCACCAGACCATAGGATGGGGCTGGAGGGCGAAGTTGGGGGGCTGTGAGGGGAAGAGGTAAGGGAACTAGTGTTGTTAGTAAGAGCTCTTTACTTCTAATCCTGGACTGTGTTGATTGTATTCGAAAGCAGCTTATCCTCATACATTGTCTCATATGGAAGAAACAATCCTAAACCTACCTAAACTCATTTCATATGTAGCTTTTTCCACTGCCTTCAGATCAAAGTTATTTTCTTCAGGCTGGACTAAATTATACACAGGTCCCAGGAGTGAAGGACACTGAATTAATGCACTATGTCACCCAGCCCTGACTATAGAATATTTTTATCAAAGTCCAAGACACTATTTTGCTATTGCATTAAAAATTAATGTACAAATGGCCAAAAAGAGAAAAATGCATAAATAACCTTAACAAATTTTGTCTGTGCTTTTTGCACATTTTAGAGTTACCTTAAGCAGAGTTTTTAAGGAGAATGGTTGAAAAGTTGTATAATATGTAAATCATATTCTATTCCTTTGCCTAATTAAATGAGTGAACCCTCAATCTTAAATAAGAAGTCTCAATGGTCTTTTTTTTTTTTTTTTTAATGTAAACTGTCTTTTTAGAGTAAGGTTCTAGAGGAACACAAAAAAGAGGATGACTGCAAATTTCATCTTACACAAGGTTGTGGAGCTTGGGAGATTCCGAAATTTGTTTATTGACCCATGTCAGCACGGCATGTTGGGCAAAAAGTGAATTCAGTTCGGTTTAAATATAACTAAATTGAACTTTACATGTATATACTTGAAATAGAATACACGTGCGCAAATAGCTATTTACAAATAGCTACGTCTGTGCGTAATGATTAACATAACATTTTAGGATTGTGACCAAGGAAATTAACCAGCCATGTCATAATTCAAGGTTGGTAGCATGCCCGGTTTGTATTAACTGAAAGTGCAAATTTATTTTATATAGCACAACAGTAACTTGAGAATCAACTGGAATAACCTCAGACTTTCAGGACTAAAGTGATGTTGCCTTGGCAGAGACCTTTTTAAAAATAAAGACTCAAATGACAGAAAATGCACGGTACTTTTGGCATGTGGATTTCTTTTTGTGGATCAATCATACAGGCCGGATGCTATGAATGTAGCTCGGGGCTTTCAGGTTGTGTTAACCCCGTTTATCCCTGCACGCTACACAGCTCACCTGTTATTTACACACATAAGAGGGTTGATACCGCAGAACAAGGGGAGTGCTCTGTTGTGACACAGAGCATACATATTCATTAGCCCGGGCAGTCCCCATGGACATATGTGGTATGTCCTGATGATCTTTGTATGACAAAAAGAACCGGGGGGAAGGGTAGATGGCTGTAATGGACTGAAAATGTATATGGGAAAAGGGAAGAGACAACATGAGAAATGAAAGGCCATAAAGGAACAACTTTAAAGGTTACCTACAATGCACTCTTTAAGCTGATTACAAATTATCTAAACACATTCACATAGGTAGAATAAACAAAATATCTAACTTAACATGGAAGAATCAGTCCTTTTACCTAGTAACCCTCAAACTCTTTCCCGTGAAATAGTTGATGACGCCTGACACTAAATATTAAGATTCAGAGTGTGGATCATTTGCATATTTTAAATTGTATGTATATGCGTAGCCTTGTATTCTTTGGACTTAACTGTGGTTATACAGAGGATATACACAGACTTTTGGACACTGTTTGTTTACTTGACTTAGGTTAGTATTCAAAAATTTGTACACATAAACTTTTGTTAAACCCAACCCTTACCAAAAAACCCCAAACAAAAAGTCTGAATTGTGATTTTAAAAATAGACTGATTTAATGTGAGCGTGATTGTATTTTCATTTGAATACTTGGATTTAAGTTTAGGAAATTTTAGGACACCCCCCCCAACAGGAAAAAATACTTACTTGAATTATGAATTCCTGGGTTGCTTTAAGTGATAGGCTGTCCATCCTGATCATATATTAAATATAAACTCGGTGGACTAAAAGGGATACTACAGTCATCAGTGTAATTTGCTTTGCAGAAGTGCTCTAGCATTCATCCTTATAAATGGAAGCCATCCTCTTATAGATGTCTTACACATTATGACCTATCAGACCAATGCCTACCAGTTTTTCTCAGTATGAAATATTGGCAAAATAGTCATCTTTACACTGAGTCATATTTTGAGGAGTATTTTGTTGCTGTGAATAAAATCTAATGTATTTTAGGGAAACTGACTCAGATCATAAGCCACACACAAATTTAACTGAAGGACAGAATATATATCATTCTAGTCTAAGTCGTGATGCCCATAATATTGAACACAGGTTCTTACTAGGCCCAAAATGATGACATGTAGAATAAGATCAGTTGCTTACCCAGATAACATCCTCTCTAAGATATAGAAAGCATAACTTGGAATAACTTAAACAGTCTCTCAAAAGTTGTACTAAAGCTCCTGACTGACCTAGAGGGGAAGCTTTACAATTTAAAGAAGCTTTGGTTTGTGGTTTCAGTACCCATGGCATACTCAAAGGAGCATATTAGGAATGGTGGGAATTGACATAGGGAATAGGGAAAATAACTAGAAAAAAATCAGAGCAACGGGGAAAACAGTGAAATGCAATGTGGAAACCAGCTTTTTAAAAAATCATTATTCATCATCCTACACTAAGGACACTGAATCAACAAGAAAATGTCTACCATTTTCCCTATGTTCTGATTAAGAAGACAGGAATGCATATATACGTGTGTATGTGTATATCTAAACACACACACATATATATATATGTATTACGTATATATATATATATATATATGTTTTATGTGTGTGTGTGTATAAATATATATAAATAAAAGTATTTAGGATTTTTTTTTTCCTAAAGATACTACTTGTTCAAGTTTTAGAGCACTATACTTGCTAGTTTCCAAAAAATGTACTTAAGTGTAAAAGCTGGCTTGAAGCTTCTAAATGCAGTCACAGATTTGATTGTTTACATCACTGATCAGTACCATTGAAGTACTGGATGTTATAATGGGGAAGTGGGGACGGTGTGACAAAGTAGAGAAGGCTGTCCAAAGTGGGCAGCTGGCTTTCAGATTCAGTCAGTTGTTGCCAGGCAAGAATGAGATCTGGTCATCTAAGAGCATTCAGCTTGTCTTGAAAAATAGGAAATATAGAAATAGAGAATCTTTTTATAAAGTCACTGATTTTTAAAACCCTGTGCTGGCCAACAAAAGCTGGTTGCAGACTCTCTGCTGCCCTCAAGTAGTGAGGTGGCAATTTCTCTACATTAGAGGGTGAGGTATTAGAACTATATTTACTAAGGGCCATTTAGCCAGAAATGCCTTTGTGGTTCTTAAAAAGGATCGCTTTATGCAAATATGGTGAAATGGGAGGAGGGAGTAATTTGCTTCAAAATGTATTATAATTTGGAGTCTTGAGGTGTGAAAGTGTGATTTAAAGAGAAAAATCATTTGACAGTATTGCTATATAATTAGAATATCTTATTTCGAGACTGCAAGTTTTGAGATCATTCTTAACTGGATTTAAACCTCTAAGTACTTTATTTCTTACTTGTAGTCTCTGCAACATTGAGTAACAAGTAACATTTAAAATAAATAAAATACTATGAAAACATCTGGAATCGAAAATATTTGAATTTCTGACATCTTTTGGTAAGCTCGTGCTCTGTATTTTGCTGAGTATGAAAGAATTTTTACACCTTCCTTATAACCAACATTCCCACTGGAAAATTTCCTTTTCAGTAGATGTCTTGAGGTGGAAAAAAAAGTGATTTATAAATTCTAGGAATAATCTTACTTTTTTTCTGTCTAGTCAGTTTTGTTTTGTGTTTAATGCTCTTGTATTTTTTTTTTTTTAAAGAATAAGAACTAATTGTATAGCAGTTCACAGTTGGAAGAGATATTCAATGCATATCATCACTTTAGGTAATCTTATTAAGAATCCAGTACGATATATGATACCATGAGGGTCTACGTTTTATGGCTGAGAAAAGTGAGTTCGATGTGCTTAAGTGACTTCCCCAGGGTTAGAACAAATAAGCAACGGCATGAGCAGAGCCAGTGGTCTGATTCCCAAGCTTGGGACATTCACTCTTCAGACAAAATTCTACAACCTTCTCTATGTTTCCATCAGTCCCTTTCTATCCCACCAAGCTAGCAGTGCCTCCAAATAAAACACTGTGTTAGGCAGAATAGCTCTCTACGCCACAGGACACCACAGTAAGTGAAGTACCGAACTATGACGGAGACTTTCGGGATTGGGGACTAGGTCACTTTAAAGTTCCCTTAGTCTCTACAATCAAAGAGAATTTAGAATGTGAAATTACAAAAGAAGACAGAAAGCTGAAAAAGTTTCATTGGCTGATAAACAGATTCCCTTGACTTAAAATTCTTAGACCCGAACCCCAGTATATATGGAGGGCCCTCAAGTCACCGACTAAATAAACTGAGTTAGCTCCTAGTTAGCTGGTAAAGGGCTTCTCATTTTGGGTGTTCTGAAGGTGAACCGGATGGAAGAGATGAAAGGGAACATGTCAGGTCTGTGCTCTTGCCCCGCACTTTTAGATATGGCCTCACATTTTCAGGCTGGGAATTATCAGGACATGGGCCAAGGAAGATTCCAGATCAAATGGGTTAGTGTGGGGGAAACGAGACACTGCTGTGTGGGCCTCAGCTTCTGAGGGTGAGGCTGCGGACGGAGAGTACTACTGGGTCTGCTCCAACGTTTCATTTGCTCGCCGCCCCCAGGAAGGATCATGGTGAGGGGAGACTGCGCCGGGTCAGCGTTCACTGCAGCAGGTTTGTAGGTGCTCTCTCAAAGCATTTCACTGCATCCATCTGTATTTTTAGCCAATGAATTTGCTATTCTCTTCCTGAAATTTTTAGTGTTCTGTGTGTTAGTTCTGCCATTCCTTAAAAGATGATGAATCTGTAGTGTTAGGCTGAGGGGACTGTAAACAATTGAATATATTCAAGTTGACCCTTGAGCAATGCAGGTTTTGAAAATCCGCGTGTAACTTTCGACTCCCTGAAAATGTCACAGCCTACTCTTGGCCACAAGCCTTACCAATGGCATAAACAGTCGATCAACACGTATTTCATAGGTCATGTGTATTATATACTGTATTCTTTTTTTTTAAGATTTTATTTATTTATTTGACAGACTGAGATCACAAGCAGGCAGAGAGGCAGGCAGAGAGAGAGAGGGGGAAGCAGGCTCCCTGCTGAGCAGGGAGCCCCATGCAGGGCTCAATCCCATGACTCTGAGATCATGACCTGACCCGAAGGCAGAGGCTTAACCCACTGAGCCACCCAGGCACCCCTATACTGTATTCTTGTGATAAAGGCAGCTCTAAACAGGCAAGCAAATACCATGAAAAAAAATCGTAAGAGGAAATAACTTCGGCAGTATTGTCATGTGTTTACCCCCCCAAAATCTGCATATAAGTGGACCCACGTAATTCAAAGCTGTGTTGTTCTGGGGTCAACTGTACTTTGTTATATTTACCCCAGGAGCGATTGCTTTCTAGAGAGAACATGGGTACCGATGCTATTGGATTTTTTAAAAACATATTTAAATAAATGATGGTGAAAAGTTCAGAGGTACCATGGCCCAAGGGAATGTAACAGGTGTAGTGACGTCGTGCGGTCCTGTGTGAGCATGTGTAGCTATCCTAGAGCCGGCAAGCCTTCCAGGCCTGCAGCTGTTTGCCTCAGGTCCCGCCCTTAGAAGTGTGAGAAAACCTGCAGATGAGGGCAGAGTCCCTAGCAGCCAGAATTACCCTGTGTGAACCTTGTAGAAGGAACCGCTTTTTTAGACCAGATGAACGGCTGAGCGGCATCGGGGTGTTAGGTAGGGGTGGGGGTCGGGTAGTGAGGGCCTTAGATTAGTATATCCAGGAATGTGTGCTAAAAATAGATTCCAGAGGCTTAGTCTCCTCTTTCAGATTTCCTCCCATTCTGAAAGTTGTTTTTATATCTTTCATTTTTCTGGGTAACAGCTTCTCAATCGTTTTGAAGCGAGGACACAAGGATGTCACAGTTGTGTCGTTTCAAAACAGTTAAAGAACAAAATAGAGCAAGTAAAGCAATGAGGCCGCAACTAGTTAGTAATTATTAACCTGAGTTATAAAGTGGTGAGAAATGATAAGAAAGGAAAGTGGTATCCAAACCATCCAGTTTTATGGGAAATACAGACTTGTTCATTTATATCTACATAACTTCATCCTATGGCAATGAAATAACAAATGCTCAGGCTTTGTACCGTAGTGCCTCTCACTGTGGTATAAAAAAGTATGTTAACGTCTCTTAAAAGCAATTTTCTATTAAATTACATATTTTAAAAACAAACACATTGCATTGTGAAATTTGCTGGCTATATTAAGAATTTCCTGATCCTTTCAAAAATAAAAATTGATGTTTTGGAACAATTCTTCAATTATCTTTAAGAACTATTTTTCTTACTTTCCACTGTTTTCTGAATTTTTATTGGACCTATTTAAGCTATTTCTAAACAGCAGTGAAAGTTATTGTTGTGGATTCATGTTTCTAAGAGTGTTAAAACAGTATTGTTTCTGAGATTTCTCCGTGCGTGTTCCAGAGAGAAACCATATAAAAGCTGCTTTTAAAACCCACCTTATTATCTGCATGCAAAGTTAAGTGACACGCCCATGCTGCTTCCGACATGTCTAGAACAGCAATACAGTCAAATGGAGCATGATTTTTTTGTTCAAAGAACATTTGGCTCTACATTTTTCTTCCATTCCACACCAGAAATATCACCACCAATAAACAGAACAACAATAACAACAAGTTTGGTTCTCCTTCTGATTAGCATTAAATAAAATTCAAGAGACTGATGAGAAAGCTCTCTGTGCTCCCAAGGCCAAGACAGTCTCCTCAACACCAGCTTTTTCAGCTCCTACTGATAGTAAGAACTAGCTTATGCTTAACTATTAACTGATGCTTTAGAGTTACATTAATGATTTCAAAACACGGGATAAGTACTCGTGTTCCAGGGGATGTGAATAATTCTGTTCCCTTAAGGTTATTTAATCAAAGCTCACTTTTGCCTTTCGCAGCCCCGCTAAGGTGATTATTAGTTAGTATGCATCAATAAATAAAGTTGCAGTTATCTTGGTAAGCACATCCAAAAATAGCATGAGAATCCAAAGGTAATGGTATAGCCAGTAATTGTCCCAAGTCAATAATTTTGATAGGATCGTTGCTTAATTTCAGATTGAAACAGAAATATTAGGAAATGTATTAGTTTTGCTAGGGTTAAACTCCTCAGACTTACAGAGTGAAAATGACCAACCTTTTTAATGTAAACTTTACATTCCTGTCTTTTACCGTGATTATGCCTTACTAAAACCATTTTTTGCACACCTTTTGTAAATGCTTAACTTAGGAGAAAAAGATTTTAAGCCTGTAAGAGGGAAGGGTGCCCTTTTTTGTTTGTTTTTCCAGTAATTATTCTAAACTAGAGCAGTTTCATTTTTTAAAATGGGCTTTTATCATGTTTGTCGTGTGTGTTAGCCATGCCTTTTAGTGTGTATGTGTGTCATGTTGTGTTTGTGATAAATTCCATTTCCTGTGACTCCCAAATATTTTTGGAGGCCTCCTTTCAAGACAATTATTCATGTTGCTTCTGTCTCAATCTCATCAAATGTCACTCAGAGAATATGAGCATTCTTATTTTCTCAACGCTGTATTTGATAATCTTTTAAAGAAAAAATTCTAATAGAAATTCCCTGGAAATAATTTACAGGACTAATGAATTTTTAGGTCTTTTAGACAGTTCTACATTAGAGTCACATTAATATTCTTTCCTTTTTATAAGGCTTGAAGTAAATCCCATGACACAAGAAGAATTTAGATACTGATTACTTGCGATTGGTTCCTGGTGATTTGCTCTTAATAATTTCCAGTTGAATTTAATGAAAGTATGATTCCTGAAATGCTGCTTCATTAAAATTGCATCTTTTCCCCTTTAAGTGTGGTTTCGGTCATTTCACCCATTCTGCGATGTGTTTTCCTCCCCCCCCCCAACCCCCTTCAAAAGGAATGACTGAGAAAGCAGAAACAATTAAGAATATCACTTTAGTTCCTCCTAGAACTCACCCCCAGATTTTCTCGGACTGAAATGGTACAAGCTGTACTTCATCAGGATTTTACTTTTTTTCTTTTTTTTCCAATTGATGAAACTAGTTTTTTTAAATCGAGTTTTAAAAGAGAAACATATGAAGATTTGGGGGGAGTAAGGAAAAGGAAATTGAAGAAAGAATCTGTTGCATATCCAAGTGAAGTAAGGTCTTTCCTATTTTTATTTAAAAAAATAGAGAGCTTGATTAAGTTATACTGTGCAGCATTCAGACTTAATTTAACTGAGATGGTGATTTGCAAATGAATATCTACATGGATCCTTTTTAAAAATCCAAATGCAAATGAGTACCACTGCAGTAAAATATATTTGCAAATGAATCCTGTTGCTTTATTCATTTATTGTGTAATTACTGCAATCCTTCCCACCTTGTTTTCTGTATTTCTTAATCATTAAGTCGGAAGCATGACAGCAGTGCCAGCCCTGGCATGATTCTCTTTGACTAAAACCTTGTAAATTAACACAATTAGCACAGCATCATCCTGCTAATTAACTTCCAGTGTCTGGTGCAGTGGTTTTGCAAACAAGGAAGAGGGAGTCAGGAGGGAATCAACATGCCATTCTGTTACCAAACTCTGGGCTGTGTTCAGTTTAGCTCCGGAAGTCAAAGCTGGCCATGTCAGAAGCCAGAGTCTGGGAATGAAGAGCTAAAGGGGTTAGAGGAGGAAGGCGGAAGGGTGTAGGAGCTGTCAAAATAGACGGGGCAGTAATTCAGCAGGGAGCTGATGCCACAGACGCCTCATTCAGGCCAGGCCCCCTTCTTATCAAGGGATCTCTGCCAGAAGGCATAAGGCGGTTTATAAAATTCACTTTGGGTAGTACAAAGGAGTTGAAGGAGACCTATTTGAAATAGCCCTACCGGAATCGGAAGTGTTCGGATGAAGCAGAGATTAGGATGAGGTGAGCCAGCCCTGGGAGGCAAAACAGGGTTCCCACGCTCTACTGTAATGAAGTGTACGAAGTGTAGGTACGTCCTCCAGGGGATGTTCTAAATCCCCTTGGGTACTGGTTCCCTAATCTGTGAAATAAGGTAATTTCTAAAGTCTCTTTAAACTGTAAAATTCAAATGATTCTCTGATTCTAACTAAGAAAATACTCTGTTTTTACAGTTTGCTACTTAAGTCACCTTGCTTCAGTTAGTAATCTAGCAGGTGATCGACTCACCCATAGCATCTCATTATCTAGCTGTGCTCCTTGACTTTATGCCACACACACACAGTTTCCCACAGAAATCTGAAGAGAATCCCCATTTTCTCCCTCTTCTCTCTCTTAATACTCCCTTTCACCTGTTTGCTCCCTCCCTGCCTGCCCATCTGCCCGCCTTCCTTCCTTTCTTCCTTCCTCTCTCCGCCCCATAGATGTACACATATATACAAAGACACATAATAGGTGTATGTAAAGATATATGTACGTGTGTGTATATATATGAATATATACATATATATATGCGTATGTATTCACCCCTCTTAGTAAAGCAGAGGGAAGGATTATAGGGGAAGGAGGGAGATTGCCAGCTGGTCTAAGACCGACAGACAAGTGATACTTGTTTTTTTTTTTTCAGAGACTCAACAACAGAACTGAGAGGCAGAAAGGAGCCAGTTGTAATTCATACCGAGTTGTAGGCTTTGTGCGATGAAAGCGATGGAGCGCTGCCTGGGAGATTGCTTTGCTGCACTCCACGAAGCAGATTTGAAACTGTCGTGGAGCACTTTAGATGAGAGTTGGATTATGGAATGACCTGCTATGTCTGTGTCATATTGTTCTGCGCAGGGAGCATTATACTGTGCTAACTAGGTGTTCAGTACCAAATAAGAGAGGGGTCCTAGATGTGATCTGTCAGCTGTGTCTCATTTTTATATTGGTTAAAATATAAAACAGAAACTCTGATGTGAAGAGACAGGGTGGCTCGATATTGCTCCTGTTAATAGTATCACGTGCCTCCTAGTTAAAAGATATGCATATTTCATCGTAAGAACCTGTGATCGGATTCTAATTTGACGGGAATGTGTGTGTACATATATATATATATATGTGTGTGTGTGTGTGTGTGTGTGTGTGTGTTCCTGTGTTGCTCAGCGAGTAACTTGCTAAGCTTAATGGAAATCGATGTGCTTATTACTTTAAAAAACGAACAAAGAATGAGGTCTTCTGCAGGGTTTTTGTGTAAATTCGGTTTCCTTTTTACACAGGACTGAAATCCAGTCCGTTTTAAAGTGTCCACACTGTACAGGTCCCAGCGGACAGCTCTCACTGTGGGAATTCCTTGTAACAACTCCATCATTAATGGAAGCTAACAGGTTACCAAAGAATTTAGGGAAAAGCTTTCTCGCACATCTGACGAGTATCTCGGTAAATTAACTTTCCTCCCCCCTCCTCCTGCCCAAATCTGCAGGCTTGAAGATGCAGTGGACGCCGGAGCATGCCCAGTGGCCAGAACAGCACTTTGACATCACCTCAACCACTCGGTCTCCTGCCCACAAAGTGGAAGCCTACAGAGGTCATCTGCAGCGCACCTATCAGTACGCCTGGGCGAATGACGACATTTCTGCTCTGACTGCATCCAACCTACTCAAAAAATACGCAGAGAAGTATTCTGGCATTTTAGAGGGCCCCGTGGACCGCCCCGTCCTCAGCAACTACTCGGATGCCCCATCCGGCCTCGTGAACGGTCGGAAAAATGAAAGCGAACCCTGGCAGCCTTCCTTGAATTCCGAAGCTATTTATCCCATGAACTGTGTTCCGGATGTTATCACGGCCAGCAAAGCCGGAGTCAGTTCAGCCCTCCCTCCAGCAGACGTCTCTGCGAGCATAGGGAGCTCCCCCGGGGTGGCCAGCAACCTGACCGAGCCGAGCTATTCGAGCAGTACCTGTGGGAGCCACACCGTCCCCAGTCTCCACGCAGGGCTCCCATCTCAGGAATATGCCCCGGGATACAACGGATCGTATTTGCATTCTACTTACAGTAGCCAGCCGGCACCTGCACTTCCCTCCCCCCACCCTTCTCCTTTGCATAGCTCCGGGCTCCTCCAGCCGCCGCCACCGCCGCCTCCGCCACCAGCCCTGGTCCCGGGCTACAATGGGACTTCTAACCTCCCCAGTTACAGCTATCCCTCTGCTAGCTATCCTCCTCAGACTGCTGTGGGATCCGGGTACAGCCCCGGCGGCGCGCCTCCTCCTCCTTCAGCGTACCTGCCTTCAGGAATCCCCGCTCCTACCCCGCTGCCCCCCACTACTGTTCCTGGCTACACTTACCAGGGCCATGGTCTGACTCCCATTGCACCCTCGGCTCTGACAAACAGTTCGGCAAGTTCCCTCAAAAGGAAAGCTTTCTATATGGCAGGGCAAGGAGACATGGACTCCAGTTACGGAAACTACAGCTATGGCCAACAGAGATCTACGCAGAGTCCTATGTACAGAATGCCCGACAACAGCATTTCAAACTCAAATCGGGGGAATGGCTTTGACAGAAGTGCTGAAACATCGTCCTTGGCATTTAAGCCAACGAAGCAGCTAATGTCCTCTGAACAGCAAAGGAAATTCAGCAGCCAGTCCAGTAGGGCTCTGACCCCTCCTTCCTATAGTACTGCTAAAAATTCATTGGGATCAAGATCCAGTGAATCCTTTGGGAAGTACACGTCGCCGGTAATGAGTGAGCATGGGGACGAGCACAGGCAGCTCCTCTCTCACCCAATGCAAGGCCCTGGACTCCGGGCAGCTACCTCATCCAACCACTCTGTAGACGAGCAACTGAAGAATACGGACAGCCACCTCATTGACCTGGTAACCAATGAGATTATCACCCAAAGACCCCCGGTGGACTGGAATGACATTGCTGGTCTCGACCTGGTAAAGGCTGTCATTAAAGAGGAAGTTTTATGGCCGGTGTTGAGGTCAGACGCGTTCAGTGGACTGACGGCCTCACCTCGGAGCATCCTTTTATTTGGACCTCGGGGCACAGGCAAAACATTATTGGGCCGATGCATAGCTAGTCAGCTGGGGGCCACCTTTTTCAAAATCGCCGGTTCTGGACTCGTTGCCAAGTGGTTAGGAGAAGCAGAAAAAATTATCCACGCCTCTTTTCTCGTGGCCAGGTGTCGCCAGCCCTCGGTGATTTTTGTCAGTGACATTGACATGCTTCTCTCCTCTCAAGTGAGCGAGGAACACAGTCCAGTCAATCGGATGAGAACGGAATTTCTGATGCAGCTGGACACTGTACTAACTTCAGCTGAGGACCAAATCGTAGTAATTTGTGCCACCAGTAAACCAGAAGAAATAGATGAATCTCTTCGGAGGTACTTCATGAAACGACTTTTAATCCCACTTCCTGACAGCACAGCGAGGCACCAGATAATAGTACAACTGCTCTCACAGCACAATTACTGTCTCAATGACAAGGAGTTTGCACTGCTCGTCCAGCGCACAGAAGGCTTTTCTGGACTAGACGTGGCTCATTTGTGTCAGGAAGCAGCGGTGGGCCCCCTCCATACCATGCCAGCCACAGACCTTTCAGCCATCATACCCAGCCAGTTGAGGCCCGTTACATATCAAGACTTTGAAAATGCTTTCTGCAAGATTCAGCCTAGCATATCTCAAAAAGAGCTTGATATGTATGTTGAATGGAACAAAATGTTTGGTTGCAGTCAGTGATAACTTCTTTAAAAAAAAAAAATGTAATGAATGTTGGCACACACGCATAAAACCTGCTACATAGGGTCTAGAGCCCCTTTCCAGTAGTGTTTAAATCGCAAAGGGTACTGGGGAAGATGACGATTGAGTTGCATCTTTAGAGTCAGGGTAGATTTGGAGGAAAAAAAAAAAAAACGCATCGAATGAGAGCTTCTGATTTGAGAGCCCCAGAGGACAGAAAGCATCTGTTGACGCTCAGTTCAGTTCAAGCTAGACAACACTCACCAAGGAGCAAGGTGCAAGTGTGTTGATTTCAGAAGGACATGAACCTCGTGTGTTGATTCCATTCTGCTGTTCTCGAGATTTAGTTGCTGTCAAGTGCCTGGAGTGGTGCTTTATTTTTTGTTTGCCTCACAATTACATTGGTGGCATGTGCTAATATAAAGAGCTTTAACTTCAAACATTATTGGACTAAAGAGATGAACGGTTGTGTGACGACAGAAAACCAGATTTTTGCCATTTTAAGAGCAACAGTATTCCTCAATCCTGTCTGTTCTGCAGTATTAAGCTAAGAACAGGTAAAACAGGGTAACGGTAATCTGGACCTTAATTTCTGCGGTTCATTTCTTTTAATGTTCTTGTCTGCAAAAACTCAGGAAAGCGATTGTGATTTGTACAGTACCTCAAAGGAATGTGTTGAAAGCACTATGTACTGCTGAGAGTAATGGGATAGGCTTCAATGTTACTTTATATTAAAAATGTATGTTTACCTCAACAATTGGAAAATAGCAAGGAAAATTACTTTGAATGTATCCGGAAAAATACTGACGTGTGATACAACTGAATATTTACATTTAAAGTAGAAATGGAAGGATTTTTTTTAAAAAAAAGATTCTTTTACTAATTATGGGGAATTAACCAGAGCAGAATAATTCTTTATGTCAAAAACTGCAAGAGTTCTTCGTACATTGCTCCTTGATAATGAAGTGAAAATGTTCTTAAAAGGTACACTGGTTAATGGAAAGCTACTTATTCAGTTCATGTTAGTGTCTAGAACACTCGGCCACAAGACCTGCTTAGGACCCTGAAAGTCACAGTACCTAAAAACTAGGACTGCCTTTTACTGCATTGGTGGTGGTGGTAGTTTGCGAGTTCTCTCTTCAAACTGCTGGGAATGGTGTCCTTCTATTCACTAATCTAGCTTATAGGCTTGCCGTGCTGTTTGATAGAATGCAGAAGATAGCAAGCAAAAACAAGCAAATACAAAACCCAACCAACCAACTTCTCTATATCCACAAAGAACATCTACATCCCCTCTCCTTTTTGACTCCTCTCTTCTCAGTGCAATTTTGCTTCTCATTTTGAAATCTTCTGGGCTATAGTGCTCCCACATTCATTTCTACCTCAGTTTTGTTATATTTCTCTTGGAGAGTAAAACAGAAAATTGGAAGTGGACACACACGCGCACGCACATGCGCACACACACAACTCTACCTTGTCAAGCACGTTACTTTGTTTTCTCTCTTTTCCCATAAATCTAGTTTCCAAAAACATCAGTCTTATGCTTGCTTCTGCCTGAGTCCACCCCCACCCCCAGAATATGTGGTATTTTTCTTAATTTTCCATTCTCCTGCTCCTCCTCCCCAAGTTGTTCTTTGTATCCTTTAATGCTTTATGTGCAACTTTTCATTGATGGCTAACTGAGGTTCGGCAATGCCTCTGAACAGACAGTGTAGGCTGTAGCTTTCCAGAGCCACTGCCCGTGCATAAGCAGAACAGCCTGGCTTTTTGAATGTATTTTTCCTGGTTTTTTTTTTTCCTTCCTTTTTTTTTAGTTGAGAGATGCAGTAACAAAACTGTTGCAAAGCACTGGCATTTTATGTATTCAAAAAGTGGTGTACATTTTTTAAAAACTTAAATAAATGCAATGAGAAGCCCCAAGAAAGCTCTTTCTGTTATTGTTTTTTTTTTCCTTCAAAAATTTTGACTGATTTCATTCACAATGTCAAATTCTCTGAACACTTAACATAGAGAAAGCTAATGAAGGACGTCATCATATATCTGAAATTTTATGATGCTTAATCATCACTCCCCTTTTTTCGTATTTTTCATGTTGCAAAAAACTGAGCAAATGAACCAAAATTTAATTTACTGTGATATTCTATCAATTAAAACTGTGCTTACATATAAATATTCCATATTAAAAAGCAGTGCCTTTCATTAAGGATACAAAAAATGATATTTAAATATGTCCTCTGCTTTTCACGAGTGAACAAATGCTATAATCGTGTTCTGGCTCTACCCTGCACATCTCTTATTGTAAGGAAATTCTAATATCCTCATTAACTTGTAGGTTCATATTGATCTCACTGACAAGTTTACTTTTGCACAGTGCTGACCTATTTTCTGTCTTTTAGACATTACATTTCATTTCTGCCAACATGCTGTGTTCACTTGAAAGCAACTGGCAAGTTTTGACAAACCCAGTCTTATTTAGACAACTTTGGAAAATCCAATATTGACCCACATTTTTGTGTCTAGTATGAGTTAATGCCAAATATGACTGCACTATTGTATTTTACACTCATTTATAAAACTGAAAATAAATTAAAAGTCATCTGTATTGGCTTTTAGCTTTAAGTGACTTCAAAATTACTTTGAGATAGGAGTGGTCAAAAATCCATGTATTTAGGCAGAAGCTGAAGTCTTGTGTGAATTTCATTTAGCCTCATGAATTCTTGGATTTGATCTCTTAGGAAATTGGGCATGCTGAAGAAATGAAGATCTGTTGGGGGAGATAAGGCTGACCTTTGAGTAGATAGTGCTCTCCTATGATTCTTTGATTCTGCATGGCAGCATTATGAGCTCTTCTATGGACTAGCCTAATAATGAGCTCTTTTCTGACCATCCCTTCTGGAGCTTGGGGTGGGGGTGGGGTGCCACATCTTGAGAAGTGAATGTGTACAATCGGTGATAGGACAACTGCGTGAGCAGGCTTCGTACTCTTGGCCTCTTTTTGACTGCTAAGAATTTGGAGAAGGCTACTAATGAAGGTAAGGTAATGAGCCAGTCCAAATCCCTTGCCGTCTGGCCGGGGTATTTGAGCCAGTCCACTTAACAGCCCCTAATTCTCTTCTTCACAACTGCAATAACATTTCCAACGGGAACAAAAAGGAAGTGAAGGAAACCACTTCAGTGGAAGGATCAATAGAAATTCAAGAGGTAGTTCGTAATGACCTTATGTGTGACACAAATGGAAATACCCTACACTCCTGGCATGCTTCTCACCAAAATATTTAGAACATTAGTGACAATATGGAAAACTTTGCTGACCGAGCTGATCAATGGAATGTGAAGGCAGT
>NC_081559.1:59646489-59651489 GCF_022355385.1 Mustela nigripes | reverse complement strand
GTAAAAATGACAAGCAGCACCCTTAGTGTTTGGAATTCCGGGCCCCTCGGGCCAGGAACGCAGCCTGTATATTTAACTCTAAGGAATTCACATAAAATACTGACATGTTTTTATTGTGGATATAGGGCAACTATTCTGAACATATAAAAGGAACTGCCTTTAAATATTTACAAGAAAAGGAAATACGGTTTAACCTCTTCTCCATTTGCCATCTCCGCTGGTATTTTTGTCTACCAAAGTTCTATGGCATTTATTTCTTGGCAATGTTATGCTTTAAATTAAAAAAACAAAAACGTAAACATATTGTTTATATAAGCAGATTCTCTGATTCCATCTCTGTCTGCCACATTTTGGAGACATGGAATCTGACAACTAGGAATTTAGTTTACACTGCATCTGAAAAGTAGTGCACAGGCACTTTGTACTTTAAATCAGAAACAGGACCAATTCAATAGTTCTTTTAAAGATGTCTACAAAAGACCACAAATGTGATCTATAGAAAACTGTTTAAGATGTTAACACGAAGAACTGAACCACCAAATTAGTGAGTGATAGGAGGCTAGATCAAGTGTAGGAGCCCAAGGAAATCTTGATTTCGGTTTGTGAATATTTCTGAAAAGACTAATTTTGGATCAAGTAGCAGTGATTCACAATTTGCTAAGCCTGCTGTGGGGACGTTTATAAAGGTAGTGTGGTTTCTATTTCTGCTCTCTGTAGTCTTATTGTCTGCTTTGCCTTGTGTAATACATGAACAGAATAAGCACTTCCTTATGTTACGCAATGACTGTTATTAGCTTCTCCACAAAGAAACTAAATATACCATATCATTTGGACATATTGAAAAATGGTATACATGTTAATCAAAATGCTTCCTATTTTACCAAATCCTCTCAAAAACAAGTAGCATAACATCTCATCACTTTTGTCTCACCATATTAATATGATTTTACAATACAGTTTTCAATTGATCCTTATACCATATTATTTTCAAGTCAATGCTATTAAATTGTAATATTTGGAAATTATCCAAGAATTAAATTATCAGCTCATACTATATATCAACACTTTAGAAGGCATTTTTCTTTTTTGTCTCTTTCCATATCTACTTGTTACCATTTCTGACCTCACCCATATGCACATAACACACTCTGTGTCTCCTTTTAATCCACCACTGCGGCGCTAGAGAACTCTTGAAGAACACTATACAATAGGAAGCAAGTGGCTGTTTGCCACTGACTGGATAGTAGAAGGTAGCGACGTACTCTTTACTGCTCCAACCCCGTCTAGGTACCATTAGCTTACTTTGCATCTGTCTTTTTTAAATCTCCTTGTCCTAGGGCAGTGGTCCTTCAATGCATAAATATTACCTAGAGATGCCTGTCGAAGGTTTCCTGGGCCCCAATCCCAGAGATTCTGACTCGGTAGATCCAGTAAGACACTACTTACATTTCTGTCAAGCTTATGGATGAGGCCAGAAACGCTGGTTTGAGGACCTTGAGTCTAGGGGTAAAAGAGTTTCTCCCAACAGATTTCAATGGGAAATTCAAGAAAACATCTGGGACTGAGTCACTCGGTTCTCATAGTGAGCCAAAGTGATTTAGCTACCAACTAGAAATTAAAAGGGGAATAGTACTGCCAAAGTCATTTTAATCACTTTTAAATCATCCTTAGCTCTAAACAATGACTTATGCAGAGAGGTGTGAATTCCAGTCAACGTGGACATGAATGCTGTGCAACTCCATTTGAAACAAGGATCTTTAATAAATATCATAAAAATAAACAAAAGTCATTGATGTGATAAAAAGATATTGCATATATACATGATTTAGATCATCCCTTTTACCCTCACCTTTTCTTCAATTCAATCCATTTTTAGTGAAAATTTGCAATGAAAGACTTTATAAAAATATAACACAACCAATAAAATACCACAATGACATCTACATTCACATTATATTAAAATATCTTCATATATCATCATATCACCTGATGCTTAGCCAAATTATTCCAAATAATGCCAGAAGACGTTATCTAAATACAAGACATCTTAGGATAACCAAATATTCACTCAGTTCAATATAAGTGCATTTCATCTACTCAGTTCTGTAAAGAGCAAGTAATAAAGACACATTATTAATTCAGCAGTATTATGAGCCTTAGAAAATCACTTCTACCTACTGTTCTATTGACAGTCATTTCTACCAACCTAAGTCTACCATAATTTGAAGACTCTTGTGTATGCCAGTTAAATGAGCTAAACTTAAGCCAGGATATCTGGAAATTCTGTAATTTGCTCTCAGTTTTGCTGGGAACATTAAATTGCTCTTAAAAAATAAAGTCTTAATTAAAAAATTGAGCCTGGATTATTAATAAATCAATACTTTGCTATAGTAGTTAAGTTTTTAATTTTAAGTAAGTAATGCTCAAGTCAATGGCTAAAATGATAAAACGGTCTTTCCCAACCATTGAAACTGAAAGATTCTCTACCCTCTTCCTAACAGTGACATTTACATTACCACCTTGAGCTGGTTACTTTCCCACCAAAGCCATACAGTTTCAATTACCTATTTTCTACGTGGTTTGTGAAGCTGTAGGATCCATATTTGTACACTTCCTTTATTTTTAGAGAACATAATTTCTTTTCTAATAAATATGGTTGGATGATCAGATAAGACCCTCCTAAAGGATTGAAGGCCCTCCTAAGGGATTCACAAAATTAAATAGAAATATTCTTAAACTTGTTGAATGAGTTAATTCTATAGTGTCTAAAATCCCAATTGACCCTATTTGTATGTCATCCATACCAATTACAGATGGATTCATCACATTCCTGCTTCTCTGTATTTCATTTCTCTTCCTGGTATTCTTTAAGTCCTGACTTTAAAGGAATTTGAAGGAGGTAGAAGGGGTAGGCAGAAATGAGGATGGTCAGAAAGAACAGAAATCAACTAAATGGGCTTTCTCATTGAGTAAATGATATTTTATTTTTATTTATCTTAAAATTGGTCTAATATCTTTATTTCCCTTAAAAACAAACAAACAAACAAAAAAATAAGCTTACTATCTGCAGAGTAACAATGCAAATGAAACTTTTTATGTGACAGTGAATAACACTGGGGAGGTAGAAAAGCGGTTCTAAGCTATTCTCTCTAAACTATCCTAAGATTCTAAGCTATTCTCTAATTCTAGGATATTCTCTAAACTTTTCTCTAATATTCTCTAATAGCTATTCTCTAAGCTATTCTCTCTAATCTACAGAATGTGAAAGAGTTGTTAAATGTTAGTGACAGGTTTAGGTTTTTGGAATGGCACATCTATTATACACATATTTTCAGTTGGGAAATGATTTTAAGGATTTTATTGTTTGTAGATACATGGTCTCAGTTAATGAAAGGCTAATTATTCTTAAAAAAAATCAAAACTAACAAACTAGTGAAAAGAAAAATAGCAGGTAATACTATTTCCACTACAATGTCTTATAATCCTTAGATTACAAAAATTATTTAAGAGTCTAATGGAATTATAAACTTCAAGTTTGAAAATATGGACGATATGAGGGTGCATTAGTAGATATTTAAGAATGTCTCTAGTATAAACATACATATAATCAATTTGATTCACATTATTGTAAAAACTCATGACTTTCACAATTCAAAGTGTTTTTATTCTTACTAAGGAAAGATAATGAGGCAAAATGTGAGTTCTACATTATCAGAGATTTATATATAAAAAGGTGAATTTACCATGTCTAGTTATAGTGAAGACAGTCACCATTTTCAAACATTTACTAAGGACTTGGCACAGTGCTGAGTGCTTTATTTATCTCATTGTATCTTTTCTTGTTTTTTTCTTTCATTTTTTTTTTCACTGTATCTTTTCTATAGCCCTGTGAAGCCCATGTTCATTTTGCAGAGGAGAAAGCTGAAGCTGAGCAAATTTAGCAGTTTATGCAAAATGAAATAGATAGTAAATAGTGAAGTGGGAATTTTAACTCAGTACATTGATTCTGAAGGCCATGTTCTTCACCATTACATTGTATTGTCTAAAGTCCCAACCGACCTAATATATATGTCACAGTGATTAACTATACGGACAACTATTGGGCATTGTTCGAAAACCATGACAGTGTCCTTAAATATTAGAGTGACAATATACCGCTTTGGGTTCCAGAACCATCTGGACTCCACTTTTGACCTATCAGGCTTAGTCAAATTTTCACAGTTGTTTAATTTAGTAGTAACAGTCGGCATTTAGTGGGTATACCATAGGGGTGGTGTTCACATTACTTACAATTATTCCCCACCCCACTACCTATCAGTTGGTAAGTTAACATTATTTCCAGTTTCTAGAAGGAAGCAAACTTTAAAAAGAATATTACGAAGATGAATGAACCTTTCACCACTGCTTAGAAGAAATATACTTTCAAATCTCCCTCCTCATCTTCAACTATCAACCCGGCTCTCCTTCATTATGAAGTACTATTAAAAGTATGTTATATTATAAGAAGATACTTATTTCTGCCTTCAAGAAACTCGTCTGAAATAGAGATAGTCTTCAATTTCCATTCGCAAAAAGCAATTCTATAGTAAAAGGTAATCACGGGATGCAGGAGTGTGCATCCCTGCATTTGATTCTTTGATTCATTCGTTCAAGTACGTTGAGAAGTCACTTGTTTCTGGCTATTGTCATTTTGACAGTGGTAGGATTTGGAGCAGCATTTCAGCAGAGTCAAAAATGTGTGACTCCTCTTTCAAATGTATGTTAAAGCAACACAGTTAAAGCTCATTTCCAAAAAAAGAAAGAAAGAAAGAAATCAAACTGAGGAGTACTCAGTTGACTTAACCAAGTGCCTTAGTGATGCAAAGAACACTGCCAGGAAAACACTTCTTTCATTTCTACTCAATACACTAGAATCAGCTATGAAAGACTTCAGTTGCACACAACCTCTAGGGAATTGTGAAGACCTTTTAAAAATTATCTAGTTTTTTCTTTTTTTTCAG
>NC_081559.1:59521489-59641489 GCF_022355385.1 Mustela nigripes | reverse complement strand
TTTCCCTTGAATCACCACTACAAGGGTCTCACAATTCCAGTTGTCTCTTATGTGAGGTGAGGACTGAGCTGCCAGCCTGTGGGTTAACCATTTATAGACTTTCTTTTTCCACAGAGATCTTGCATGGTCATGTAATTAAGACAACTATAATTTCTCCTTTGATGTCTGTCTCCACATGCACATCATAAGCCCCTTTCAGCCGGTCTATCCCATATACCACCTTATTCCCAGCGCCCAGCATTATACCTTGAATCCTTCAGGACACAAAAACTATAAACAATCTTTTTAAGGCGAGCAAGCAAGGAGACAGAGAAATAATACTAAAGGATCCTGTAGTAAATTCCAATAGTAAAAGAATGAGAAAGAGAAAGCTATATGAAGATGTACTGGGAATGTGAGCTCTGGTATTCTCAGGAAGAGATCAGTGATAAAAACTCTGGCTGTGGGTGACACAGATACCCTGTCTGGTAACCACAGCAAATCTTACTGCAAATATGTGAATATTGAGGACTGAGCTCTACGTAGTAGGAAGACATATGTGTACTCAGACATATGTGTACTCAGTTTTAGGATCTTCCTAAAACTGGTTTAGACATAAAAAAATTAACAAAGATGAAAACTGTAAAAACATATGATGAAACTTAAATTTTCTGTTTTTAATGTAAATAACTAACCATTAATGCCTGGAAAGCATAGAGCAACAAACCTGGTATTGTGTCATTGTATGTTAATTACTTTGGAAGTTCTATTTATTTTTTTGATGCAAAACACAATTTATATAGTCCGTTACTGATGTTGCGTAATTACCTAATCACACCTCGAGAGAAAAGTAAAACTAGAGAGAAAAACTAAAGAGAAAGTTAAGGATAAATTTGAATCCATGATTCCCAATTAAAGTGCAAACTATCTGAATAGAACTCAAGAGTATCTACTGATCTACACTATGGGGGTAATTTCTCAAACTACATACTATTCGGTAAATAGGAGTTAATCTGTAATTCTATAATTCTATAATTGCCAGGAGCTAATCTACAATTCTGTGGTAGTTCTGTTCTCTACCAGCATCATAAAGATTCCAGGGTACTTGGAGTTCCCAGAATCAAAGGCACTGAACAAGTAGAAAGTGGTGCATGTATTATTAACCTTTCTATGCTTGTTTCCTCATCTGTAATATGGGGTTAATGATATTTCTGTACCTCACAAGAATGTTGTGCGAATTAATGTTTGTAAAGCCCTTTAAGATCCACGGATGAAAGATGCCATAAAAGTCCAAAGGTGATAATATTATAGTTATTGAAATTGGAAACACCAATAATGTTGGGAACTGAATATATATTTGGTTGCAAGGCACCCCGTGTATTATGAATTCACAGGCACTTACAGAACCTTACTGTGTCAAAAGTAATGTTTTGATATATATATATCGAATAAATCCTGAAGAGATGTTACAAGTATGTTATAAGCCAAATGAATGTAATTTGTTCGTAAGTGGCAAAAACACAGTATATCAGAGTCCACATTTTTTTGTGTTTCTTTATAGAAAGTACTGCAGTAGAATATACTGAATCTATACTTGAAATGATGCAATGTTAGAACAGTCTGTTTAGAATGAGACAGTAAATGGCACACTACAAATGCTAACATGAGTTAATGGAATCATCTGTACCTCTCTATTTTAATACTGCTGTACTTTTCCACTTACACTTTGAATCTACTTAGTTTATAAATATTAAGCAAAAAGCACCTAAGAGCAGTCTTCTTGAAAATGAAAAATACAAATTATCATTTGTCACTTGTTTGTATGAACTAATTCTAATGTGGGCCTTAAGTATTTTTCTAAGTGTTTAAAAAGGCATTTTACTAAACCACTATAATACAAAAAAGGAGGAGAGAACAAGTTATGGTATATGGCAGCTATAGTTTTAAAATATTCAAGTATTTCATGGTATTATATATATGCATATGTGTGTGTGTGTGTGTGTGTATGTGTGTGTGTGTGTGTATCTCCATCCATTTATCCACTCACTGAACACATCACTCAATCTTTGTTTTTTTTTCCTAAAGATTTTATTTATTTATTTGACAGACAGAGATCATAGGTAGGCAGAGAGACAAGCAGAGAGAGGAAGGGAAGCAGGCTCCCTGCTGAACAGAGAGCCTGATGTGGGGCTCAATCCCAGGACCCTGGGCCTAAGGCAGAGGCTTTAACCCACTGAACCACCCAGGCAGCCCCACTTCACTCATTCTTAATAATGTTTACTTTTACCATACACAAAATAATATTTCAAAAATACAAGTTGTAGAACATATGTAAGCATGAGTGTGAATATATATTTTTTTAAGATTTTATTTATTTATTTGAGAGAGCAAGGGGGCAGGGGCAGAGGGAGAGGGAAAAGCAGACTCCCCGCTGAGCAGGGCAGAGATCCATGCGGGGCTCTATCCCAGGACCCTGAATCATGAACTGAGTTGAAGGCAGACACTTAACTGACTGAGCCACCCAGGCACTCCTGAATGTATGCTTATATGTAGAGAGGACAGCCTAGAAACACGACACCATTCCATTAGCAAACTTCAGAAGAACTTCCTCTAGGAAGTGGTTTGTTTGGAATTAGGGGAAGTACAAAAGAGCTTTCATGTTTTATACAATCTATATTGATTAATTTTGTTACAAAAAGCATGTATAACTTTGTAATTTTTGTTTTTTATTTTTTTATTTTTTTAACTTTTTAATTTTTAAAAGCCATATTCACAGAATGAAAAATAGGTTTGAAAGACTAAAAAAGTAAAAGTGAAGATTGATGAGATAAAACGAAAGAATTAAAGTTGGAATTTAAGTAATATATTAAATTTACTGTCAAACAGCCTGAAAAGGAAGGACAAACAGGTAAAGGGGGAGATTCATTATCCTTGATCATAATTTAGGAGAATTAACATACACATCTGTTTTTGTTTTTTTTAAGACACAACTTAAAGACTTTTAAAGATTTAATTGGAAGAAATGCAACTTTGTCTTTTAATCCATTGAAGCATGATTTTCAACTAAGAAGAGAAAAGGTTGACTTCAAATGATAGTGGCAAACTAGTCAAGGAAAAACAACAGAGTTCACAATTAAGTCAAAGAGTCAAGCAAACGTTATATTTAGAAAGTCAAGAGCTTTGTTTTGGCCGTTTTAGAGGTTTACTCCAATTTATGGGAGGTTCAAGGTTACTAAGCTCAACATCCAGAGCTCAAAGTCATTCCAGAGTTTATTCAATATTAGAGTTCAAAGATTTAAATGTGTATTACAACAAAAAAATGTGAAACCTGGGACTACTAACTTTTTAAGTAAATTATAGTAAAAGGTCACATGGGCCAGCATACCTCTAGACAGCTAATAAGCAGAAAAAGCTATATTTAGAAGTTTAAAATTAGGAAACACTAAAAGATGTTTAAGGTCTTATCAAAAATTACAAGTTCTTATATGCATATTTATAAATAAGACACTTCTTAGAAAATATGAATAATAGGTAAATAGAATTGAGATATTATGTGATCTGAATTCCATTTCATCCAGTCTAATAATCATTACATGATTTTTTGTTTCACCTCTACTCTTTTTTTTTTTTTTTAAAGATTTTATTTATTTATTTGACAGAGAGAGATCACAGTAGGCAGAGAGGCAGGCAGAGAGAGAAGGAAGGGAAGCAGGGAGCCTGATGCGGGACTCGATCCCAGGACCCTGAGATCATGACCTGAGCCGAAGGCAGCGGCTTAACCCACTGAGCCACCCAGGCGCCCTTCACCTCTACTCTTGACTTTTGGCTTCATCATCTCATTTTGGTTTTTTTTTTGTTATTATTATTATTATTTTTTTTTAACTACAAACTCCATGGTTAGTATCTGGAAAGAGTGTGGCGCTCAAATAGATAAAAATGTAATAGAAATGCAAGAAGCCAGTGATATTTTACTTAACCTTTTTATTTTGATTAGTTACACAGACATATTGACCTCTTAATTTTCTTGGAATCTTTCAGAATTTCTTGTAAATAGGTAAATAACATTACGTGTCACTGTCATTACTGATTTCCAGCAGAATGTGTTGGACTGTAATGAAGAAATCAACTCCCGGCAGAGTTTTTAGTAAATATGAATGGCCAACAAACATTAATGAATTAATGAAGTAGATATTAAGTAGAATTATGCTCATAATGTAATTAATTCATCAGCTTATTCATATGAAGCAAGTTACAGAAAACTGTTCATTCCTTTGAGGTCTACAGCTTTCCACTCAAGTTACCTTCCTGTCTTTTCCCTTTTTTTCCATTAACAAATTTAAATTATCTCATGTAGAAAAACGACATGATTAGTCCACCATCTACTAAACTTCTCCTTCCAAGGACATGAAAATGTAATAAATACCAAAACACAGATCTTTCTCATTATTCCATTTCTATCGCCTTCACTAATTCTTCTCTCTCTGTCAATCCCTGTCTGGTTATTCCTAAGGTTGTAGCCATAATTTTCCTCTCATTCTATATTTGCTTCTAGCTTCTGTGATTTCCTCCGGACTCCCCAGTTGATATTTCCAATCTCAAATATTTGGTTACATGAAATGTATCCTTAATCATATTCCTTTGTTCATTCATTCACTCACTTATTCATTCAATAATTATTTTTGACTCCAACCTTGCCTCATTTACCTCAGTAAAGCAGCCAAGTAATCCTGCAATTCAAATCACATCCATTCCTGCTCAACACCCTCTTAGGATATTCCATTTCACCTAAAGTCTTTAACAGGAGTCTAGGTTATCCTTTTCCCTGTTAAATCCCTAATCTCACCTGATATTACTTCTCCTCATTCATCCTGCTCAGCCACCTTGATGTACAAACACAAAGTACACTCTTGCAAGAACTTCTACGCTCCAGTCTCAGAACACTCAACCACGTGGCTTAGTCTTTCACCTTCTCTAAGCTTTGGTTTAAATGGTACCTTCTCAGCATGACTTTACCAGTTCATTGCATTTAAAAATAAAATTCTTCAACTTAAGTACTTCCCATCCCCTTTTGTGCTTTCCTGACTTCGTCACAGCAAACAACTCTAACGTGGAGGTTGGCAAACAATGGTCTGTGGACCAAATCTGGTCCACTGCCTGTTATTGTAAGATTTTATTATGACAACCTAGTCCATTCTATTCTGTATGGCCTTTGGTTTGTTTTGTATCACAATCACAGAGTTGAGTAACTATAACAAAGACTATCTGGCTCACAAATCTTACAATCTGTGTTATCTGCCTCTGTACTGAAAAAAGTTGGCTGGGCCCTGTTTCAATGTATCAAAGAGCAGGCAGGAACCTTTTTGTGTGTTTTGCTTCTATCTGTAGGGCTTGAAGAGTGCTCAGCACACAGCAGACACTGGAAAAAACATTTGTAAACAAATAAATGAATCTCCTAGTATGTGCCAAGTATGGAACAAGGCTCTGAACATGCAGTTTTACTCTTTTCTTCATACATTGTCCGCACAATCCGACTACATTTTCCTGTTAAACATTTTTTTCTCCCTAATAACACAAACTCAGAAACAATGAAAACTATTTCACATCTCCTTACTCCTAAAACCTCAAACATCTCTCTCTTTTATACTTTCAATCAACACTGCTTAATATTTACTTGAGCAAATCAAAGGAGCGAGCCCACAGCCATATCATACTCCAACAATTATATATGCCAACCTATTTGTGTTTGTCCCCGTATATTTGTCTTCCTTAATGTTAAGTGGATGACTAGATCTATATCCGTCAACAGTTAAAGCTCCTTGCCTCTCCTCTGAACAGCAAAACTCATCATCAAAGTATTATATACTTGCTGTCACCACTTAATCACATCTCATTCTTAACTCACTACAGTAAGACTTTTATCCCAACCACTCCAATGAAGACTCGCTTACCAAAGTTACCCACAGTATCTATTTTGCCAAAGCCATTAATCAGTGATCAGTCCCCATCTTACTTGACCTCTAAGCATTTTATTATGGCTTCTTTCTTAAAACATTTTCTTCTCTTTGTATCTAGGACACAACATTCTTCTGTTTTTCTTCTTTTTTCAAAGGCTATTACTCCTCAGTCTCTTCTACTGCTCCTTCCTTTTCTTCCCAATCTCCAAATGCTCTGAGAATCATCCCTCTTCTTTTCTTTTGCCTCTTTAGGATTATCATTCATTACTACAAAGTTAAATAATATCATTATGTTTTTATCAATCTGGACTCTAGCAGAAAATAGAGGGCACATTCTATGTTGGTAATGTGAGGAGAGTTTAAATAAAGAATTATTTATTTACAAGGTGTAATCAGGATGTAGAATATCATAAGGGATAATACAGTACTGAGGAATACAGAATAGCAGAATTCTGTTTTTATAATGGTATGCTGGATTAACCGGATAGGGGCTTATAAGAACAGACTATTATATTTTTGGCAATTTGCAAGTCAGTTGTCGAATGCAGCCATTATTAGAAATTAAACTATCCAAACTCACAATTAAACAAATATTAAAAGTAAAAGTAATAAATATTGAAATCCATCATTTCTCACTTATTTTGCTATAATCTTCTATTACATATGTCTCTAGAAATTTATGTTTATTATATCTGTATGACAGAAATAATATACAGTATGTTCCTTCAGATCTCTTCTCAATTTTTTTTTTAAAAGATTTTATTCATTTAGTCAGAGAGAGAGAGCGAGAGTGAGCACAGGCAGACAGAGTGGCAGGCAGAGTCAGAGGGAGAAGCAGGCTCCCCACGGAGCAAGGAGCCCAATGTGGGACTCGATCCCAGGACGGCGGGATCATGACCTGAGCCGAAGGCAGCTGTTTAACCAACTGAGCCACCCAGGCGTCCCATCTCTTCTCAATTTTACATTCAATGACAATACATTGGTAACTTAAAACCTGCCATGGATGAAGAACTTACACCATGGAAATTAGCATAGACTTGACAAAGTGATGGGAAAAATGCAGATAATACTTAAAAGGGCTTCATGTCTGTGACCGTTGCATTGTAAATAATAATTTTAAAACTTGGTAATATATTCTTCCAGTATTCAAAAACTATTATCTGATTTAGTTAAGAAGTCATTCACATCATTTACAAATTCTCAAATCTGTTTATGTTTCACTTTCATCGTAAGCATTAACATAAGTGAAAGTATCAACTAAAATTCGTGTTGGATCTACACTTGCTTGTCAATCAGAAGACTTTGGCAAAAATCAACAATAGCATTCTCTGAAAATCAATTGGCTATAAGAAATGTAATGTACTGCATATTTTATTTTTGTTTGTAAATTGTGTTCTATGAATCCTTTATATTAAAAATATTTATAACAAACATATTCACTTATCAATCGGTCTGTTCATCTATCTATAAATATTGTTTTTAGAGACCCAGATGTTAAAAATCTGCTGGCACACCACTGTTCTGTAACCTTCCTGAGGCCCGAGGGAACAAGAAGAGTAAATGTTCAAAGGGAACTAAAAACAAGAAAAACAAAAGAACTATGTAGAGAGAGTCATCTTATAGGAGCTATAACTTGGTAGAGAGTTGTAGAAAAGTCTTTGGTGAGGGGTTGGGAGTAAGAGAGATAGGAAAATAATACTTTAACCTCATTCCCCTCTCTCCCTTACATCTCTCACTAAGTTTCCTCATTTGGGCTGAACTCAAGTATAAGCCAAATGGCAAAGGGCTTAGCTCCCTAAAGCACAGAATGCTACAGAAAATGGCAAAGAGTGTATGTGGAGGAGCAGATGGAAGTTATTCAGGACATTCCACCCTGTCTGCATCTTAACCTACATAATTGTGCTTAAACAGGTGAGAAACTTGTGGCCCTGAGACAGCAGTAAAATGTAGTGGGCTAGATAATGGTCCCCAAAGGCAGCTGACCCTAATTCCTAGAAACTGTAAATGTTACCTTATTTAGAAAAAGAGTCTTTGCAGATGTGGCTAAGAATCTTACCATGGATTATCTGGGTGAACCCCAAATGCCATCACAAGTGTCCCTGTAAGAGAGAGCAGCAGAGGGAAATTTAATATGTACACAGCAGAGACAGTGAGGTGAAGACAAAAACAGAGGTTGGAGTGATGCAGCCATGAGCCCAGGAATGCTGGGAGTGACAGGGTCTGGAAGAGGCAAGGGACAGATTCTACTCTAAAGCCTCTGAAGAAAATACAGCCTTGTCAATATCTTGATTTTGGCCCATTGTTATTTATTTTGGACTCCAGAACTGTGAGAGAATAAACTTCTATTGTTTTAAGCCACCCAGTACATGGTAGCTTGTTATGGCAGCCACAGAAAATGAATACAACACACAAAGTCCCATCCAAGACCATGTTATCAACAGGCTCATATCAGTTTGGTCATATTCCCACCGGAAACATTAGCCAGCACATGTGCTGTTAATATAAAGTAGTAATTAGGTATTGGATACATTTAATTCAAGTAAAATAGTTGTTTTATACTCACTCTTATAGCTACATCTGAGGCCTTTGCTGGAACATGTCATAAGATACCTTCCATGGGATCATAAGCGTGAACTGAGGAAAAGGTAGCAAAGCAAGTCAAACCCATACAATAGGAATCTGAGCCACCTGCTTCTGCAGTTTATCTCTTCTAGACATATATGGTATCATTTATGGAATTTCCATTTTATAATAGAATTGTTTTGTGTATTTTCAATTTTATGGCCCTATGAATTAAATCACACCAATTAAAGATGGGCAATTGGGTTGCATAGTACTTTGGTATCTATGGTAAGGTATTCAGTTTCTACCAGGTCTAAGAGCAAGTGAATGATTGTGAATCTCTTCAGAGAGTAGTTGTTAGCTGAAGAGAGCATGGCCTTACTCCAGAATTCTATAGGCTACACCATTTCTCCTATTGGAAATTGCCAGAGGCTCCATACTGAAGGCAAATGACCTTGCTATTCAGCCCATGCGATTTAGCCTTCTGGGGCACAGAACAAAGTGGACAATGGAGAGGATGTGTAAGCTGGCCAGACACTTCTGATGCCATTGGGTTTGTTAGGTCACAACGCCAAGCTGTAGAGCTTTTTCTTCCTACAGGGCCCACTTACATCTTGCAACTTTAAGGTTACCCACCAAATACATGACAGTAGCATGACCAGATGTTTCCTCCAACAACCCAACAAGGCCCCCCAAACACTGTGTTCCTATAACTGTGAAGGCCAGCACAGCCAATCAGCTCCATTTTAAAAAAAGATCTGCTGACATGACTCAGACCTCTAAGCTCTTAGCAACTTCACTAAAGTGACAGCACTTTCATGAGATCTATCTCTAACTCTTTGGTACATACTTTGTTGACTTTGTCTTTTTCATTTTTGTTTTCTGGAGAATGTGGGCAGTGATCATGTGTCACTTACATTTAAGGTGTCTTCCTCTTCCCCTCACTTAACAATGATCAGATTATTCTGTGAAATGACAAAGCAGTCAAGTTCTCCTGACTATATTGTGACAGAGAGATGAGCTGACATAGGTTAGACCAAGAGAGTAAAGGCATAATGATATCCCTGCCTTGTGAAGGAAACTGCTTCCCTTTATGTTTACTAATATAATAGAGGGAAGGGAAAAATGCATTTTTAAGTCACAGTTGTCAGGGTCCATAGTGATTTCTTCCAGTGAAGCTACTACACTGGGAACATCAGATATGATGGGCATCATCACTTAATTAAGCTTCTGATAACTTATCTTCATTCTCAAAGACCTATCTGACTTTTGCATTGGCCACTAAGAAAGAGAGTTACTGTCAGATTCACCATCTATGTAATGTTCAAGTATTTGGGGTGACACATCCCCTTTTTGATGAAGCATTACTTTTGTTCTACCTTGGCAAAGGAAGGAAGGCAGTTCCAGGGGCTTCAACTTTGTCCTCATTCTGCACTAGAACTTATTCCTACCAGCAAATTCTATCATGAAGTTTTTCTGTTTTTACAGTGTTAATAGTCCTATAAGGGACAAAAAAAAAAAAAAAAAAAAAGCAAAAAAAAAAAAAAAAAAAAGCATCTAAAGTCCCTCTGGACACTTTCTGAATTGGACTTGGGCCAATAACAGAGAATTTATTATTGGATCTTCAAACATCCTAACTCTGACCAGTGGGCTCTGGTGATATTTCAGGTCTTCAGGCATTAGATTTATTTAAAAGGAAGTATGTAATAACCGCTAATGTCTATCTGGTTCCTTCTCCAATGCAGTGGTTCTCAAAGTGTGATCCCTAAACCAGCAGCATCAACATCACTTGGGAACTTGTTAGAAATGCAAATTCTGGGGCAGCTTGGGGCTCAGTTGGTTAAATGCCTGCCTTCAGTTCCGGTCATGATCCCAGCGTCCCAGGATCGAGTCCCAGGATCGAGTCCTGGGTCAGACTCCCAACTCAGTGGGGAGTTTGCTTCTTCTTCTGCCCTTCACCCTGCTTGTGCTCTCTCTCTCTTTCTCAAATAAATAAATAAAATCTTTAAAAAAAGAAGAGCTGTAAATTATGGTGTCTTTACCCCAAAGTTATTAAAAAGTAGGACCTAGAAATCTAAGTTTTAAATCTCTCCAAGTGATTCTGAGGCATAGTTAAGTTTAAGAACCACTGCTCCAGGCACAGTCATCGCTGTCTAGCTGCAGATACTTCTGAGACAAATGTCGGGGAAGAATCATGCTACAGACCTGTGCCCTATTGCTAGGTCATTCCTTACAAGGTCTGACCACCTTTTCCAAATAAAAGTCTCCAACTCTGTAAAGGTAAAAAGAAGCAAATCCCCATTATTTTAATTCAAGTTCATTTTATGTTCACCAGGCCAGGATTTTTCTCCCTATATACACCAAGTAGCTCCTTATTTGGATGCCCTTTTATTTTGTTTCTAAAAATTCCATGATCAATTAGCTGCTGCCAAAGATTACTGAAGGCCAAAACATTCTGATTATTATTCCATCTCTGTGTCTACTTTGTCTGTAATAAATAAGTACTCCTACTTGTCCTCTAATTCTCTGGTTTCCTCTTATTTCTACTGCTCTCACGAAATGCAATTCTATAGTTCCATGTCCTACCACAAACTCTGGCACAGAGAAAACAGCCACCAAAGAGCAATACTTCAGTTTTCAAGGATACTGGTACTCCTCCTTATCAATGGATTCCTTAAGGTCTTGATAAAGAGGGCCCTGTTCTCAGACCCCCTTGGGTAATTCAAATAAATATTGGCTGATTTGGTTACACATAATAAACCCATTCCAGTATTGCCATTTTCTCAAGACTTGATTCCTTCCCCTATATTGTACCAGAGAAGTTACATTATTCAGCCTTTTGAATGTAGGCCACAACTGATTGATTCCAGGCTTCAAACAGCCAATAACAGACTATTAACACCATTCCTAGGTGATCAACAATACATTAAATCCCAAATTCTGAGTGAATAAATAAATTCTTGTCAACCTAACTCACCCTTATATTTTTTCATATTTTGTCCAATACCCACATAATTCACTCCCATATATACTCTTCAGACTCCTGCCAATAGAAACCAATGAGATCCTATTAGTCTTTCATTGTTGGAAGACTTCTTTCTGGAAGACCCTGGCTTCTACTTCTCCTCTGGCTACATTAGAGTCTAATGCTCATTTTCAATCTGGAGGTTTTGGGGAGAGTTAGAAGTTGGTCGTTTGAAGAATAAGCATCAGCTTGTGAAACTATTACTCCAGAGTCAGTCACTGAAAGGCTGGTTCCCTCAAATACCAGAGGAGAGGCTGCCTCTGCTAGAAAGAGATACAGGATTTTAAAGTTCCCGGCTCTGCTTTTTGTCTGTCCATATATCCCTAATCTAACACATGAGATCCTTTTTTTTTTTTTTTCATTTTTATTAGTTCCTTTACCTCAGTATAAAAGACCTGATGGGTACAATTGGTAGTCGTATCTTCAGCTGTTAGACTCAATGAACAGGCTTGATGCCCAGCTATACTTTATCAACTTCAGAAGATGAGGGGTTCCTTCAAAGCTGCTAGAGATTTGATTTTTTTATACATTATCTCAGTTGGATATTCAACTCCTTTCCTTTTGTATACCACCTTACAGCTATCAAAAGGAAACAACTGATGTCACTATCTTTATAATTACCACTGTTGCCATAGAGATAAGAGCTACAACCACCTCACTGTACAACACCTTCACCTCTCTCCTGGCGATAATTTAAATAATCATAATGCCACTCCATGCCATGGATTACCCATACCCCATTCCCTACCCCTCAATCCCTAGCAAGAGATAGCAATGCACCACTCAAATATGTAAAATATAATCCCAGAATTCCATTTGAGAGTCAGTTTCTAAAGCCACTTCTAGTAACAATTACTTTATTAGTCTTAATAGACCATAGGGAAGGAGCCTGGGGAATAGTGTATTATTTTCTGTCCCAGCAGGAAACAGATGGCATACTAAAATTAGGATAAATCAGAGGAGGATTTAATGAAGGACTTTCACAGAGGTGTGAGCAGGGTGTGAAAAAAAACCCACAAAGGATAACATAATACACTAGAATAAGTAACATCAGGGGGTCTTTTACCACTCCTAGGACTAAAAGGGTAAGGGAAGGGGTATCGACTAAAGAGGCAGGAGAGAGAAAGCTGGGTAAAGAAGGACACTTGACAAGAACTATGGGATTTGGTTGAGGTAGTTGGACAGTTCATTTTAATACCTTAGAGCAGGAGCCAAGATAACAAATACTTCCAACTTCTCCTTCCTTCTTCTCCCTTGTAAAGGTCTCCCATTGGAGGGAAGCTGTCATCAGAAGAAAGAGGGCATGAGAATCCATTGTTGCCTCCCATGACTACATCAAAGGGAACAGAAAATATCCAGCATAATATTGATAATTTCCAACTCAGTATCTCCAGCCCTAATGTCTTTAATAAGGAACACTTTTATACCCAACTGTCTGCTCAACATAGTCCCTTGAATACCTACCAAATATCTCAAATTAACATATTTCAAAAGGAAGCCATTGTTTTGTCCTCCTACTCTTACCTATGTCTCTCCCTCTTCTGTTTTCCCCATCTTAATAAATGTTACATTTTCCCATTACTCAGTTCAAAAATGTAAAACTCATTTTTATTTTCTTTTCTTACACCAATTCATCACAAAATCTTGCTACTTTTCAGTCTAAAATATATCTCAGGGGGTCTGGGTGGCTCACTCGGTTAAGTGTCTGCCTTTGGCTCAAGTCATGATCCCACGGTTGTGGAAAGTCCCACATTGAGCTCTCTGCTCAGCAGGAGCCTGCTTCTCCCTCTGTCTCTGCCTCTCTCTCTCTGTCTCTCATGAATAAATAAATAAAATCTTAAAAAATAAAAATAAAGAAGTATAGGATATATCCCCAAGCAGAACACTGCCTATTACCTCAACCACTATAATTCCATTTCAAATAATGATTATCATTCACTTGGACTATTGCAGTAACCTCTTAACTTGACTCCATAGTTCTGCTCTTGCCCTCCTATGCTCTATTATCCAAATAGGTACCAGAATGATCTTTTGAAAATGTAAATCAGATCATTACTACTATTTAACTCAAAAGCATGTCATTAAATTTAAGAGTAAAACTCCCAACTCCTTATCATGGCTGAATGCCCTATGTTAAATGGCTCCTATATACCTCTCTGTACTCATTTCCTGATGCTAGCTTTCTTATTTTTCTTAGAAAATACTACCTTTATTATCATATTAGGGTCTTTGAATTTACTCTTCCTGCTTCTTAGAATGTTTATGCTCCAGATCTTCAACTGATTCTCTTGTATCGTTCGATTTCACTATATTATGTCATCATGTCATCTCATATTATATCCTCAGAGGGTTTTCTTGAACCATCATATTTTAAGTAGTACACAATCCTAGCCTTCTCTACTTATTTTGCTTTTTTTTTCATTATCTGAGATTATATTCCTTATTATTTCATTTATTCTCTCCCTCACTAGAATATTAAGTTCTAGAAGTGTAAGTAATGTGTTTATCTTGTTCATTCTCCATGCTCAGTGCCTGGAAGAGTGTCCAGTACATAACAGATACTCAGTGAATACAGTCAAACACATAATGACACTACACAGGTTTAAAAAGTCCAATCTCATAAAATAAGCACTTACTGCAAGGTTAAAGAATGGACTTAGAGAAGCCTGGGTAGCTTACTGGTAAGAAGCCCTGGGGTACAGGACCTAATAGTCAATTGCATTATATCTGATTTTATTGTATCATGGAGAATGTTATTGGGTCTTTCTGTGGATTCTGAATACATGAATAAATAAGTACATGCATAAATGGAGGATCAGTTTAACACTCCCACACAACTATTTTAGAACGCTGGTACTCCACATATCCACATATAAATTCATCACCTCCCTTCTACCCAGAAACATGCTACTCTCCCTCTATGGATTTCTTATCTTGGTAATGGTACAACACTCATTCATTAAGGCTAGAAATTTCCTAAACCTTTAAGTTCAACACCGTCAAGTAAATTCAATGTCAGTAATATGGCTCAAACCTTTTCATTTTCTAGATTTCCCTGGCTCACAACCTCTTATATGGTTTATTAATTAATATTCCTTAATCTTATCTATTGATTTTTTCTTTTTTTTTTTAAAGGATTTTATTTCTTTTTATTTACTTTAGGAGAAAGAGCATGAGTGGGGGGAGGGCAGAGGGAAAGGAAGAGAATCCCAAGAAGACTCCATGCTGAGCCTGGAGTCATCCCAGGACCATGAGACCATACATAATAACCTGCACTGAAACGGAGTCAGAGCCCAACCAGCTGAGTCACCCAGGCATCTCTTATCTATTGAGTCTTCTAATTTATCTTAAAAAAGTATTGTTGTAGTGTTTTCCTAAAACCTAGGTTAGACAACTTAATGTGTCTACAACCTAATCATCCAGATCTTTATGACTTACACCTTCACATCTTAATTTACCATGAGCATTCTTTTCTCCACTTTACTATACTTCTTCCATCTTGCAATTCTCTCCTTTCCTTCTTTCCAATTTAGTTTTTCATTCATCCTTCAAAGATAAACTTTAGTATTTCCTTTACAAAGCACTCTTTAATTGCCCTAGTCAGACTTAATGGCTCTTCCTCTTTGACTTCAATACACATAGATTATACCTCTTTCTTCCTTGATTATAGTTACTAATATGCCTATCTTTGCTGCAATCTTGAAATTATCTTGAAAGCCAGAACTATGCCTTATTCACTCCTTAATTTTTCCAGATTTTTAGCATAATACTAAGCGACATATATAACAGAAGTGTAACATGTATTTGTTTAACTGAAATTACAAATTAAAATTGGCAGTTTTGCTTTTTGCTCTTAGGATGATTTTTATTGACAAATTCAGAGTATTTTTGCAATTTTTCCAGTAACCTCCAAAGATGAAACAATGAATCAAACTTACAAAGCAACTTCTTACCTTTTAAAATACTTTAAAAAACTACACATTGAAGATCTACAATAGCCTCCTCAACTTCATTGCCACTGATCTCAATTTTTCAAAGTTACTAGATTTTTTCCAGCTTTATTGAGATATAAGTGGTCCACAACATCGCATAAGTTTAAGATGTACAACATGTTGATTTGACACACTTATATACGGTGAAATGATTACCACAGTAGGGTTAGCTAACACTCCAAACACTTCACCTAATTGCCATTTCTCTTCCTCCTTCTGCTCCTCCTTTCTTCTTCCGTCGCCTCCTCTTCTTCTTTTCTTTTTTCTTCTTCTCCGACTCTTCCTTCTCCTCCTCCTTCTTTTTTGGTGGAAACATTGAAGATCTTTTAGCAACTCTGAAATATATAGCACAATATTGTTAACTATAATCACTATTCTGTCCACTAGCTCCTTACTCATAATTTGAAGTTGGCACATTTTGACTAACATTTCCCCCATTTTCCCCACTCCCAAGCCCCTGGAAACCAGCATTCTACTCCCTCTTTCTGTGAGTTTGGTTTTTTTAATGTTCCACATGTAAGTGATATTATACAGTATTTGTCTTTCTCTGAATAATTTCATTTAGCATAATGCCCCCAAGGTCCATCCATGTTGTCATAAAAGACAGGAATGTTCTTCTTTCTTATGGCTGAATAATATCCCATTGTCAGAGCTACTAGACTGACTCTTCTGATTCTTCATGGCAACTGAGACTAGGTCTAATGTGTAGGTGTACAGCCATGCCGATGTTGGTTAAAGTTGTCAGAAATGGTAACAATCAAATCCTAAGAAATCAAAAAGGATGATTTAGTGACATGTCATCTCTCTTACAGTTGAGAAACTTGGTAAGTTATAGTATTTCTAAAAACAAACAAAAATGTATGAACTGGCTCCAAAATATTAAATATTAACACAAGCAAAAAATCTATACTTTATGTAAGTTTTATAGATATTTTGAAGTGCTGGATAATTTAAGAGACTCATTTGCTAGTCTAATTTAACAGTCAGAATTTAAACTTCTACATTGGTATTAGGCAAGCTTCTGCTAGATCCTTAAGGGAACAAATGACAAACTTTAAAAAATTATTAAATGGTATATTCATTAGAGAACCTCTCTATTATAATGAAGTGTTACTATTTACAGAACAATTAGGGCCTATGTATATAGTGTCAAACCATTTGGTATAAATTGATAAGAGTCTTAATATGGTATCTTCAGCTGTATTCATCCCAAAGCATTGACATAAACTTCTAGGTTTCCTTGGTTGATAACAAAGGTTGATGTACAAAGGTTTCAGTGCCTCCCCTTTGAGTTTTTAAATGTAACCATGTAGGAGAAGTAAAATCTGGATCATAGGTGACCTTACTATCTTCTATATTTAGGAAAAGGTTAATTTAAGGAAATCTATGTACTTCAAATTTTGACCATCACAATTTCTGGAGATAATGTTCTACTTATAAAGAAACATTAAAAATGCATTTTAAAAATCCTCTCCTAGAGTGCTGAGAGGTTATTGTCAGTGTAGTTGAAAGTATTCTCCTCCATGGCACATGTCTTTGTTTTGGTTGGGAAACTTCCTTCACTAAGACCTATTACAGTGGCAGAGCTAGTAAGGCAGAGAAAAAATATAGTTACGTCAGCTGATGGATCTTCAAATGGTACAGCCAGGCAATGGATGCTATTGGTTTCTCTCAGTATAAGGCAACAGTCATGTTTTCTAGATGCCATAAAAAAATTATCTAACAAATATGGATTCAATATACCCATAATTCATACCATCTAGATGCTTAGGATCTTATGGACATACTGCACATAATTATTCTAATTTTCATCTCAGTGCCTTTTAGTATTTGAAAGTGAATTTAATGTCTTGTGAATAGATACTGAAGCAAGAGAACCAAAAATAATGGCTACCAGCTGCCCAATATTATTAAATAACTCAGTTTCAATCCCATAAAACTTCCCTAATTCACTGATATAGTTGATATTTCACAAAGGTTATGCTTTAGAGCATAATTTTGGTTAGGTTAATAAAGCTGCTCTGGTGCAAGTTATAGATAGATATGGAAACACCTTGCAACAGAATTAAAGCAAACACAAAACAAAACAGAGAGGTTAATAACAGTCCAAGAGGCCATTTACAGGTGAAACAGGTGGGTAGGTAAAGGGGGAAAGAAGAAAGAGGAAAAGAGAAGACAGAACTAGCACAGATAGAGAGATAGAATTCTCTAAGAATGAGTAATAGTTGTTGGTAATTTGAAAACTATTAACAAACCAGGCAGACACCACAAAAAAGAGAGGAACTGCACGAAGCAGATACATAGGAGGAAATTTAGAATATTAGAACAGCATGCCGGCTCTAGCATTACCGAGAAAGCTGGAAAGTCAAGTCTAACAAGTTCCGGAATGCCAGGAATTAAAAGGAGCAGAGAGTAAAAGGACAAAATTTATTACCAGTTTTCTGAGAAGAGTGAAGACAGGGTTAATACAGAGTTTTTTCCCAGGTAAGGGGCACCAGGCTAGTAACCCTGATTTTACTACCAAATAGATCTAGCGGAGGAGTGATAGTACAGGCTTCAACCCTAGAGACCTACTCTAGGAGTGGCATGATAGCTCTTTAGAGTTAAGGGAATAGTTGATGGGATGCAAATTATGATGGCTTTTTTGTGTGATATAAAAACTATACTGGGACCACCAAATGGGATTTAAATTGAGCCAGCGCTGCTTAGAGTTGTTATTCTAATTTTTTTTTTTTAATGTGAGGTATAAGTTAGGAATGATCCCTTTGACATACGAGGAAAATGAAGAAGAACATACCAAAACATGTAATATAATAAAAACGTTAAATATATGTAATATATATAGGGTTATCTAGCTCATATGTTATATTTACAGAATTACTCTTAACCATCAAAAAGCTGTGGCCAACTTCAAATAGGCCTGTTTTTACCCTTCAGGAATGTAATTGCTAACTGGGCATATTCAGGTGCTCTGGATTTGGATCTTGCAACAATTTTCTGCTGTTAACAAATGCACTTCATTGTGACTGCTTTTATTCCCTCCTAAATAGAATGTTTGTTTACATTACTACTGACTAATTACAGCTTGCTTTCTTCTGCTCAAGTCTGTTACCATACAATGAGAAGAGGTTTGCCAATTCCAATGATGTATAAAGCATTGTTTTATGATTTTATATTGTGAAGAATTCCAGGATTTGACTGGAAGCAATAGTAACAAAAAGTGATAGTAAGGACTGAGAGACATGATTTTACATAGCAAATAGCCTTTGAAAGAATCATGATATAAAATTCAAGTTGAAAATACTTGGCAAAGAAGAACATAGGAAAAATGATAATTATTTTCACTCGCATTTTTGAGAAAAGATGAAGTCATTTATTATCTTATATTCTTAGGTATATCAAATGACTATTCTGTAAAAAGCTCATTTAAGAAGATAGCCTGAATGAGAACCATACTCTAATTTTATGTTTCTACCACAATCAAAAGAGCTCCTTTCCATAGTCAAAAAGTATTTGTGTAAAATTAGTGTCTTAGTAGTTGGAGAGCAAAATAAGTATTTGGCTCATGGCTAACACATTCTCTTAATTTCTAACTGAAACTGTAGAGTCACTTTGATACTGGATAGTCAATTACAAGCATATTTACAGCATAATTCACAGTGAAATAATTATTACAGCATTATGAACAGCCTGCTGTATCACTTTACATCTATGCTCTACAATTCCTTCCATAGCACCATGAACAGATAGTCACTGAGTAAACAGTTTTTTGATGATGAGAATAATCACATGCTTGATTGGCTTTTAGCTTATTTCTTGTACAATAAAATGAGTCTTTGCATCGGAAGCTTTTTCTTCTAGGAACATACATCCGCAGATATTTACATGGCCGACTCCTTAGCAACATTAGGGTTTCAGTGAAAAGCTGCTTTCTTTGACCACCATTTAAACAGTCTCCCAGGGACTGTTTTATTTTCATAGGGCTGCCATAACACGATATAACAGATTCAGTGGCTTAAGCAACAGAAATTCATTTTCTCACAGTTCTAGAGACTTAGTCCAGTATCAAGGTCCTGCAGGACTGGTTTCCTTGAAGGCCTCCTTCCTTGGCTTGTAGTCAATCGCCCTCTTGTTGCCTCTTCACAATCAGTTCCTCTTGGCTTGCAGGGTTAACACTCGGTGTGTTGTAATCTCTTCTTTTAAGGACCCAGGTTGGATTAGGTCCTGCCCAAAGGGCCTCATTTGAACCTACCTACCTTTTTTTTTTTTTAAAGATTTTATTTTTTTAACAGAGAGATTACAAGTAGGCAGAGAGGGGAGGAAGCAGGCTCCTTGCCGAGCAGAGAGCCCGATGCGGGGCTCAATCCCAGGACCCTGAGATCATGACCCAAGCCGAAGGCAGAGGCCCAACCCACTGAGCCACCAGGTGCCCCTAACCTACCTACCTTTTTAAAGGCCTGGTCTCCAAATACAATCATATTTGGAGGTACTGAAATTAGGGCCTCAACATGTGAATTTTGGTAGGACACAATTTAGCTCATAACAACCCTTAAAAATATTATGAAATTATGTTTTTATATGTTTACACATTGTATTTTCTCTCTCCTAAGAATGTAAGCTCTGTGATGTACCTGAGCTGTAGTACTCACTTCCCTGTCCTCAGCACTTAGATCAGAGCTTGGCACATGGTAGCCACTTAGCATGTATTTGCAGAATGAACATACATATAAGTGAATGAAAAAAACATGAATTACCAAATCTTTCATATCTATACTATTACAATTTCAATAATTGACATTCAAGAGTCAGGAAAAGAAAACCGTTTAGTTTTTTTTAATCTTAAGGATGTACTTTTCCATAACATCCAAGACTTCATTTATAATAAAAAGATATCTTATGTTTCCTGATTACATCTTGAACTCAAAGCAGTGAATAGGCCCGACCTTCAAAACAGATGGTATGGCAAAAATTTCAGTCTGCTCAAAAAGAATGAGTATCATTGGGAGGGTTGCGACAGAAAAAATAAAATATTATTTTTCTCTACTAATAGTGATTACCACCTCTGTGAGCCAAGAAAACAAATTCACGACTTTGACAGAGACTACCAGTTGCTTCCGAATATCTACTTTCCCATTATTCTTTCTTAACAGAATCTCATGTTTTAGGTGAGTACGTTGGTTACACATCTAAATGAACACATTTCTCAAACTCATTTGCTGCTGACTTTATGGCCATCGGATTGAGTTCTGTCCAGGAAGCTGTTAGATAAAGTGTGCAATGATACATCAGGAGACTCTCCTTAAAAACAAAAGACGGTTGAGCCTTTTTTCCTTTATTCTTTCATTTTCTTGCCTGGAAGACAGATGTGAAAGCTTGATTCTAACAGCCACCTTGGACCCTAGGAATGAGGACCACATTCTAGGAGTGGGGACGTATTCTCCTGGAAGAGAGGAGTCTGCATCTGTTATGAGTTCATGGAGCAGCTCGAGCGGCACTGGCCTCTTTTAATCTTGAATTAATGAATAGGAGAGAGAAATAAGATTGTTAAAACTACTATCATTTTCTGTTATTTTAACTAATATAATGATCAGCATGCTTTCCTATAATATTCATTAAAAGACTGTATAATCTGCGACTGGGTAGTGGCCATGATCCCTGCAATTATTGGCTTGCCTGAGGTTTTTTCCTTGAAGCCACTCCTTTAAAAACTGTAACACTGAAGCATAGACTTTCCTAAAATTCCCAAATATATACCACACTGTATAAAACCGCTTAAATTTAGAGTTTGCTTATTTGTTTATTTATTTATTGTCCTTGAGGGCATGCTTACGCATTCCCACAACATCAGAATTTACTCTTCAAGTAGTACTCACCACAATGCAGTATAATTGGCAGTTTACATTTCTGCCTGCCTGGCCACACTGTATACTCCTTGGGGATAGGAGTCTTATTTCCAGTTCCATCTCTAGTACTTTGTGCACCTCCTTGCCAAGTACTAAATGCTCATTTAATGATTAGATAAGCTGGCTAATATTTTGTCTATCTATTCATCTATTTTTCTCATATTCCTACTCCAGGAGAGGAGGCTTAAAGGCAGGCTTTATTATAATTCCAATAGACTAAACTGAACCTTGCTTCTGACACTACAGTATTATTTAAACCTTTTATAGATTGTGTAGTGTGTTGGCAGTGGTTCCCAAAATGTCATCCTGTACCAGCAGCATTATGGCTTTAATGAGACTGCTTGAGAGGCTAGACATAATGATGATGATAAACAATGTTATTACGCAGTCATGGGAAGCCAATGTGGCATAGTGTTTAAGAACACAAACTTTGAAATGAGACCCTTTAAGATCAAAATTCCAGTCTGACTACTTTCAATCTCTGTGAACTAGTAATTCTACTTTATAGACGTGTTATCAGGATTAATGATTTAATAACTAAGTCACAGATAGATGCATCATCTTTTAAAAGTGCCAAGTTCTTAGCATGGCATATGGCACATGGAAAATGCTCAATGGTTATTAGCCATATTGAGTATAGTTTCCTACTAGGACTTTGACATAGAACTCAGTGTCACATTTATTTCATCTTTCTGTCCAGTACAGGCTGCTGTCCTTCTTATTATTTCCAATTCTTTCTCAACAGTATATTCTATGATGTATTGGTTGAAGTGGCAAACTGGGATAACAGTTTAGACTGCCAATTTAAGGATGAAATTTAATGACCCGTTATAGGGTTATCCTTGTAAAACAGATCTGTGTCGATCTATATTGACTTTGCAAAGTAGTGTGTTTGTTTTCATGCCTAACTTCTGCTAGCAAAAAACAGGATTACACAAAAAACTTTGTATTCTAGATCTTATATTTTGAACACACACTTATGTATTAACCATAAATTTTATATGTCTTCTAAAAAGACTTTTTTTCTGTAAATTGGGTATTTATTTTCCCTATGAAAATAAAAACCATTCCTAATAAATTAAGTCTCCAGAAGACTCTTCACTTTTTTATTCCTCAAATACCAAGAAAAATAGCTCTTAGTTAGTGGCATGTTAAATCTCCTCTCAAATACTGTACTGAGTGAATATCAGTCATTTAGCACTTAATCTGTTTAACGTAACTCTCTCAGTGAGACCAAAAATGAGGGAACTAGAAGAAAACTTCCAAATTTAACATGACATGTGTATAAATATCTTGTATCTAATTTGTAATTGCTTTTGTGCATCCATCTTATCCTTCAATGATACTAAATCCTATATTTTGGGAATCCAATCACTATGATGAAACATCCAAAATTCATTTGCATGACTTTTCACTAAAATTAGTAAATAAATATGAAGCAGGATAACATTTTTTTTCAAATTGCCATCATAATTACATGGGAATTAAATTTGTTAAAAAATGTAGATTGAGCTTTGTTCTAATTGGTTTACATTTAAAGATTCTTTGATCTGTGATAACGGTAATATATATTAACATATTGCATTTTAAAGTGACACTGCCTTTCATTAATCAAGTGTCTGTATGGTTGATTAATTTGTACAAGGTTTAAATTGCTATGAAAATTTATCATTCATAGCCATGATCTCCATTTACATATATGTTAATTATGGTAAATGTAATCTTTTTCTGAATCCTCTGGGCTGCATACTAAAAAGACAAAGTGATCAGAGTGACTACTTTTTCTATTATAAAGTGAACTCTTCATGTTAGTACAGTCTGTTGCAGTTGTCAAAGCTAGGCTAAAAACATTACAGTCTTTTCTGCTAAAGGCAAGTCCAAATTCTAAAGATGATATTTCCTTTTCAAGTGGTTTCTTTAATCAGTAGCTATAGCATTTATACACAGAATTACTATGTTTATTTACCGTTGTATTAAATACTATCTCTGGATGCTGCTGGATTTTTCTTTTGCTTCAAAGCATTCTTTTGTATTAATTTTATTATTAATAAGCACAAGATAAGTTTTTAATATATCTGTAAAGCAGAATGATTTGAAGTCAGAAAAGTCTATAATACAGTTAAAATTAATTGTTAGAAATAGAAACCTCTGAGGTTATAACATTTTAAAACTACTTGGAGAGAAAAAAAAAAAGGTAACATATGAAAGTCACCATAAGACTCTATAAAAGAAGATGAGATCGATCTTTCATTTTTGCAGATAAATACCTGGTACTTGAGAAAACTAAGTTATTGATAGTTTTTTAAAAATCAGTTTTTAGCTAAGCATCTAAATAACCAAGATAAATGTAAATGTGTATCATCTAAGATACCAGATTTCTACTGGACATTTGTTTCTGTGGGTTGATCCCAAAGTATTGGGTGAAGCTGGATATGAAGCATGGGTCTATCCTTGCACAACCTCAATATTTGCCTTTTCCTGAGGAAATTTATCTATATGTTTTCCCCCAAATCCATAGCATGCTAACTAACAATTATTTTATTACTATTTTTTTAAGAAATGTTTTCCCTTTGTCCCTTAATAGTGACCTTCTCTCTTAACAATTATGACTTGGAGAAAATTGTAATACATTCTAAGTGAGAATGAAACAGTGACTAATGTTTTAGAGTGAATGTGATAGGCTTTGCTAGGCAAATGTTGGAAAATTTAATTATTTCTATTAAATGTCTATAATTTCATGCTTAAATTGTTAGTATTTACATAATATATTCACTTCAAGAGAAGCCTCATTTCTTAGTCACAACTTAATAAAATTAAAATATCCATCTTGGAAACCTTTGCAAGCATAGCACCTCTGACTACCTGACGAGGCTATTTTTAAAGACACTTATTTGGTAATTTTCTTATAGTCAGCCTAATCACAGGAGAAACAAACTAATATGGCACCTGTTCTGATAGATGGATGTTGTACCTTTCATCTCCTGATCTCAGACCTTGTAAGACATTTTTCAAAGAAGCATCACTTCCCTCACCACAGAAATGCATCCCCCTCTAAGCTGGAAATAGCAAAAGCATAGGGCAGAAGATGAGGAATATATTATCCAACTAAAATTACAGAGAAATTTTAAGTAGGCAGAATATAATTGCCCAATTTGGAAATTAGCCAGGACACAGGGTTTAACATCATCTTTACTCTTTTGAAAAGTGCCATGGGATTTTTAATAACTGCTGGTGGTCAAGACCTTGGTTTTACCCTCATCCATTAGACGACACCTCCAGCAGTGCAGTGCCCCCTCATACCATGCTGGGGCATCGGTTCAGTACTGACTCAGTGAAAATTGTGCCACCTACTGAATCATCCACAGCTCATCTTAGAGTGCCCTGGCTTTTAGGTTTTCTCTGGAGAGCTGTTATGAAAGATGGGACCAGGCTCAATGATGCTTAATTTATGAGATTTCAAGGTTTTCAATGGCTAAGATCTCAGACCTGAGTTTTATTTTCGATTTTAACTAACAGAGTTTTCAGAATTTTTTCATGCTTAAGGTCTGTAATGATGATCTTGATGATTAAATTCTACAATATACACATCTCTCCTTGAAATAAGGGAAAACAATAAAGACACATATCTACATACATACACACTTACATATGTTGATACATTCAATGAAAAAGCAGATGCCCTCATTTGTAACATATTTGGCTATTTTAAATGGAAAAAGGGCCACCCTTTCACTCAAAAAAAGAAATCATGTAAGCTATAGTCCACAAGGAGCTTATTTTTCTTTCTAGATTTTTAAGAACCTAGGAACAAATACCTTAAAAAATAAATGCAAACCTAGGAGGGAGTGGACTTCAGTGGCCAAAGTGATTTTTTTTGTAAAAGAAAACCTTTATCCTAGCTTTCCAAATAAAACCTTGCCATCTACAAAAGAATCTCAATACAGCTTGAGTGTTCCAAAAATAACTGAAAGAGAATCAAGTTTTTTAGACAAAATTCCAGTATGTTCAAAGATAAATGGTAAAACACTGATGTTTCTGGGCCTCTATGATTCATTTTACCAGTTTTCTTCATCCATGTTAATGTGTGATACTCTGGGTGCGTGTATACACACACACACACACACACACACACACATTTTAAGAGCTCTTACTATTTTCAGAAACTTGGGTCTTTGAAATGATTTTCAGAAATCCTTTTCTGGCTGGTAAAAGTATCAGTATGCTGGAACTGAGAAACTGTTTCTGAAAGTGTTTCTTGAGGTGTTACTTCTGGAAATAACATTGAGTAAATCCTGTCGCTGGTGTGTGAGAAAAGAGATAGTTGGAAATGGTCATAAAGAATAGATTGATACAATATAGCTGAGCCTGCAAAATAGATTCCAACATACCCTTGTGTTTTCTCAAATTCTTACCGGTACCAAGAATTCTCAAGTACACACACACACACACACACATACACACTCTCATACCTAGTCTTCTATTTTCCTTTTCTGATCTCATCAGGCTTGACTTTCTCTATTACCTATTTTTCCTTTTTAAGAATCATCTTTAATGGACAATTCTTGTTGAATAGAAAATCGTTCTCAGCTCAAACAACCTTTTCTTCAGAATTCCACTATATTGTTCTGCTGTGACTTGATCATTCTTTGCTAGTAAATTAACATCACAAATTTTGGAGGGTTGGATATCAGGGCGGGAGAAACTATTCTAGGTAAATTAAGTCTGATTTGGTGAATTGCTACTACTGTGATATAGTTAATTTGCCTCCCTAAATGCCTGGTTCACTACCAGATGGAAAAATGGATCACTTTTTTTTTTCATTAACAATGTGGAAAGCACAGATGATAGGCATCCTTCCTATGTTAGAAATGAAAACCTAAGGAGCGCCTGGGTGGCTCAGTGGGTTAAAGCCTCTGCCTTCAGCTCAGGTCATGATCCCAGGAACCTGGGACTGAAGCCCGTATCAAGCCCCGCATTGGGCTCCCTGCCCCTGCCCCCGCCTTGCCTGTCTACTTGTGATCTCTCTCTGTCAAATAAATAAATAGAATCTTTAAAAAAAAGAAAGAAAGAAATGAAAACCCAAGACAGAAAAACTCTGATTAGATCAAATAGCTCCTAAGTAACTGATGAAAAGGTTTAGGCAAGCTGTGGACTCTGATGGCTTTGGTATAATGTTTAGTGTTGGGATGACCGTAACTTCCTACAAAGTTGAGTTAGAAATAGAACTTGTCTCTTAATTCCCAATCTAATAAGACAATGCATTAGAATGTGAATTTTTTTCCATTTATGTACTGTTTTTTCAGTATTTTTACATTTTTTTCCACATATAATATAGTTGTTTTGAATTCCATCACACTTTTGTTTCCAATGTCATTTTCCTTTTCTTGAAACGCCACTCTCTAAACTATTGTGAACAAACAAAAGAGGAAAAATGTAATCATCCTTAGAATCAATCAGTCCAGTTGTAATCTGTCAATATTTCAGCTAACAAACACTAGCATCTATTTCTATCAATAATTATTGTGTATGTATACAATAAAGAATATAATTATCTCTTTAATCTTTTATTATAAGACTACTACTAAATATAAGAAATAAAAATGCACATATACATAAAAGACCATTCTATATGCAATTTTTGCTACAGTTCCCCTATTATTATTAACTGAAATTTGCATACCTGTCTAATGTATTTTTCTATCAAAGGCATTAATTCCTTGTCAGTGCACTTCAAACAAATGATTATAACATATGGTTGACTTTGATAGTTACTACTTCAGCCTCTTCCTCTTAGATTATGAAAATGAACCTACATTACAGAGAGGACAGAGGACATACGGATTTCCTATACCCAACATGAAGCAAATACTTTCCTCAGTTAAACTCTCATAGTCCTAGAACCAGATTATCAAAATTTTATAGGAATTCCTAGTCATAAAATTTGACATTAAATATAGCCTTCCAGTTAAATGTTGAATATATACTTTAGTCCTTCAGGTTATATTAAAGGCATCATGAGTGATTTGTTTGAGAATGAAAACATGAAAAATTATGAAATTAATAAATTCCTATATATGTGGGTTGAATGGTGGTCCCCCCTGAAGATATGTCTATATAAAATTCCTAGAAACTGTACATGTTACCTTATTTGGGAAAAGGCCCTTAGATATATAATTAAGTTAAGGATCTTGAGTAAAGGGAATCATCTTGGATTACCAAGGTGGGCTCTAAATCCAATGACAAATATCCTTTAAAAAGACACACAGAAGAGACACACAAGATAGAAGTGGAGAAGGCAAAAAAACAGAAGCAGAGATTAGAGTGGTATGGCTATAAACCAAGGAATGCCAAGTATTGTAGGCAACCACATAAGTTAGGTGAGAGGCATAGAATGAATTCTCTTCCAGAGGCTCAGTGGAGCATCACAACACCTTGGGTTCGGGTTTCTAGCCCCCAGAACCCTGAGTGAATAAATTTCTGTTGTTTTAGTGACCCAATTCGTGGTAATTTGTCAAGGCATCCTCAAGAAATGAATACGCTGTATAATATGTACTGAGATACACCATTTGTGGTAATGGTGACAGTGGTATAGGAAAAATAAATCAAGTAATAAAAGTTTCCAACAGATGAGTGACAGTATGAAGAGTTTGTCTCATGCATTTAATACAATGTTATCAGATTCCAGTGGATTAAGTGATCTAAATCTCCCATTAACATCCAACCATAAAAGCTAATAATGTACCTCTACTTTCCTCAAAGGACAGGGGCAAACCATACAATAACATTTTATAAACCTGGACCACAATCATCCCAAAGGCCCTGAGGCAAAAAAGAGATGACATGCTTCAACAATTTGAAAGCAAATGACAGTAACCCCCAAACTCATATGTTTGGAATATAGTATGAGGGAAACAAAGTATCTAGAGAAGAGGGCTAGGAGACAGCAGAAAACCAAACCATACAGGTCTAAGTTGCTGAAGAGTTAACAGCAGCCTATACTAAATCAGTGAAGTTGTAAGCTATTGTGAGACAGAGTCCCTATTTTGTAGATGTTTATATCCTCAAATGCCAACAATGTTCCTGGGACATAGCTGCCACTGTTATACAGTCTGAATGGGCATATTAATTTTAAGATTATGAAATAAGATTTCATAGTGTTTACTCTAACAATCTATTTTTGAGCATATTCAAAAGCCTGCTTTTGGATATGTTTCTTTTCACTACATGTAAGTTACTTAAGAATGTTGTACTATTATATTCTGGCACATAGTAGTAAATGCTCAAGAGATAATGTTGAATGGACAAAATGGAATGTTGATGTTCTTTTGGTAGTCACTAGAAGGGAATCAGGGACTAGGTGGGAGTCTGAACTAACTTGGGCTATATGATATGCAACTGGTATAGTTAGTACTGGTCTTAGTGCTTAGTTGGTACAGGTCTGTCTTTGCAAGCCAACTATCTTGTTCTTTATAAAGTGTTTTGCCTCAAGGGTAGATTCTTCTTGACCTGTTCTTCTTAGCAGGACTTCTATCTCTACCAAGTTTAGACTATCTGCTGCCTCTGTCTGTAGTTATGAACTAAAATTTCTTATAATTGACAAGCTAATTATAATTACAAATACTCCCTCAAGACATTATTTAAGAAGTACTTTCTAATTCTAGCAACCATATGCACATCAACAAAATACTTATTTTTAATATAATATTTTTATTTACACTTTCATTAATTAAAACTGTCTTTCAATTTGTTAAATTAAGTGGTTTATAATAATATTACGTGGAGAAGATCAGAATTCCTAGAGCAAGACCAGAATTTCTCCTTTTCCCTGGGGAAAGAAAATCAGTTCCTTTTAATTACAAAGTTACAAAATTCACATAAAGAATTGCTATATTTGAAATTCAGCAGTATTTAGATAATTTCTTTTTCACATTTGTGTAAGTTGTTAGGGTCATTTCAGTTGCTAAACGATTCAAGTTTTTATAGTATAGTGTCATGAGTGTAAAAATTAAAAAAAATAAAAAGGTGTATATGTAATAGGAAGGATATATGAAAGTATATGAACAAATGTATGTTTAAAGAAATACTGCTGCACAGAATTTCCATTTCTCAACCTTACAGCATGAAACAAGCCTTTCCCAACCTCCAGAAAATCCTACCCTTTTGGAGTCAAAAATAGTTATTAGAATTAAAAGTTTCCTTACAAGAGTTCCAAGTATTTATTTCTGTGTATCTTGAGAGTTATATTCAAGCTTATGCTCAAGCTTTAGATAACAATAGTGTAAGCTCCAGGGTGGAACAAAAGAAGGGGGAAAATCCCAGAAGTTCCCAGAGGTGGTTAGGAAATAAAAGGAAAGATAAGAGAAATGAGGGAATCAAAGGAAAAAGAATGAAGATTCAAGGATGGGTAAATCTCCTCTTTACTTAGCTTTTCAAAAGGTTTGTGATAACCAGCTTTTGTGTAAATGGATTTGATGGCTCTGGGCTGAAGGTGACTGACAGCTGAATCTAGGCCCCCTCGAGAGTGTCACCCTGGGGATTGCCATTGTTGCGGACTGTTTCTTCGGGACTGACCCAGAAGAATCATTATCTCAAGGGAACTCTAACAACCACCACCCCCGAGCAGCCTAGGAGCTAGAAGTAAGCAACTTAGTCTCTCTCTGGAGCAGTAATTACAACGGTAAGGCAAACAAGGCGTGTTGCTGGGTCGAGCTTAAGTCTTTCTTCATTCCTCAATTAAAACAAAACCAAAAAACAAATTTAAAGTATTCAACATCCAAAGATACTTCCTAAGCACAAACATTTTCACGCACCCTCCACCACCCCCCGTCCCCCGGGCCAATCTTCCATTCTTTGGAAAAATAAACAGACATCTGGGTCCACCTCAGGAAGTGCTTAACTGAAGAGGGTATAGTAGGTAAATGCTTCAGAATCTTTCTTTTCTCAGTAAAGCTAATGTGTTTACTCTGGGACTACTTCAGCTAAGTCTGTTACTAGTCAGATCAACTCTGGGCTTGTTGCATCAATATCATAGAAAACAAAGACTGTCCATAGCTTACAGCCCCAATGGCAAGTTAAAGAGGTATCCCCCGCTCCCTGCCCCCCCGCCCCCCCCCACCCGCACATCACCGCAGGGGCGCTCTGCCCCCAAGCCCTGTCCTGGCAGGAGTCCGGCCCCCACCGCGCTGACAGTCGCCTCACAGCAGCAGCCTGGGAAGTAGGCACTTGACTTCTCTTCCCCTAAACTTCTAAAGAGACTCCTCTAAGGGAGGTACCATAATCAGACTAGTTATCTGAAAAATTAAAATGCTGATAAACCTTCCAAGGGGACTTAACCACAATTAATCCAATTGTAACAGCTTTATCTGGCCAGCTCCGACCTCCCGCTGAGCCTGGCCTCCATCAGAGTCCAGCCTCCGTCTTTTCCGGCAGGGGGCGGGACTTACTGTCTGGGAAGGAACCAATTGGAGAACGCAATGCAAATGACCAGACATTTTCTAAGGGAAGGGTTTTTCTGCCTGAGGACCTATTTGGCTGAATGCTTTTCTAAGCCAGAGGTAAAAAATCGTTCCTGAAAATAAATCTTAGTCTATCTTAATGAAAATATACAAGTTTTCAGTTGTCTGTGACTTAACGTAATTAAGAGAATGATGGTTAAGCGCACAACAGCGCTTTCGTTGCCCAACTCAGTTGGTTTTTCTTTTCTACTCTGCCTCTGTATGTTTGTGTTTACCTTTTCCTTACTGTCTAATTTTTCTTACTCATATATCCTTATTTCTACATCAGATTACTCTAGAAAGTAAGCTTTATGAGGCCACGGATTTAGCGTAATTCCTGACATAGAGATCGATATGCATTTGCTAAATCTTGATCCTTGCTTAGAAGTTATTTTAAATTTCATCTCATTTTTCTATTTTGTTTTGTGTTCTTGCTTAGAAGTCAGTTGTTTTAAATTTCGTCTCATTTTACTATTTTGTTTTGTTGTGCCATTTATTTATTTATTTTTCCTTTAAACAGGTTTTTGTTAGATAACCTTGGAAATGAATGAATGAATGAATGAATGAATGAATGAATTTAAAGTAAACTACCCCAACATGGCATTGGAACTCACCACGGGAGGTCAGGGGTGCCCTAATGTGATTGAGCCAGCCAGGTGCGCCGCCTCTCCAAGGATACACCAGCCTATGTGGGTTATCATTTTATGTGATTGTTTGTAGAAATGCTTCTTTTTTTTTTTAGATTTGTATTAGAAGAAATTGAGGCAAGGTAGTGAAAGAAAGATTATTGACCTTAGAATCTTGATTCAGTCATGTCCAAGCCTGACAAATTACCTAACATCTCTGAACTTTAATGGACTCACCTATAATCATTTTTTAACAAGGTGGTTTATGAGGATTTAATGAGACAACATGTATAAAAGTTCCTGGCTTATAGTAGATATTCAGTAAACAATGCCTTGGGCAACAGAAAACATTTCTGATAGTGAAATAATTTCAAGGTAACAAAGAAGCTTAATCTAACTTGAAAGCAAAAATTCTCTGGTCTAATTTCAGCAGTACCAGTGATTGGGATATGATTCCAGGAACGCCACTTAACTACTTTGCCTGTTATCATCATTTGTAAAATGGGATAATAAAGTTTACCTATCTTGCAAAGGTCCTTTGTAATGTTAAAAACAAGACAACAGGCCCAAAGTGGTGTCATTTACGCCAGCCAGCCTTATATCACTAAAAGGAGGCAGTTCCAGTTTTGGCTGTCCTTGAAAAGAAATCTTAAACTACTCAATCAGGAATGTCCTGATACTAGTTAGGTAATCTGCCTGATAGACGCTGGCATCTATTAAAGCAAAGTAACTTTGCAATAACTGACCTGCTTTTTTTGCGTAATAGAACTTCCTTGTTTCTGCTCTATTTTGCCTATAAAAGTCTTTGGTTCCATACAGCTCGTTGAAGCTCTATCTGCAAGATTGGATGCTGCGGATTCAAATTGATTTTTGCTCAAATAAGCTCTTAAAATTTTTAATATATCTAATAGTATATTAGATAAATAGTGTAAAACACCATTGCGATATAGAATATTGTCTGAGTCAACTTTTATTATTCTATTTTGTGTGATAAATGCTGTTTTAGACAATAGAATGAGTTGGTATGCAAAACATTATTGTGTTAATTAAACACAGGATCGCGTTTAATCATTAGGTTAATTTTCCCTGAACATTCTGTTATCTTTATATTAGACTTACTATTAACTAACACAGCTTGACAAATGCTTCTATTCCTCTATTTATGTGTGGTGCTATTTTCAGTGAAGAGAAATTATTAGAAATACACTGGTTAATAGGAATGGTATTCAGGAGCTTTTAATGTAGCTTTAGATAGATCAGACCTGCTTGTGAATGTTTCTCTGAAGTCTGAAAATAATGACCACGTTCAGTTCTTGGTCTAGCAAAAAATATCTGGGCCAGGCAACCCCAAGAAGGTTGCAGATTCCAACACAGTAGGAGCCTGACCTATTCCTCAAAAAGATCATACTGCTGTAGAAGTCCTGTTCCCCCACTGAACACATAACTGAGCTGCAGATGAAAGTTGAGGTATTGGTGGTGGAGGTTGAGGAACGAAGAAGAATTTGTGGCAAAGGGAAAGATGGTCTAGTAACAACTACCTAATGAGGAAAACAGTACAGTGATTAAATCAAACGTAATATAGATTAGTCTTACTAAGTGTTAACACTGGTTAGCTGTTTTCTTGCCTTTGTGACCCTAAAAGGCTATTCATCCTGTTGCATTTATCTGCTTACATGAAATAGGAGTGCAATAAGCATCCTCTTCAGTTAAAATAAATTATTTTTTAAACCTCAGATAATAATTTCCATGTGTATGATATATGAAGAAATCAAATTCTTGGTACCTCTCTCCATTTACAGTATGCCCACTATAGGGATGGTCGACTGGGTTGAGCAATAAAAGGAGAGTTTAAAGCAGAATCAACGTCATCTTAGGACCTACCCTTTCTAAACACTTACTTTCCTCATATCTTTTCTGTCATATTTATTTTCTCGTTTGCCTGCTTATCTCTATTTGGAGGATGATATTAACGGAAGGCTCCCTAGTGAATTTTGTCTTCACTGAGGTGCTTGCCAACATGAGGTTTTAGAAGCGAATTCTTGAGGAGAACTCAGAATGAGTAAAGGGTCTCTTCTCTCTCCATTCCTAGGGAAAAGAGAGATAAATACATAATCCTTATAAAAATTAGGCCGAAGTTTGAACTTAAAATGCCAAATAGAACTAGAATGGTACAGATACAAGGTCTCTAGACGTGGAACCAAAGACTTTGGTGTCAGACTTACCCGGATCACTTACAGGTATGGGACCCTTTCCAAGCCTCTCAATTTCTTTTCTTTCTTTCTTTTTTAATTTATTTGACAGAGATCACAGGTAGGCAGAGAGACAGGCAGAGAGAGAGAAAGAAAGCAAGCTCCTTGCTGAGCAGAAAGTCCAATGCGGGGCTCGATCTCAGGACCCTGGGATCATGACCTGAGCTGAAAGCAGAGGCTTTAACCCACTGAGCCACCCAGGCACCCCCAATTTCTTTACATGTATAGTGGGATAGTATCTCTTTTTATACCTCACAACATTGTTTTTGAAACCAGATACAATTATAAATGCAGAGGAACACACACACGCAAGATCTAATGTGGTGGTTTTCATAATATTTTAAGAGAAGTCCAGAAAGATCTGGAGGCATCTCAGGAGCCAGCCCGTAGACAGATCTGTGCTTTGCACTCCCCAGAGAGCAGCTCTACTTTTTTTTTTATCTGTTTCATATGCTATTGACACATATGATTTTATTTTATTGCTTTTAAAGATCTGCTGCTAAAGGACAGAGTTTGAAATGTACAGATAACAGATATTTGTATGCTTTGATCATAATACTATCCACTGCTGTGTGTTTATCATGACATGGAAAGGATTGAGAACGTGAAAGGAATGAGCAAGGATGTTACTGTGAGATGAACCAAGTGATCATATTTTAGTATCTTTCAACTTTTTTAGTCTCAAGAGTTTTTTATACTCTTAAAAAGTATTGATTAGTTTACTTAAAAAGAAGTCCTCCAAAACACAAGGATTCACAAGCATACATTCCATTAGCCACCAGAGTGATGATGTCATCACATGTCATATCGCCTCTGGAAAATCCACGGAACACTTATGAGACAATCAAAGTGAAAAAAACAAAACAAAAAAGTCTTAGTATTTTGATGAAAATAAGTCTGACCCCATGAGGCCCCTGAAAGAATCTTAGGGACCCCTAGGGAAACAGAGACCACACTTTGAGAACCGCTGACCTGTTATTTTGAAGGAAACACAAAGGTACTGAACTATTACTGTAAGTCAGGTGTGTATTTTTCCCTTAACTGCTTCAAGCTCAAAGGACATTGGAATGAATGAAATTTATTTCAAGGAAATTTCACAAAATGTTTTCAATAATCTCTTCATTCGTTAAAACTGTGTGCTAAGGTCTTTAAAAGGTTATGTTGGGCTGCTTTCATCGAAGCATAGCAGCCACTTTTCTTTCCCATGAAGCAAAAATCAACCACAAATTTCACTTCAAATGGAATTTGGACCTCTCGTTCAGCCAGTGACAGAATGTGTTAATTTGATTACTTTTTTGGAGGGTGGTATATGTGTTCTGTAAAATGAGTTTCTGTCAGTGACTAAAGAGACAGTTTCAGAAAGTTAGAGGTCTAGGGCATCATCACATGGATGTACACACCTTCCTTTAACAGAGCGGCTCCATTTTAAGTCATCTTGAGCAAGGCACTGTAGTACCTGATTTCTTTAAACTACTCATTGTAGTCCTTACTTAACATTTCATTGTAGTCCTTACTTAACATTTCAATAATACATTTTAATTGGGCACAATTGGCTCCTTTTGTCTTAATTTTTTTTTAAGTTATCTGCCTATTTACAAGCAAAGACAAAAGCTCCTCAGTCCCCAAATGCACTTTTCTCTGCTTTACTTTGAGGACTTGCGTAGCCTGAATAGTTTTTAGTCCCTCCCAACAGCTGCTCTGTGTTTTTACATCTCTCAAGAGGGGTTAATTCTTTACAGCTGTATCCTGCCTTCCAAGAATCTCACATGTGCAAATTATTAATCTTTTTCTATTGCTACAGTAACTCCCCAGGCCATAAACACCCCCTACCTAAAACTGGCCCTTTTCCAAGATAAACTTTAGTATTCTTTCCCTGAAAAGATAATTTGGTCTCTTCTGGTTTACGTTGTTATTTAGAACAAATGTTAAGACATAGAAACTTACAAACAATTATTTAGAAATAGAAATTTAAACTTTGAGTTTAAACCTCTTGTCTAATTTGAGTCTGAGTTCTAAGTTCCATTTACTTAAAAAATCAGGTTGCTTATACTCTTCACAAGGATACATTTCAATATATTAAAATTGTGGCATTATGCTATTTTGCTATTTTCTTAAATAAAATAGTGTGTAGCCTTTCCTTGAGTGTAAGAAAATTGTGTTTTTTCAAGGGTGATGTGCACGCATTTAAACTTGCAATGTATTTCATGTGTGTTTTGGTGTATAAACATATCGTGTTTATTTGAAAGGAAGAAAACAAACTTAAAATGTCATTGTAAGGCAATTTATGTTAATATACAAATATGGTGGCTACCTTTTCAATTTTAATATAAAATATGATTTCCTGTATATTTTTATATACTTTAAGGCTCAGTGTGAGATGGCCACAACTTGGTCATTTCTCTCCGCCTGCATGATCTACCCTTTGATCTCTTCCTCCAAACCTAGCTACAGGTTGAATACTCTTACACACCTCCAGCCTTCAAAATAAATGATTTATTCTAAAAATTAGATATGTCATAATAAAGCATTAAGAAATTCTAGGAATTGCATTTCTCCGTGATTACATGCCTCTAGTGGCGTTCTGAGGCACAAGGCAGAGGGACCAGTGATTTTTACCACCTGACAAGTGCAATAATCCCCCAGAACTGCAAAGCCTGAAGCATCTTATTGCTGTTATGAAACAGAATTTATAAATAAAAATAAGGAAAACAGCCAGAGCCAGGCACTTCCTGGGCTTCACTGACATTGATATGACAGCCAATCAGAAATTTCCATTTATGCCAAGATTGCCAAACCAATAATTTTAGCAATAAAGCCTATTCTAAGGAGTATTAAAATGGTTTGCCTCTAATATGTATTTAAACACAAAGGAAGTTTAAAGGTAGGTTCGTTATAATTCAGACACACAATCATTTTAATATATACAGAAAACCTCCCCGTAGACCAATTAAAAGGAGCTTCCAAACAATACTGACTCTTAATTCACATAATATTATAACTCAAGCAAGTTACATTTCAACATTTTTAGATAAGCTATATAAGAGTGAAAAAAAAAGGGATTAGGACAATAGTGAGATTTGAATTGCATTTTGTATTATTTCAACTGCATTTTAACAGCCTTTATGACTGAAAGAGGGAATAAGAATGCAGAAGGAACAAACTTGTGTAGATTATTTTTTCATTACATGCATTATTCCAGTTTAAAAATGTCAGTCCCTTGTCATGTTAACTAAGAATGCATTCACTATTGTACATATCTAAAGCTGGAGTTAAACTGAGAATTTTGCAAAGGACAGATACAAAGAAGTGATTTTTCCTTCTCTCTGTATATAAAAATAGAACTTTCAGAAATGTCATGGCTGACACATTTAGCTGCTGGACATTGAAAATCCTCTTTCTGACTCACAACCTGTGACTGGAACTCTGTCAGAGTAATCAAGAGATGTTATACCATAGAGCACAACAGTAGGGGAGGCTTTGCTGTTTGGCCTTGTTTTTAAAGTGAAAGACATTTAAATTTGGATCCTAACCTAAATAAATATTTCTGATAAAATTCTCATCTTTAAAATATAGAAAAAATAATTAACTGTGTAAGGATTTTATGCAGCTGGTTATCTAATTTAACTATTTAGCCTATTGAATTAACTATTTTATGAGCGTGTGGACTACGGAAGCAGTAATATGTTAAGAGATAAGCATGACTGAATTAGTAGCTACAGTATGCTGCATTACTTTTCTAAGATTGTACTGCAAGTAGTGATGACCATAGAGGAATATAGTGAATATAGTTCAGAAAAGTTGAAAGCCAATTCTTGGATAATATTGGTCTCCTTTTGATCTCCTATATAATTAGAGCCCCTCTTTTTTCAAGAGAGATCAAGAGAATTATGACACACGTTATGATATGTTTTTCCCTAGGACACTATAAAAATTCAGAAAAGATGGGTATTCAGCTTTTGATTGTGTCTGTGAGGGTTTTTCACCAGTGCATACTTGAAGACTTTTATTATAATTGTCAATTTGTGAAAACAAAATATGGCTGAATAAATATTAATGTGAACATCCATGGAATGGTTGAGATTAGATAAGTCCTTAGTAAGTATTCAAAATTCTTCCTGGTATTTTTAAAATTACCACAAGCTGGGTCTTCTTGGCTTTCTTTCACTTTTTGGGAATAGCAGCATCTTAACTTTTCAAGATTAACGAATGACCTTAAGATATTTGGCCCCACTGATGTAGTTGATTATGATACCACTATAATTTAGGGGAAGATATTCCAGTTATCAACTGGTAATAGATTTAGGGTCCAAATTTGATATATTTATACTTATTGGAAAGGACATCTTTAACAAAACTGTAGAACCTTGTCATATTTCTGCAAATGAAACAAAAGTAGGTTCCTTGTCTCCCATGCCTGTATCTCTCAAGCCTGGTCGACTCTAGGCCAAGTCAAGAAAAAAATGTTTGTCTGGTGGTATGGAAGGAACTGTGGCTTTTGAGTTAGATTCAAATTCTGACAGTTGCCAGCCACATGACTTTGGACAAGTTACTTAATCTTTATGAGACTAAGTTTTCTTATCCTTATAGTGGGGAAAATGTCTGGAAGCTCTCAAGCTATGAGGTTTAATGAATTAGATAATAGCATGAGGCTAGCAGTGTCAGGCCTCCAAAAACACACATGATAAAAACAAATTATTCTTTCTGTTCGTGAGTCCATTCAAAATTTATTTATTTTTTATTTTTTTTTAAGTTTTTAAAAAAATTATTATTTTTTATTTTTTTAAAGATTTTATTTATTCATTTGACAGACAGATCACAAGCAGGCAGAGAAACAGGCAGAGAGAGAGGAGGAAGCAGGCTCCCTGCTGAGCAGAGAGCAGGATGCAGGGCTCGATCCAGGACCCCGGATCACGACCTGAGCCGAAAGCAGAGGCTTTAACCCACTGAGCCACCCAGGCACCCCCTCAAAATTTATTTGTCCTTCCTTGTTCAAATTGTGTCTTATCTTTCCTATGTCCCCATTTCCTAGGAATCTTTATGTTCTGCTTGTTAGTCCAAGTTCACCCAAATGAGCAATATCCCATTGTCCAATTTTCCTTGAATGTATCTGTCTTCTGAGCATAACTATTCTCTTACCCATTCTCTCTTGTTCTGGTCTCTATAAAGTAGAACTTGCCATTCTAGGAACTAACAGGTTAATATATCCTTATGTATTATATAGAATGAATTCTTATAAACTTAAAGAATCACAGAATCTTCAAGAAGGGACCTACTAAATTAGAGATCACAGAATCAACTGCCTAGAGGGCTAAGCAGACACAGTAAATGAGTAAAATGGGTTGGGTGAGAGTGTATATGCATGTTCAAGACAGAAGAAAAGAATGGAAACCAACTAGAAAGAGCTTGCATCTGTAGAGGGCAGTCACCACCCAGCTCAAACTGAATGTTACTTTGGAAATTCTGGCCCAGTGTTGGGCCAGATTTTTTATTTTTTCAAAAAAAAAAAAAAAAGAAAGAAAAAAATCCAGATTTTTATGTCAGATCTTTTGATTAACATTTGTTGTTGTTGTTTAAACCAAATGTATCTACTGGCCAGATCCAGACATGTGGTCATTTGGGAGCCTCTCTTAAGTCATCTGATTCTAATAATCTAATGTGCAGATGAAGACATCAAGACCCAGTGAGTCAAGTGAAGTTACTTCACCAAGGTTAGTTAGTGACAAAACAAGGACAATACCCAGGTTTCCAGACCCATGGTTTAGGGATGCCACCTTTGGCCATGTTACCTCTTCATTCCTTCCAACACACATAGTACGTTTAAGAAGTATATAATTTTCCTTAGAGTCATAGGTACAATAGTTAATAATATTCTTTCCTTACACTAAAGAATCTTTTAGTTCCTAAGTCTCCAAATCTTCCAAGTGAAGCACATGTATAGAGTATGTTGATCAAGAAACTTTCACTTTAATAATAAAAAAAAAATTGTGTATACCTTTTCCAAATATGTGAGTTTACCTTCTGAACAACTTTTACCACACTCTGGAGTTGTTTACACTTTAGAATTTTTTGCCTTGAGTTTATTATTATGTTTCTAAGGGCATTTTAATATTGTAGGATAATTTAATATTTTGCAGTACTCAAATACATAATTTAACTTTTCAGAATTTACTTGAGATACTTCAGATTAGCATATGTATATATGTAACTCACATGATCAAGTTTAGATTTCTAGAAATCAAAGGTTTATAAGTATGGACATATTCCTTTGGGGAACATCAACATGTCATTTCTGTGTTAGAAAAATGAAAGAAAAGTCCTTTGTTGATTTGTGTATGAAGGTTTCTATATTCAGGGCTTCCTAGCCTCTAAAAGCTGATTAGCAATTTGTGAACAAAGTTGAGCTAATTTCAGCATTTTTTACCTTAGAATAAATTATAACTCAAGTTTAAAATTCTAGTGGGCAAACTTCTTCTCTTATTATACCTAGTTTGGTACTGGTTGCTAAATTTTAATCCTCTTGAGCCTTCTCATTTGGATATTTGAATTTTAATGCAGTACACATACATTTTCAACACTAAATTCAAACCCACCCTGATCACATATTAATTGAACAGAACTGTCCATTCCAATTGTGGGCAATGGAGATTAGGGTGTTTACAAATACAGTCAATTGATTAGGTTACATGGTATAATTTCAGGGCTGTGAAAAATTTCTACCTCTGGTTTTCCTCTTCCCTTGGGGTTCCCAGTCTTCTCTGTGACCCCCAACTTGCTTCAAGATTTTAAAATTTGCTGCTAACTAAGGTGGATGCATTTCCTGACCTTGCTGTGGGAATAGAACAGAAGTCCCTCAAGTGCTGTAGGAACTAATTAATATGCATGTTATTCCAGGGAAGAATCATTATTTCATGGATATCTTTGTGAGAATATCTGCCATAATGGTTAATTACTAAGGCCATGCCCATTACTAATACAAAAAGAGATTCTTTATTTAGGTATATTTTCGTTTTATAATTTAATGTACTTCATATAAGTTTGTGACTATGTAAGGGAGAATATTTGAAGTTTTTATACCACTTTTAAAGTCCTTTCTAAGATTGATAAGTGCTATATCAAAAACAGGCTCAGAAATTATCAAACTTTCTTAAGACTTTTGGGAATTTAAAAATTTACATCAGTTTAAGGTGATAATTACAGAAAATATTTATAGTCATTTTACATTTTACTTAATTTAATGATACAAATACTTGTTAGGTGATTTAAAGAGTGAAACACCACGCTTAACAGACATAAGAAATAGCATGATTAATAAAGCATGGTCTCTTTGAAATTTCCTCCCTCTACTGTCCTTATTTACCTTAGCTGGAGCTTCATTGCTGATGGCACAGGTCAACCAGGAATTGATAGATGTAAGAGAGAGAACCCAGTGTCTGAAAAGGCTACTGATAATGAGGAGGTGGTTATCCAGGCAAAGCAGCCAGTGTTGGGGTGCTGCTGAAGACGAATACAGTCTTCAGTTAGACCTTCAGTTCAAGAGTAAGACTGGGCCTGAGACACTAATATGTGGCAGGTTTTTGAGGCAAGGAAACTATAGTAGAGCAACTAGAGAAAAGATTAACTTAGTGGACTTGGGATATAAAGTGGAAATCTAGCCAAAGATAAGTCAAATACCCAGTTTCTTAATTTGAAAACTGCCTCAACTTGGTCCCCAACTCACCCACAGGGTGGAAGCCATATTAGTTCAGGGTGTTTGAACTTTCTAGTCACTAGATGATTACTAAACTAACACATGGGTGTGATCCATCGGACACCAGGCTAAAATTAAAATTATAATAAAAAATAGTAAATAGAGACATCAAGAGCCACACCCTATGGGGAAAACAGATTCCAGGGATTAATTCTAGATAAACTGAAATAAATAAACAACAACAACAACAAAACAAAAAGAAAAGAAAAATACTCAGAAGTATAGTCCTCAAAGGAAAAGAACCACAATGACTCATAATCCAGGGTTGTTACAATATATAATCTAAAATATCTACTTTTAACAATTTAAATAAATAAGCAGATCATTCAGAGAAACAGGAAGGCATGAGCCACACTCAGGGAAAACAAAACAAAATAACAAAAAACAGTGAATAGACTACCTCTGAGGGGGCCTAGATCTTTAATTTATCAAAGATTTCAAAATTCTTTCAATAGTTAAAGGAAACCTTGCTTAAGGTATTGAAGGAAAGTAAGATGATAACTCATGACATAGGAAATCAGTGAAGAACTGGAAACCATTAAAAAGGAACAAATGGAAGTTCTAGAGTTGAAAAGTACAGTAATGAAAGGGGAAAAAAATCCACTAGATGAAATCAATAGCAGATGTAAGATAAACAGATACAAAACGGCAGAAGAAAGGATCAGTGAACTTGCAAATAGAGCAGTAAAGGATAGACTGATCAGTAGAAGTAGTCCAGTGAAGAAAATATGGAAAATAAGTGAAGAAAAGTGAATAGTATCTGAGGTATCTGTGAGACAATATCACATGTGCCAATACAGGTACCATGAGAGTTTTACAAAGAGAGCGGAGAAAGGAGTAGGAAACATCTGAAGACTAATGGCCAAATCTGTCTCAGATTTGATGTTAAACAATAGATCCAAGAATCAAGTGTATTTCAATCAGGAAAAAGACAAGAGATTCATGTCCCAGACCCATCACAGTCATATACTGAAACCCAATAGCAAAGGGAAAATTTTGTGGGGTTTTAAAAGATTTTATTTATTTATTTGATAAAGAGAGAGTGTGTGTACATACATGAGTGGGGCGGGGTGCAGTGGGACGCTGCATATAGGAGCAGAGGGAGAGAGAGAAGTAAACTTCCCACTGAACAGGGAGGGGGGCTCAATCCCAGGACCCTGAGATCATAACCGGAGCTGAAACAGATGCTTAGCCCACTGAACCACCCAGGTGCCCCAAAGGGAAAGTTTTGAAAGTATATAGAAGAACAACTATAAGATTAGAGGCTAGTTTCTCATCAGAAAAACTGGAGGTGAAAAGGTAATATGGTAACATATTAAAAAGAGAGAGTTTGTTGCCAGAGGAACTATCTTAGAAGAAATACTAAAGGAAATTCTTTTTTTTTTTTTTTAAGATTTTATTTATTTATTTGACAGAGATCACAAGTAGGCATAGAGGCATAGAGGCATAGAGGCAGGCAGAGAGAGAGAGGAGGAAGCAGGCTCCTCGCCAAGCAGAGAGCCCGATGTGGGACTCGATCCCAGGACCCTGAGATCATGACCTGAGCCGAAGGCAGTGGCTTAACCCACTGAGCCACCCAGGTGCCCCTCTAAAGGAAATTCTTAAGGGAAAAAGAAAATATACTAGATAGTAACTTGAATGCATAGGAAGACATAAAGAGTATTGGAAAATATATGGGTAAATATAAAAAACTATATAAATATATGTTTTCTTTCTTATTTTAATTTATCTAAAAGATATGATTGTATAAAGCAATAGTTATAACACTTTATTGTTGGGGTTGTAACATACTTAGGTGCAATGTACATGACAATAATAGCACAAAAGATGGAAGAAATTAAACTATCCCAGAATAAGTTGCTATATTTTATTGGACTTAAGCCAGTGTTAAAACAGATTTTGAAAATGTAGATGCATGTTATAATTCCTAGAGCAGTCATTAAGGAAATATCTTTAAAACAGATTAAAATATCAACAAAGGAATTAAAATTATAACACTAAAATATATTTAACACGAAAGACAGAAAAGTGGGAAAAAGAAGAATACAAGGATATGACATTAATAAAAAACAAATAGCAAAGTGAAAATATAAATCCAATCGTATCAACAACACATTAAATGGGAATGGATTTAACATTCCCATCAAAGTAAGAGATTGTCAAACTGAATAATAATGCAAGGATAAACTATATGCTCTCTGTAAGACATTCACTGTATTTTTTTTTAAAAAAGACTATTTATTTGAGAGAGAGAAAGCATGAGCATAAGGGAGGGGAGGAAGGAGAGGGAGAAGCAGACTCCTTGTTGAGCAGAAAGTCAGAGGTGTAATGTAAATAAACACACAGATACAGTATTATATTATAGATGTATATAATTAATTGTAGTGTTTTCTGTATGACCCTGATAATTTCATAACCACCTCCTGTTGCTATTGTTGTGAGTATCCACTTAAAATGTTCATGTGGTGCTAATCATCTCCACGTGAACAGTTTGTCCTTCCAGTAAACTGCATATGGCTGTAAAAAGTGATCTCTTGTGGTTCCTGCTATTAGGAGTTAAGTTTTGGGGGAGTCAAAAGTTGTTAGTGGATTTTCAACGGCATAGGGGTCAGTGTAGTAATCCCGTGTTGTTCAATGGTCACTTTATTCTTGAAGAAGAAAGGTCTCAGATCAATAACCTAAGCTTCCACCTTAGAAATAGAAAACAGGAGAGTAAACTGACACAAGACAATCATTAAAAAGTAAACAATAAAGATCAGAATGGAAATCAGTGAGGAAAAAAGAAAACACAAAAATAATAGAGAAAAAGTGAAATCAAAAGCTTAGAAAAAGTTCTAAGCTTCCACCTTAGAAATAGAAAACAGGAGAGTAAACTGACACAAGACAATGATTAAAAAGTAAACAGTAAAGATCAGAATGGAAATCAGTGAGGAAAAAAGAAAACACAAAAATAATAGAGAAAAAGTGAAATCAAAAGTTCTTTAAAAATTTTAACAAAATTGATAAATCTCTAAGTATACTAAGAAAAAAAAAGAACCCAAATTAGTTAAATCAGAAAAGAAAGAGGGAATATAACTATTAATCCTAGACATTAAAATAAAATGAACATTTTGAACAATTTCATGTCATTTTTAGAAATTGGCAAGATGATTCTAAATTTATGTGGAAATTCAAAGGACCTAGGAAAGCGAACACAATTTTGAGAAAGATAAACAAAGTTGGGAGTCTTTTATCACCTAATTTCCAAACTTATTATTAAACTACCATAATCAGGGCAGTGTGATACTGCTATAACATCAATGAAACAATAGAACAGAAATGAAAGTTCTTTATATTTATTGGCAATTGATTGTCAACAGGTCAACAATGCAAGGTATAGGAAAATTAGTCTTTTGAAGGAATGGTTGTGGGAAAATTGAATATCCCTGTGCAAAATAAATGAACTTAGACTGGTCCCTCGCATTATATGTAAAAATTAATTTGAAATGGATCATAGACCTAAACATAATAAATAAGACGATAGGGGCACCTGGGTGGCTCAGTGGGTTAAAGCCTCTGCCTTCGGCTTAGGTCATGTTCTCAGGGTCCTGGGATCGAGCCCCGCATCGGGCTCTCTGCTCAGCAGGGAGCCTTCTTCCTCCTCTCTGTCTGCCTACTTGTGATCTCTGTCTGTCAAATAAATAAATAATAAATAAATAAATAAAACTATAAAACTTCTGGAAGCACCCAAAGGATTAAAATCTTTATGAGGTATAAGTTAATATTTCCTAGATAAGATACCAAATACAAGATCTATAATAGAAAAAGTGATGAATTAAACTTCATTAAAATTTAAAACTTTTGCTTTTCAAAAGATACCACAAAGGGAATGAAGATGAGCCCAGACTAGGAAAGAATACTTCCAAATCCTGTATCTGATAAAGGTTTTATACCCTAAATATGAAAAAATTCTTACAACTCCACAAGAAGACAATCTGATTGAAACATAGGTATGGTAGCCATGCTCCAGATAGCTGCCAGAGACTTCTTGTCTTTTGATGTTCCCTGGTGTAGTGCCCTCTCACGTTGTTTCACAGTTGCACTGAGTGACCAATGGGCTGCAGCAGGAGTGATGATATGTCACTTCTAAGGCTAAGTCATAAAAGCCATTGAGGCTTGTGCCTTACTCTCTCTTTTGGATCAATCATTCTCAGATAAGCTAGCTCTCGGGTCATGGGGAAAGTTTCAGTTAACAGCCTTGTGAGTGAAACATTTTGAAAGTGGATCCTTCAGTCCCAGTCAAGCCTTCAGGTGATTGACCTCTTCACTGCAATCTCATGAGAGACATGGAGCCATAAACACTAAGCTAAGCATCTCCTAGATTTGTGACCCTCAGAAACTGTGAGATAATTTCATTGTTGTTTGTTGTTCACTAAGTTTGGAACAGTTTTTTTTTTTTTAATGCAGTAATTGATAACCAATACAACAGACAAAAGATTTGAATGGATATTTCACCAAAGGAGAAATACAAATTAAATCCACAATTTGATACACTACAAACACACAGTATGACTATAATAAAAAATACTGACAATACCAAGTATTGGTGAATGTGTGGCAAATTCCCACTGCTGGTGGGAATGTAAAATGAAAAAAAGTTTATTAAAATTTAAAAAATAAACTTAGCATACAATCCAGCAATTTTACTCTTAGATATCTATCTAGGAGAAATGAAAACATATGTCCACACAACACTTAGATGTGATTATGATTAGATGAGCATTATTCATAATGCTCCCCAAACTGGAAACAATCTACATGTCCATTGATGGGGGGAAAAGATAAAAATAATGTAGAAAATCCATAAGCAAAATATGGTATATCTATACATTGAAGTATTTTTAATAAAAGGGAACATACAACAGATGCAACCCATAATATGGATGAGCCTTAAAAACATTATGCTAAGTGAAAAGTCAGACACAAAAGGCCACATATTGTATTTATTTCATTTACCCAGTATTTCCAGAAGATTTAAATATGTAGAGATAAAAAGTGAATCGCTGGTTGCCTGGGACTGGGTGTGGGAGTGAGGATTGGTTATAAATGTGTATGAAGGACCTTTTGGGGGTAAGGAAAATGTTCTGACACTTGGTTGTTGTGATGGTTTACATCTATTTATAAGGAAGTTCAAAAGACCTAGAATAATCAAAATAATTTTGGAAAAACAAGAGAGGGAAGCCTGGGTGGCACAGTTGGTTAGGTGGCCGGCTCTTGGTTTCAGCTCAGGTTGTGATCTCAGGGTCATGAGACTGAGCCCACATTGGTCTCTGCATTCAGTGCAGAGTCTACTTGAGTTTCTATCTCCCCCTCTCCCCTTGCCCATCCCTCTGCTCATGTGCTCTTTCTCTCTCTAAAATAAGTAAATAAAATCTTAAAAAAAAAAAAAAAAGAAAGCTGGAAGTTTATACTATATAATTTCAAACTTTACCATAAAGGAAACATAATCAAGACAGTGTAGTGGGGGCACTTGGTTGACTCAGTTGGTAGAGCATGCAACTCTTGATCTTGGGGTCATGAGTTTGAGCCCCATGTTGGGCATAGAGTTTACTTTAAAAAAAAAAAAAAGATAGTGTGTTATTGGCATAAAATATAGACACTTACAAAGATTTGTATGCCTGCAATAGGTGAATTTTATGGTATATGGTGAATTATACCTCAATAAATCTGCTATAAGTAATATGAAAGAGGTATAGAGAACTGTGGTAGAGGGAGAACCTAATTTTAAATGAAGGCAGCTGGAAAATATATGAATGGGCAGAAATTGAGGTAGAATTCAAAGATGAAGAACTTATGGTAGTGGTTTAAAGGGAAAAGCAGTTCTGGTCTGCAGAAAGATTAAAGATGCAAGGTTGTGTATGGGGTGCCAGGATAGCTCAGTTGGTTAAGTGACCCACTCATGATTTCAGGCCAGGTCATTATCTCAGGGTGGTAGGATGGAGCCCAGCTTCAGGCTTTGTGGTCAGTGGGAACAGCCTGAGATTCTCTCTCTCCCTCTGCTCTGCCCCTCCCCTGCTCTCTCTCTCTCAAATAAATAAATCTATTAAAAAAAAAAAAAAAGAAAGATGCAAGGCTATGGAATAAGCTGTTTTGACATGATTAGGAGCCTAGTGTCTGTAGTGGTGAGTGTGTAAAGAGTAGATGTGGAATGGCAGACATCTATCATAATTTCCAGTCTTGTCCGATCCTTTACACCTCAGACTAAAAAGTCTATTTGCAAGACTTCACCACTTTGATGTCCGCACACATCTTAAATTAAACATGCTCTAATTTGTTGCCAGCTCCTTCATGTTCTCTTTCTCAGTTGATGACTACACCACTCACCCACTTGCTCAAGATAGAAGCTTTATTATTTTTAATGCTTGTGTTTGTTTCTCAATATCAGATGAATCAACAAGTTTTACTGCTTTATTTTACTTCCTACATTTTTTTCTGATCTTTATTTCTTTATCTCTGTACCTTAACTTTTTTTTTTTTTAAAGATTTTATTTATTTATTTGACAGACAGGGATCACAAGTAGGCAGAGAGGCAAGCAGAGAGAGGGTGGGGGAAGCAGGATCCCTGCGGAGCAGAGAGCCCGATGTGGGGCTCGATCCCAGGACCCTGGGATCATGACCTGAGCTGAAGGCAGAGGCTTTAAGCTACTGAGCCACCCAGGCACTTCTGTACCTTAACTATCTTAAATCAGACTCTACTTTTCTTGCAGACTATTGAAATAACCATCAAAGTAGTTTCCTTGTTTCTCATCTTGCCTCATTTAAGTATATTTGTAACATAGTTTTCAGTGATTAATTTTAGAAATTCAGATCTGATCATATCAATCCCTTGATTAAAACCCTTCAACTGCTTCAACGTCTCATCATCTAATAGGAAAAAGTTCAGGGTATTCAACCACACTTTTCATTTCTGATGCATGCCCATCAGACTGTCTTACCAGTCTTTATTGCTTTCTAACTCTATCTTACCTTTATGCTTTTCTAGTCTTCCCACATCTACCCAACTCTCTTCACTGATAAGGCCCAACTCAGTACTTTCAGGAAGTTCTTTATGAACTCTATTTCCTTTGTGCTCAATTAGATGGTCTTGTCACCAAGCTGGCCTTTCCCCGCCCCCCATCATCATTTACCCCCTATTGCATTAAAATGAATGTTTTATGTGTTTTTCTCTATCTCCAAGTTGAGACTCCTGAAAATAGGGCTTGCATCTTTCTCACATTGGTAATCCAGGAGTTTACCACTATATCGGATGCACAGGAGAAGCACAAAATGTACCTGAGTGAAATGGATGGATGGGACAAAGTAGATCATCACTGATGATGTAAAGAATGGATTGGAGAGGGAGAAGCTTGAGGAAATGGCATCATTTTAAAAATGGTTCAGGTGAGAGTTAATGAAGCTCCGGGTTTTGTTGTTGTTGTTTGTTTGTTTGTTTTAGTTTTAGCAATCAGACACTTTTATGATACTTTAGAAGTAGATTAATTTTTAGTGCTCTTGAATTTGACAAGACTCAGCAGTACACAATGGAAAATAAGATGTGTGTGGTTTTTAAAAAAATATTTTATTTATTTATTTGTGAGAGGGGCAAAGGGAGAGGGAAAAGCAGACTCCCCACTGAGCCAGGAGCCTGACATGGGACTGGATCCCAGGACCCCAGGATCATGACCTGAGCTGAAGGCAGATGCTTAACTGACTGAGCCATACAAGTGCTCTCAAAGTATGTTTAATAGTGTGCCACAGTAAACACAGTGAACACAGTAGATGTGAACCTGAAGCATGTCCCTGTGCTTTGTTCTAAGCTTAGGATGCCAAGCCTTTTCCATCTCAAGTGGCAAATATCACTAAGTAGCGGTGGCTACCAAGGGTACTTTAGAAGGACTTTAAAACCAGATACCAGTTCCAGAGAGGAAATTACCACAATCAATTATTAATGTCTGTCATTCTGTCATGGTTACAGAAAGGTAGTATGTCTCCATGAAATTAGAGGATTTTCCCAGACTGTATTTGTCCCCATTCAATGCCAAATGAATGACTTGAATATGTAAATGGCATGCTTATCTAAATTATAGATAACACAAAACTAGGAAGACAATAAATATGTTGGGCAGCAATCATCTCAAAATGAATTTATAGCTGGCAGCTTTGATCTACCAAAATTAAATGCAGCTGAGTGAAATGTACAATCATATACTTGGGTTAGAAAAATTTCTGGATATTGGAAATAAAAAATTGATGTAACAGCAAACACAATAGAAGTAAACAGCATGATGAGTCAAGAAGTGTAATGTCCTAAGGGAGATAGTAGTTCTGGTTTACTCTGTGATGACCAACTTCACTGGGCATTTGTTCTCAAATTTTGGCATCCACTTTAAAAGGAACTTTGAGGGTCACCTGGCTGGCTCAGTCAGTAGAGCATGCAACTCTTGATCTCAGGGTCTTGAGTTCAAGCCCCATATTGGCTGTTGTGCTTACTTGGAAAAAAATAAATAAATAAAAGGCATTTTGAGATGAAACATGAAACCATATTTCCAAACTGGAAAGGTTAAATGAAGTTGAGTGAAAAATGGAAGACTATCATGTGGAAGATGGGTTTGATTTATCCTCCATCTAAGTTCTAGAGGAACACTGGACACATGGGTAGGCAAAAGAAAAGGAGGTTGGAATTTAATCCCAAGGATTAGGAGAGTCTAAAAATAAAATTGGCTTCTTTGAAACAGTGTCACCACTTACTACACCACTTAATTGCCAAGAGCCCATTATATTATTGATTTCTGTCCAGAACCAATATGAAGGCTTATATCTAACACTGGCTGATTGAATTTTTTGTGAATTCAACTATACTATAGAGCATTTTGGGTTTGAGATTGTGGAGATTGAATTTTGGTGCTGGTTTTCCACTATAAAACAGTAATGAGGGTGATCCTATTAAATATGAATAGATTATATCATTTCTCTGTTCAAAGCTCTCAAATGGCTTCTCATTTCCTTCAGAAAAAAATTCAAATCTTTTCAGTGCCTTCAAGGCTCTACACTTTCTGGTTTCCTTTATCTCCAATCTTCTACTTCTCCCTGCTCTGTCTCCTGTTTGTCTCACCTGAATACTCACTGGCTTCTGGGCTATTCCTAAAATACCCCAGATGCATTCTGACCATATAGCTTTTGTTCTGTCTGAGCTTTGCTTAAAATTTTTAATGTTTCATACCATTTCTAAATGCACAGTTTTTACTTCAGATACAGATGTACAGGCCTTCTTGAGGCATTGGAAAAGTTACCAACAATGAATTCACATTCCTAGAGTGCAACATCAGCTGAGCTGCACAGTTTAACCCTTCTTGCTTTGAATGGGACATGGGTTTTCCAGTTTGTCACAGGTCCCAACCATGCTGAAACATACATAATTACCAGCTTTGCCTCCAGAGGACCTGGAACTGGTGCATCAATATTGCTTCTCAAATTTTAATCTGCATAGAATCATGTGGAGAACTTGTTAGAATCAAAACTACTGGGCCAACCCCAAATATTCTGATTGAGGAGGTCTGGTCAGAGTCCCCAAATTGCATGTCTAATAAGCTCCCAGGTCCTGAAGCTATTGTCTGAAGACTGAACTTCAAATGGTACTATATTATAATATTTCCATTTATGGTAGTTTTTTCTTACCAGACATTTTTTTTAAATTAATAATCAGGAACTGGGGTTTTTAAAATATAGATTGTTAAATACTAATTATTATTGTGTACAAATGGCATCAATTAAGATGCTTAGTTCCCTTATACATTCAGGTCATGGATTTTTTTTTTTAAGATTTTATTTATTTATTTGACAGAGAGAGATCACAAGTAGGCAGAGAGGCAGGCAGAGAGAGAGAGAGGAGGAAGCAGACTCCCTGCTGAGCAGAGAGCCTGACGAGGGACTCGATCCCAGGACCCTGAGATCATGACCTGAGCCGAAGGCAGCAGCTTAACCCACTGAGCCATCCAGGCACCCTTTCAGGTCATGAATTTTTGATTCTTTGCTCCCCCAAGGTATTTCAGGTGTATTCTAATTTTACCCTGAGGTACAGTATTAAGAATTGGCCCTCCAGAATAAACTAAATAGGTATTAACATTTCAATAGCAATTTATATCTGAGTTATTTTGAAAATGCCATCTGGTACCAAATATTAATAACTTCATAGTCACAGAGAAACCAAGACTCATTACTGGGAGGTGATATCATCATCAAATAGTATTTATGGAGTACATGTCTCCCATCTTTTAGACAAAGCTGGGACTAACAGTAAGTCTCACTCTGAGGGTGGAGCAGAATAGATGACCTACCTGAGGTGTGGAGGGGGCTGAATGACTTGGCAAAGATCACACAGCTGTTGGACACTTGCTTACTTCTCCAGTGATCCTGTCCTGCGTGCCATTGAAAACCATAAATCCTTTAATTAACAAAACAATGTCTGGAGTTGGATTAGAGTAAAATTACTTCTCATTTTGCACAAATGGAATAGTTTCTCCTGTTATGGGACTGGTACCACTTGCTGTGGGTCTAATCCTCAACAGGGAAGCAGGCATGGTTACTGCACTCCTCTAGGATCCTTCCAGGCATCCATGGAGCATTCCAACGGAAGTGCTGGGGAAGTGCATATCTTCAGGAGCCATGTACTGCAATGGCAGTAGCTGATTCCGGGAGTGACGGTGAAAGACCAAAGGACTACATCATATTCTGGAGGATTGTTTAGGGTAATCTCTCAGCTCTCACCCAAAAGTTATAGGAGTTGGAAAACTCACATGCTGTTCAGGAACAGTGGCTGCTGACCTAGGCAGCAATCCTAGGAACTCAAGAGAGATGGGTGGGACTGGATATGGCTCAGAATTAAGACTGCTTCTTCTGAAAGAACTTATTTCCCATGCATTGGTGGTAGAGGCATGACTCTATCAAATTCTATGGGGAAAACTCAACAAATTGGCTCTCAGACGCTGGTACTACTTAGGAACTACTATGAAGCTAGAGCAGTCACTGACTCTTAACTCTACTTGTTCTAGTTGTGAAAGAGAAATCTGACTTTTGATCTCAGAGGATATTGAAGCATACATTCTTTACTTGAAGTCAAGCCAGGTAGCAGTCTGTTGTCTTTGTGCTCCTTCTCCAGTTGTTTCTCTGGTTTGGAGTCTGGTATCTCTTTTCCTGGAATCAACTAGTCCAAAACTCAGTAAACAATTTTCTGCTGAAACTATATGCCAGACACTGTTCTAGGCACAGGAGATCTAGCAGTGAACAAAGAGGTAAGCCCCTACTCTTAGGGAACATACATTCCAATTGTCTAAGATAGAAAAGGAGCACATAAAATAAAAATTAAGCTAAATTCATTTACTACAAGTGCCTTCAAACAGATAAAAGAGGGTAAAGTGATAGAGAATGACAGAGATGGAGGAGTGCTTCACCTGGGGTAGTCAGAGAAGGCCTCTTTCAGGAGGGCAGGTGCTTCAAGCAGAGCAATGGCATGGTGAAAAGACCCTGAGAGAGAAACACAGTTGGACTTTTCAAGATAGAAAAAGAAGGTGGAAAGTGTAGACAGATGAGGGCAGAAAATAGACAGGGCCAAGATAATTTAGAGCCTCATGGACCTTTAGCAACTGCCTTTTGCTCAGGTCATGATCCCAGGGTCCTGGGATCAAGCACCACATCGGGCTTGCTTCTTGGTAGGTAGTCTACTTCTCCATCTCCCTCTCTTGCTCCCCCTGCCTGTGCTCTTTTGCTCTGTCAAATAAATAAATAAAATTTAAAAAAAAAAAAAAAAGGGTAAGGCATTTGGGTGGCTCAGTTGGTTAGAACCTCATGGACCGTGCTATGTATATCTGTTCCATTGTGTGTATAATGAGAAGCCACTGGAGGAATTTAAACAAGGGAGTAACATAATTTAATTTATATTTTAGAAAGTGTTATGTAGAGGATAAATGATAGGGGTCTAGGGTGTGGTTAGGGAGACCTATGAAGAGCTAGCTATTCCTATAATTCAGACTGATAATGATGTTGACTGGAATTTAGTTTTAGGAGCAGAGTTGGTAAGAAATGGTAGGTAAATAGGATATGCCAATGGACTGGTTATGGGATGATAAGAAAAGACAGACCTCAAGAAGGATTTCTAGATTTTTGACCTGAATAATGGTGTGGTACTTCCCTACTCTTCATTTATGAAACTATGGAAGACTGTAAAGGGCTTGAGAATGAATTTGGATGGAGGCCTTTCATGGAATCAGGAGTTCTGTGTTGGCTATATTATGTGGAGATGTCTAGTGTATGTCCAAGTGGAGAAACTGTGGAGGCAGTTGACCCATAAATCTGGTACCCCAGGGATAGGCACAAAGTTGAGGTAAAAATTTGACTCATCAACATATAGATAGTATTTGAAGGGCTTTATCTCTTTTCTGGTCCAGTGGATGAAAGAGCCCTGATAAAATGGTTCTTTCAGCATCAAGACACCTTGCTAAGTTTAATCCAGAAAGGAATTAGGATTCAGAAGTTTAGATAAAGGAGCAGGTATCTCGAGGAAACCAGCACAATCATTTTTAGGTAGCAGACCTTTGGCTTGCTGATGGGTGTCTAGATAAACTAAAGTTGTGAGCTTTCTTTGGCAAGGTGCTTGCATGTTTAAATACACAGAATGAGTTAAATGTTCTCATGCATGTCTTCTGAAAATGACATAGAGTAGGTACATAGAAATGTTAGAGTCACCTGAAGGAGGTAAATCTCTGTTAGTATTTAACATTTAAATTTCCACAGGCTTTGAAATAAAGATGGTGTTAATAATACACCGTAGTGTTTGGTGCAATGATAAATACTGGGCAAAAGAGACAGAGAGACCTAGGTTCAAATTCCCATCCTTCCATTTACTAGCTGAGGCCGGTAATTCAGCCAGTTTCCTCATCTGTAAAATAGGGATACCTAAATTGTTGTTAGAAAGATTAAAAATAGAGTATACTACCCGGTGTCTTAAGAGTCTACCAATGACTAAAAGTGGTTATTGTTTTATAAAACTGAGACATGGACATTAACACTTGAGACCCATAAATGGGAATCACAGGTCTCCTTAGATTATTTATATTAAGCACTAACATCACAATACACGAGTTTTCTTTCTTTATAATTTTGAGCTGAGTCTATGGTATCTATCAACTGCTGCTCAGCTGTAGGATTTCAAAATGATACCTATTTGGTAGCCTGAACCATAGGTCCAAAGAAGTGAACACAGTCCTCCAGGAAGTGAAGACAGGAAACACACAAATGGCAGAAGGAATCGTGAGTCCTTGGCCTGGTGGCTTGACTTCTCTGAACTGCAACTTCCACATTTTTAGAAGGTGACATTTGTGTTCATGCCTTCTTCGTAAAATTTCTAAAGCAACTAGCACAGTAAAAAATTAAAATAAAACAACAATCCCCCCTACCCCTCATTCCAAAAATCTGAGTCCATGGATGAGAGCACTTAATGATAAAATACTAGCAAGGTATTCAGTCTTTCTTGTGGGCCCCACGGTAAGAATTGCAGCAGGTCTTTTGCTAGCCTTTGGTCCTACGGAGACCCAGAGACACAGGCTCAGATTCTGGTTTGCTTGGCTGAGCCTTTGCTGCTTTCTTTGTGTAGCTCAGAACAAAATAAATAATTAAACTCTTAAGTTGAGTAACTGATTTTCAGCAAGTGAATTTCTCCTATGAACTGTGAGAGAAGTTAGTTGAAATGGGTACTACATGAAAATCTATTATTTTATAGAACCTACAGTTTTCTGCAAGCCCTATAAATATTCCTTTTTGAATGAACAGTATATTCCAGTAAGTAAAGGACTACCTTAATTGCCTAAATTGTGGGACTTCCAGATTGATCCCAAGGGCCCCTCAACCTTAAAGCCCTATGCTCTAGAAGTTTTCTTGGGCAGTGACCATACTTCTATATACACAATGAACCTTGGTTGCTAGGTAGGTTGTTATATAAATATAAAAGGTAAAAGGGGATGACAGTTGTTACATGGTCTAATTTTTATTTTTATTTTTTGAAGACTGCCAAGGTGAACCCTGTTTACAAGTATCATTTTAACTGCATTGTTTGAAATTTCCCCAAGAAAAGTTATTCTTTTCATTTTTAAGTCAGATTGCTTTTCCAGAAATCCCCTGTTGAAATTTAGATTCTCCCCAGTCCCTAATACATTAATTTGCCATCAGCCATAGACATCTTCGAGGAGGTTGAAATAGGATAGAAGATGGAAAAAATAAATTTATTTTACTAGACGGAGGATCTAGACCATGGGTGCTGGGAAAAGTCTAGTTGTTATGTTGTGAGAAAGCAAGCATAAAAGAGGTTGAGAGGTTCCAAATAAAGGTTTCCCTATTTCATGGTTTGGTCTTTGGACAAAGATTAGCCATAGCATCCTGACTGAACCAGTGTGTTGATAAAGGAATGGAGTGGCTTAGCTTGTGTCAAAGGACCTCAAACACGATGAGAAGAACAGACAAGTTGTCCAATATTGTAGAAGTGTGATCATTGTCCTTCTGTCTACCTACAGGTAAATAATGATAGCTTAAGGCCCTGAAAAGGAGATATGTAGGAGACTCGTGGGTATGGATAGTTATTCACTTGTGTGTGTGGTGGAGGGTGGCTGGGGAGTGAGATAATTTGAGGTAAGGAAAATAATAATTTTTCTATGTTCATATGGATGAATATAAATTGGAATAGCCATATGATATGTCCTCTATGAATTCTTCCCTGTTCCTCTAAAACTATATTTGAAATCATAAGCAGGGGTTGGCAAACATTTCTAATAGGACCAGATAGTAAATATTTTAGATTTGGAGGCACATAGACTCCCTTACGACTCTGCTGTTGCACCCATATATAATACATTGAAGAATGATCATGGCTTGGTTCCAATAAAACTTTATTCATGAACATTGACATTTAAGATGGGAAGAATGCTGGCTTCATGGGCATGTGACCTGTGCAAGTTGCTCAGAGAGTCCTGCACTTAGAAGAGTCTCATCTTACTTTAATACTTTGCTATTATGATCTTGAAATTCATGATCCTTTTTTAACAAGAGGCCCTCATTTTATTTTTCACTGGGGCCTTATGTAGCCAACCCTAGGGGGGGATTATATATTTTATTAAATGTCAAGATCTACTATAAAGCTACTAGGAATTTAGACAATGTGGCTTTGGTGCAAGGTTATATAAATTGTTGGACATCACAATTCTAAGAACAGAACATGAATCAAAGGTGGCACTCACTGCAGAACAGTGAAAAAAGGCTGTAAGATGGAACTGGAACAATTGGGTTTCTATCCTGAAAACAAATACAAAAACAAAAACCATGAAGTTGGATCTCAAACTCATACTCAGAACCTTAGTGTGGATTGTAGACTTAAATGTAAAAGGCAAAACACAAAAGTCTTTAGGAGACCACATAGGAACTTCTTTACCTCAGGGTAGATTAAGGTTTCTTACATAAGAATAGTAACAAAAAATAGTAAAATAGGAAAAAATAGTAAAAAATATTTTTTCTTACAAAAAATAGTAACCACAATGAAAAAGATTTATAAATTAGACCACATTATTGCACATTATTGTGGTTGAAGTACTGAGAGGCATGGAGCCCAGCAGCCAACTCCTTGAAGTCTCTGTTTGACTCTATAGAGTCAAATACCAGGATCACAATACTGGGAATGTAGGATTAAAGGAGAAATTATAGAGGGAATCTGAGAGGTAATGGCAGAGAGAAGCAGTGAGGACATAGAGACTATGTTGGCAATTTGGGGCCATTTCCCATCTAAGGATAAATGATTATATCCCATTGATTATATCCATGTGTTACCGAACTCCTTTCAGTGAAAAGTACTACCTGTGGGGATTGTTCTAGTTATCTATTCCTGCATAACAAATCACTCCAAAACAGAGTGGCTTAAAAGAATAGCAATCATTTATTGTGCCCATGAATCTGAAATTTTGGCCAGGCTCAGCAGAGATAGGTGGGAAAATTCAAATGAAAAAGAGATTTTCTCTTGAGATGATTGTTTATATGGCTGCCAAGTTGAATCTGGCTGTTGATTCCTCTTCATGCCAACTTCTCCAAGAGGCATGTTGGGCTTCCTCACAGCATGGTCACTGGGTTTCAAGACCAAGGATCCCAAGAGAATTGAGAAGGGGAAGCTGCCAGTGTCCTTTATACTGTGCTTTATAAATCAAATAGCTACCAATCCCAAGGGAAGGGAATGTAGATGGCATTTATCAGTAGGCGGCATGTCAGAACATCTGGGACCAATCTTCCACATGAGCAGAAGCAAGTATCAAATCTAAGAGATGGGAGTCATGAATTTGATAGCCTAGATGATGACACGTGATTTAATTAAGAGATATCTGAGGCAGTCACTGGAACTGCTGCAATCTGTATTTTGGATCCATGCACAGTTTTCTGGGTGCAGAGACATCTGTTCAGTGATCATGTAAAAAAAAAATATGTTTTTCTAATAATTGGAGAAGGTCCTGATCATTAGGAAGCACCCAAGAAAACAATTTTCAGGTTTTAGGTTTGGGGTTGAACTCAGTTTAAATACAAAAGTAAATACAGAAGTAAATACAAAACCCTCAGTTTAAGAAAGGACCTTCCTTTATATATGCCTGATAGTCACAGCTGCAAAACTGTCTGTCCCATAACAATAAGCCTGATCACGTTCAAAATGACCAGAGGCTGCAAAATAAGTAAATAGATAAGCTTCTATTTAAAGATGCCTTAAGATGCTTCCACGTTATGAAATCGCTCAAGTTTGCTTTGCTTATACGTGGAGAAAAACTCATACAACTAAGCTTTGATAGTCATATTTCTGATATTAGAGTGACATAAAAATTGTAGGATGTCTTCAGGAATAGAACTGATTGTGACTGATTCTGAAGTCTGTTTCATCTGTAGTTCATATTACCAGGAGAAAGGAAAGAAAAGGAAGGGAATTACCTTTCTGAGTGCTGGGCACTGGACACAGTGCTTTTCATCTGTGATCTCATGTATCCCCCAAACAACTGTCGGTGGCAGTATTATCAACCCTGTTTATACTGCTGAAGAAATTGAGGCTTAGAGAGGGTAAATAACTTGGCCAAAGTACCACAAAGGAGTTTTTGCAGGTAGGATTTGAACCCCTGGCTATTTGATTGCAAAGCCCTTGCTCTTTCCAATATATTAAATTGCCTCTGAAATCAGAGGTCTGTCCACAGCAAGAACTTGAGAACTTGGCAGTGTTCAGTTTGATATTAAAGAAGAATTATAAATATTAAAAATGTACATTGAAGTTAACATATCATTTTGCATTGCGTGTATTTTAGGGTCATAAGCACTTCATATTTCTATATTAAAGTATACAAGAAGGAGTTGACATATTAACATTTTCACACTGTCTTGGAGAGAAGTGCAAGATCATGCTGTGAGTGGGCTTGCTCGGCCTGCCGTGGGCTTGATCATCAGGCACGTTGGAACCTCCATTGTGAAAATAGGCCAGGGAGGAAGAATAGAAAGCTAGGAGAGGAAGTCGCAAAGATCATGGGCTGGTGAAGTAATCCAAGTCTAGTGCTGCCCTTTGAGAGAGGAAAGCAACCGTCCAGTATGGTTTCCAAAGGAATCTGGTGAACCTGAAATGATGCAGGTCTATGTAATCCAGCTGGAAAGTGAGGCAATGGCCATGTTCCGTCTAACTGGGAACAGCATTATGTTTTGGTGTTGTCAGTCATTTGGGGAGAGGGGGTCAAGCCACTGGATAAGGTCAAGGGACAAAATTCAGCCTTTCCTACTCTGACCCAAGATAGAAAGGAAAGACCCAACTACATGGACTGACGTTTAGGGCTGAACTCTAATTCTGAAAGGAAACTGGATCACTAAACGGGAAATTTAAGGCTGAAGCTTAAGCATGCAGACTGGGCACAAGAAAAGGCTGTACATAATATGACAGATATGTAACTGTCTTGTGCTCAATGCAGGCTCATCAGATACGATACAATTAATTCCAGGCTCCTGCAGAAGATGAGTGTAAGCTTATAGAACAGTCTACTTCCGTTGCTTTGGATAAAATTTAAGAGTTGAAAAGACAGATCTTACAATGCAACTGGGTGTAAAAGGCAGCTACTGAACGGGCAGAGCCGTTAACCTGAATCATTCCTTCCATTCTTCTTTCATTAAGCCATATTTATTCTAGGCCTTTATATATATAGGCATTGTGATTTTCATTATTATATAACATTTCACAATTTAGGCTGTTTATATAAACCATGTACGATTAGACAATTTAGTCTAATACTTATTTCTGATCAATCAGCCCTGCTTTGGGCTCAGGACAGGGGACCTCTATGGACTACCCCAGCTCTCCAGAGCAACATTTTGCTCCACAGCTTCTGGTTGAGTTCAGCCATTTGGCAAGCAAAAGTGGAGCAGAAGAGGGAAGAAGGAGACGGAATTTGGTTCCTTATGGCTCCAGCATCCTCCTAAGGATCTGGCTGCCTCCCTTGAAACAGGGTCACCGCTCTGGTCAGGCAGCCCTCTCTGTAAACTAGTTTGCCCTCTTCTTATCAAGATGCTATAGATACTACCATATCATATGGTAATTATTATCTTTTCTGGCTCACCCACAAAACTTCCTGCAGGCAAGGCCCTTATCTCATTCATTTCTCTACCCTGAGTAACTATCTGAGTTCTTTATGGATAATAGTATATTCTCAATAAGTGTTTGAAGTTTAAATATGTGTTCAAATCTATGCCAAACGGAAAGGGGAGACAGAATAATGAGATTTTGCCCCACTCTCAAAGAATTGACAGCTCATTTGAGCAGCTAAGACTTCCACATTGGAAACAATTAATTATTAAGAATTAATAAAAAAGAATTTCTTCAAGTATTGAAGAAATTGACTTCTCAGGATGTAGAGCTTTCTGTGCTATTAGGGGTCAGCAGGATTTCATAAACCAAGAAAACGTGCTAGCTCTTGGAGATTTAGCCTCCAATTCAGCTTGCAAATAAGTCACACACAACCAACATTCAAAACAAAAATCTCCAAAACAAGAACAGCAATCGCAGCAATCAACAAAAACAAAGCACAACAAAACAGAACATTATCAACCTTTTCTCTTTCCAGAACCAGCATTGTTACTTAAAAATAAGTGAAATTGACATTCTTTGGTATTCATTCTAAGCAAGGAGATGACTGGCTATTTCTAAGGTTGACTTAAATGTCACTCAGAGTTCTCTCTGCAGGTATTGAACTAGCCTGACCTGCGGCTTTAGTTTTAAAAGATTATGGAAATCAGGGATGCAAGGTTGTGTGTGTGTGTGTGTGTGTGTGTGTGTGTGTGTGTGTGTGTGTAGAGGTGGCGAGAGGGAAGCTGTAGACTCTATCCAGAACCATAAAGAGTCAGAGTAGAAATCCCACCAAAGCAGAGTTTTTGTGTTTCAGTGTGTTGCAAACTGTCTTGCCATTTATTTTTATTTTTTAAAAGGTTTTATTTATTTATTTCAGGGAATGAGAGCGAGACATCGGGAATACAAGCAGAGAAAGTGGGAGAGGAAGAAGCAGGCTTCTTGCCAAGCAGGGAGCCCGATGCAGCGCTCAATCCCAGGACCCTGGGATCATGATCTGAGCCAAAGGCAGATGCTTAACTGACTGAGTCACCCAGGCACCCCCTATCTCGCCATTTAAAAGCCAATTAACAGGGTGCCTGGGTGGCTCAGTGGGTTAACGCCTCTGCCTTCGGCTCAGGTCATCATCCCAGAGTCCTGGGATGGAGCCCCACGTCCAGCTCTCTGCTCTGCAGGGAGCCTGCTTCCTCCTCTCTCTCTGCCTGCCTCTCTGCCTACTTGTGATCTCTGTGTGTCAAATAAATAAATAAAATCTTTAAAATAAAAAAAAAAGCACCAATTAACATTAGCCCTGCCACAGATCTTCTGCACTTACTGTTTCTGCGGAGTCCAGAAGAGTCGTTCCTGATGACAGAGTTGGAGAGCATGGTTTTAGGAAAGAATAATTCCTCCTCAAATCTGTCACTGGTGCATTCATTAGGATAAGTGAGTCTATCACATATCTTTATTTTTAATTGTACAATTCTGTGCCTCTAAACAGACCAGGGCTCCCTACTTGGGTCTGTTATTTGTGACAGCTCATCAGGGAGGTGAAATATGTAAACATCCTGAAAAAAAAAAAAAAAAAAGAAGAGATACTTATTTTATTAATTTTGGTGCAGCATAGTCTACGATGTGAACAAACATCGATACAGGGTAATAGAACACTTTCTATTCATACAACATTTATATTAATAGCTCTGAACTGTCAGGCATATTCTTCTCTGCCTAAACTTCTTTCACCTCATCTAGTCATAGACTCCTCAAACCTGCACCTGGTTTACTGGAATGCTCTCTATATGCCTCTGTATATACCTCCGACCATATAACATTAGCACATACCCATCCTCTTTAGATTGGATGATCCATAAACATAATTTCCAAAAGACCCAAGTCCCCCATTAAGATCTTATGTTAAAAAAAAAAAAGATCTTATGTTATAATTACTGGTTGACAGAGGCCATTTGGACAAGTGTTGACATTGTGGACTTTATGATCAGTAGGACTAAAGACAAAGGAACTGATATGGGGGCAATTCTTAACACATGAGCATAGTAAATGTGAAATGCTTTTAAGCTGATTTTAAACTTGAGTAATTTAAAAAGTAGCCTCAGTGTATAATTAGATGACTCAGGCAGAAAGCTAGTCTAGTTTATACAACACAAAACTTATTTGGAGTTAGACAGAAATATGTATTGCAGAACATTTTATGGTAGGAATTACCCATTCATTTGTTGAACACAAATATTGAATATACCAATTATGCAAGACATAAGCCTGTGTTCAATGATGGTTTTGGGAATTTAGTGTGTGGAAGACCAAATCAGTGCTGGAAATGCCCAGAATCTGCAGAATTGCGGTACTTGGGCCTTTGTGGAGAGCCATAAATAAGAATATGTGTTCCTGTTTGATGGGAAGAGTCTATGATTTGTGGTAGGAGTGGGCATCTTAAGACACATGGTGAGGGGCACCCAGTTGATGTAGTGATTTTTGGAGAGAGGAATGAAAGGAAGAATAGATATAGGGGAAACAACTGAAGTGGCTTCAGTTCAAGTAGGAATGACTTTAAGTTCCACTGAAGGGTCCTGTGTAAAGCCTTCCTGGATCCATCAGGTTTATGAGACAGTCTTGAGTTGATGGGAGATAGATTAAAGACAGAAGTCTAACTTGTTTTATTGGAAATAAGAAATAGGAGTTCTGTTCTTATTCATTTGGTGAGCTAACCGCTTGAAAAAAAGTCTTCTATGCCTATTATTAAGACTTCTGAATTTATTTTTTGTTTTAATTTTTTAGCCATTACACATGCCAGTGTTTTGCCTTAAACCAATAATGATTAATGACAATTTTGTCAAATATGATGACACACATTGCTAACTTTTATCACAGAAGATGGCAGTGGCAATGATGGAGAACAGAATTCTGGTAGGATTGGTCGCAATGGAACTTGAAGCCTGAAGTTAGTATAGAAATTCTTCTTTGTAACTTTTCAGATCCTTCCAGTAGTTATACTCATTATTCATCCTTCTTTTTCCTAGATTGACTTGAAAATCTCACCCCATGAAGGCCTGGGTAAACAAGATGTCCTCCTGGACTTCTTTTTCAGGTGATTCCATAGAACATATTGTGCCACTTCTACTTCAGCCTACTGACTATACATCAGTTGTTTAGGTGTCTTGATATATGTATTTTCTATACGTATTCATCTTAATGGAATTGTATTGTGATAAGTGGTACTTCATTCCTGGTAGATTGGCTACATTCAAGGATTACAATGTTGGTGATTCAGTCTTCTCACTCAATGTGAAAAAATGTAACATCTGTCTTTCAAACACATTGAAGATTCGAGAACACCAAGGTTTGGACAACAGAATGCCAACTAGAGCACCATTTTGCCATGTAAATGGAGTGAGTGAGAGTGTGTGTTTGTGTGTGTGTGCATGTTGTGAGACAGAGACAGAAAGAGGGACAGAGAACTACAGGAGGCAGAGCCCATAGTCTCTTTTATAAGACAGAACAGAAATAATTTTAAAAATATACTCAGAATATATTTGATGACTAATGATACACTTTCTCATAAAATTGCAGATCCATATTTCACTTTCAGGAGTAGACATACTATTTCCTTTCAGCTATAGACAAAGGCTCTTTCAGGGAAGACAGTATTTTACCTTACAATCACACAACGTCAAGCCAGAGTCATTGTTCTAAAGGAACTGAACCTTCTGCCACTTCAACAACCTCTAAATGCTGACTGTTAACTCATTTTTCTTTTCCTTTGATGTGAATGTGACAAGAAACAAATTCATAGAAGTGGAATTATCTGTATGGTGGGCCATTGCATAGCTGACCTTGGAAAAATTAATACAATAAGTGAGCAGTAGTAGTCACTACTATCAGATCTGTGCCAGAGTTGCAATTAGGAATGTAGACTCTTGTCTGTTGCTAATTCATAATATTCCAGATACGGAGGTTTGTTAAAGATTAGTTGTTAGATTTTTCATCGCTGTCAATGTTTGTTGTTGTTTGTTTACACTGATATATATGGTTTTGGTCCTTTTAAGAATGATTTAAAATGTTTAATTTAGGTAACCAAGAAATGAGTGTGTATGTGTGCAAATGTGTGTGCGTGCATGTGTGTGTTTGGATGTGGGTCTTTAATGAATAACACGATTTCAATAAGGCTTAAAGTGGAAGGGATTTTTTTCTAGAGACAAATGCCTGGCTACTTCAATATTTATTTCAGTTTGGTTTTGGAATGCTTGATGTAATCTTTCCAAGGCAATATGTTTACTTTACTAATATTGTTCTTATGAAGGAAAGTGAGTTTACACTTTCTCTTTGCCTCCTCCACTTGACATTTTTGCTTAAACGCACTTTGACCACATTCTCCAATATTCCCACTTTCATAGTGTATGATTATGCTGCTAACCTCTCTTTTCAGCTTCTATATACTTACCTTGCTCTGCTTATGATTTGATGCCATCATCTCCTATCCCAGTTGACTTTTTGTTTCTTTTTATTTAAATATAAGTGGGACTCTACCATATGGAATCACACAAATGAGCCTATGAATTTAATCAAATAGTAGGTCCATTTAATCAAATATCTATCTAGTTTGATTATTATTTTTACTTAATTGACAATATGACTAAATTTATTTAATTGATTAATAATTAGGCCCTAGATCTTGTGTTATGAATATATACATATAATTTTATATATTTGAGCATGTGTGTCTATATATACATATATATCTTCAGTGTGTGTGTGTGTATCTCCTATCTGAAATATATTTGCATTTGGTGGTTCATTCATTCATACATTCGGGCCGTCATTCAATCCATGCTCACCAATCAAGAACACAAAGCTAAGGATGACATGATGTTGGCACCAAAGAGCTTAAACTTTAATGGTATGTTTGTTTGACTGATAAGCTCTTATTGGCTAATAATAGTAGTAATAATAGCTAATATTTCTTGACCATTATTTATACGCTTGGCACTGTACTAAGTGTTTTATATGCATTATCTCATCTGATATTTATGGGAAGCTCATAAGACATGAATTACTTGGCTTTAAGATCAGGGATCTGAGGTCCAGAGAAATTTAGTAATCCATGTTAAGTTACATAGTTAATAAGTGACAGAGCCAGAAGTTGAATTTCGGCAGCCTAAATCCTGGAAGCTCACCGGTAATCACTGTTTCTATACACTTTAGGAGAAGAGACCAGGATGGTATGTGTAATTTCCTGCCATAACCCCTGGCCATTTAGAGTCTTCACATGCTTGTTGATCCTGACAAAAGAGAAATAGACACATAGGGTACTGAGTGACAGAGATAAATAAGGCAATTTGAGAATAAATATATTCTAAATGACATTTCTAATATGCAGATAATAATATACTCCTTATCTTTCCAATTTTACATACTTCTACTTTTAATTTTTTACTTTAACTAATATTTTAGAGAGGTAAGGTCTATTTTCACTATGAAACTCAAATATTTAATCCTAGTGTATACAGACACCAGGCAGGAATAAAGTTTAATTACTGGGAATGAATGTGATATGGTTTAGAGAACCATTTTACAACTATATTTGTAATGCTAGAGATTTCTTTCCCACAGTTTTTCTTTTCCTTTAGGAATTTTATCTTTGAATTCCTATCATGGTATTGTAACATTCAGATGGCATCTGATCTTTCCACTTACTAACAATATGTTTTTTGAATATATATACATGAAGTGTCATGATAAGCTAATGAACCATATTTTAGATTTGCTCTTCTCTTGATGACCTTAAATGAGATTTCTTTTTTAATTTAGAGAAAGCACCAAGTTTGGGTCCAGATTGTTCATAGAGATCTCAAGGAGAAATTTTGCCCTTGGTGATGGCCTGGTTTTCTTGAAGATAATTCACATACATACACTAAGCTGTTGTTATACTTAGAATGCACATGACTTGAAAGGTTGAGAATATTCTGGGCTCTTAGTATACAGGTAAAATGGGGCATCTGTGAATCTGAATTTTAAACTGCCAAGTTTCAAAATGGTCTTATGGTTGTATTTTATTTTTTGTAGCTTTATAATAGAAAACAAAGTTAGGTTTGGTTAATGTTTGCTTTTTCAGTTTTCTTGTAGATAGCATTTTCCTTTAGCCTAGAGACTTGTAATTAGACTATTAAACAGATTTTAGTATCATTATTTACAGTCAGACAATCATTTCTACTATGTTATATGATATGTGGAGAAAAAAATCTATTTATTTTTCTGTTAAGGTTTGACTTGAACTCCCACTCTGCAATCAGTCAATAAATATTTTAGTGAATACATGTCCTTTTTTCCCCCAGCTAGTCAAAGAATGGAAAAGAGTTTAAAAATAGTTCCCCAACTCTCAGAAATCCAGGGCATCAATGTAGTTATGCAGATGAGGCATATCAGCCTAGAATGATTAATAAATGATTAAATAAATGATTATTTATTTATTTTATGATTGGAGGTTTATACCTCTTAATCCTCTTCTCCTATTTCACTCATCCCCCTATCCCTTCTCTTCTGTGAACCACCAGTTTGTTCTCTTATGAGTCTGTTTCAGGTTTTATTGTTGTTTTGTTGTTTTGTAGTCTCCACATATAAGTGAAATCATATGGCATTTGTCTTTCTCTGTTGAACTTACTTCACTCAGCATAATACCCTCTAGATCTATCCATGCTGTTGTGGATGGCAAGAGCTCATTCTTTTTATGGCTGAGTAATATTCCATTTGTATATGTATCACATCTTTATCAGTTAATGGACCCTCAGGTTACTTCCATATATTGGCTATTGTAAATAATACTGCAAAAAGCACAAGGGTGCATATATCTTTCCAGATTAGTGTTTTCATTTTTCTCCAAGGAAATACCCAGAAGTGGAATTACTCGATTGGACGATAGTTCTGTTTTCAGTTTTTTGAGGACCCTCCATACTGTTTTCCAGAATGCCTGCTCCAATTTACATTCCCACCAACAGTGCATGAGAGAATTAGCCCTGCTTTTTAAAAATTATATGTGCCAAGATAAATTTCTAAAGATTAAAGCTTCAAGTTTCCTGCTAGCTTGCAACTATAGATAAGAAACTTAAAACATTTTAGAATAACATTTCTGTATCTAAAAGAGAAATGAGAAGAGTTATCCAAACCAGCATTCTTTATTTTTCTATTTGAAGCATTATTTGTTATTTATGATGATTGTTGTTCAGAAGTGGAAAACTGATTAGAAAACCTTTTACATTTTCCTCCCTTTACATCAGAATGACTTGCATAATTTTAGTTCCAAGTTAAATTTCTCTGCCAGCTCACCAAGTTAATAACGGAGAGTAGTCAGTCTTTTAGATTTGCGAACTGAGATAGAGGACCACAGCCTCTATTTTACCATATAGATTCCCTTTTTTAATCCTAATTATGAATCTACAATTATGTAGTTAAAATCTCATTTAAATAGTATTGTCAGCACAGTGGTTTGGGGGCACACAAATAGGCATGGCCGTTTAAAATATGTTGAGGACACATGACTAGATTAATGCTTAAAGTAAAATCAGTACTGAGTTTAAAACCAAACGAAAGAGTGCTCTTCTTAGACTATGATTCAGAAGGCTTTTGATTTTTAGCATTCCGTGACTTTATGGTCACTTGCTTTCTGAACCTGCTTTATGTGAGTCTGACACAAACGTTTTGCATGTCAAAAGTTGACTGACACTTTCTCTATATACATTTTAATGTCAAAGCTAGACCCATCAATGAACAGAAAGTTCTTCTCAAATAATAGTGTATTTGTTTACTAGTGTCTGCTGTCTGCTTTGAGAGTATTAGATCATCAAAAAGATATTAAAAACCTAACCTTAGTCATGGGCATAAAATAAAACACAACCATGATTTATTATTTTATAAGGCTCAACCAATATTATCTTGATACTGACAGTTGAACAAATTATTAGGTTAGGAACTAAAATGTCAAACTTGGTATGCTCTATAACTATGATGACTGTCAATGGGCATTCACTAGTCTTATCTGCATATAAAATTTTATACAAAGAGTAAAATCATTGTTATCAGAAGTCTAATGTTTCTTGCACAATTCCTTTTAATTCTTGGCAGAAACCATCGTAAGATATGCAGGAATGCTTTTTTATTTTTTGAGAAATAGGAAAACTCAGATGTAGAAAGATCACATCATTTTGCTCCATCATTATAATACTATATTTTTTATGTATGTCATAGTTTTCAAAGCATTTGTACTACATTCTCATGGAAGAGAAGAAAAATCACTGGACAAGAAACTAAGAACGATGGCCTAATTCCAGTTCTGCTATTAGGTAGACTGACCTTGAGTAAGTCTCTTAAGTTTTCTGAGCCTTTCTTTTCTCATTTACGAAATAGAGGAGTTTGACTAGATCATAGCTCAGGTGTTTCTTGCTGGAAAAAATACTTAAAAAAAAAATCTTTCCTAATGTAACCCCGTGCAACAGGCAAGACAGATATTTTCTCTTATTTTGAAAACAAGAAACCTGAGTTTTACTGAGGTTGTCATACAGTTTGGAAATGTTGTGGTAAGCCTAGAACATTAGAAATCTGAGGGCTTTACTATTACAGTGGGACCCTTGGGATATTTCGGTACTTAAATCTGATTTGGCTCCTTTGAGAAGTTATTCCCCTGAAAATCTGTATTTATACCTTAAATGTAGTCAGTAGTTATCAGCAAAATAATTGAAAAACTCTGTGTTTACTCCCATGATTTTTTGGTTGCCTCTAGAGTTACCAAGGAGTGATCACATCTGGAGAACATGTTGGACTTGGTCTTAGAAAGCCAATCATGTTGAGGTCGTGATAAGAAGGCAGTCTGATGAAGCAACCAGAGCTAAACTTGAAAACTTACCCTCTGCCTCTGAAGCAGTGTGAATCTTTTTACTCTACCCGGCCAAACAAAACGAGATAAATGAGCATGTTAGTGTAGATAAGCATTTAGCTGGACTGAGCCCATCTGGGAGTGATGACACTTTCTGCTTCCCACTGGATGTATGCCTGACACCTAGCGCCTCTGAAGGCCGAGCAAGAGCTTGATCTTTCTTTATCCTTCCTGAGGTGATTTTGATCCCGTCCTTAAGTTTTAACAAGTGGTTTACTTAAAACGATGTAACTTCTCATAATCTCTCTAAGTAATCAACATTATAATGTGAGCTTTCTGAGGACAGAGCTTTCTGTCTCTTATGTTCACTGATGTATTCTGATGTAGTGGTCTAACACAGTCTGGCACATAGTAGGTGCCCAATAAATACTTGTTAATCACATGAAAATTCAATAAATACTCAATAAATTCAATAAAAACTCAATAAATACTTGTTAATCCATGAAGGTTTATCTTCCAAAACAGTTCTTTTTTTAAATTTTTTAAATTTTTTAAAAAAGATTTTATTTATTTATTTGACAGACAGAGATCACAAGTAGGCAGAGAGACAGGCAGGGAGAGAGAGGAAGGGAAGCAGGCTCCCTGCTGAGCAGAGAGCCCGATGCGGGGCTCAATCCCAGGACCCTGAAACCTTGACCTGAGCCAAAGGCAGAGGCTTCACCCACTGAGCCACCCAGATGCCCCTCCCAAAACAATTCTTATTACAAAAAGAGAAAAAGAAAACCCTAATTTTGTTGTTGTTGTTGTTGTTCTTTATAACCTAAAGTACCATATAAACATTTGTGAGTAGAAGGAACTTACATCTGAGAGACTTTCTTTGTTTTTACTGAAATTTTGCTCCCTAAAAAATGGATGTGCCATATTTGGAGATGGGTAAGACTTATTTAGTTGTTGTTTCAACATGTGACTTGGAAATTAGAGTATTTAAAATAGTCAGTCAAATGTCTGACTCTTGATTTCAGCTCAGGTCATAATCTTAGGGTCATGAGATCGAGCCCTGTGCAGGGCTCCACGCCAAGTGTGGAGCCTGCTTAAGATTCCCTCTCTCAAAAAAAAAAAAAAAAAAAAGATTCCCTCTCTCCCTCCTCCTCTGCCCTTCCTTCCTTTAAAAAAAAAAAATAAATAAATTAAGAAAAGCAATAAAAAGTCACAGCCTTTACTTTAGGGAACCAGAATGTTGTCCCCCAGAAAGTTTGTGTCTCTTCCTTTCCCATTGTTAGGTTGTTTGCAGAGAAGGCAAACGCAGAAATTACTTTTTCCTACTTTTTCCAACTTCTCAGTTTTTCTGATTATTCTTTTCTCCTTCTTCCCTCACCCCAACTCCCACTCGTGCTTCCTTTTTTCTGGTTGTGTGCTCTCCCCTCCATACACTCAAAATGAATTTGACGTGAATGATGAAAAATATAACTAAGGGTGTGAGGGAGGGTCAGGCATCCAGGGACCTGAACCCAGGTCACCATCTTTACACTGCAGTCTGTGTTTCTGGATTTACACAGGTGAAATGTTGACCTAGAAGCACAGTCTATGGAACAACTACTACAGCTTTAAGCTGGGGAGGTTTATCAAAAAAGAGCAGAAACAAAGGCAAGCAGATGGCTAAAGATGAAGGTCACATCAGATTGAGAAGTTTGTCAAAATGTGATGACATAGGTAATCTGTAAACTGTTATTGCGCCTAGCTGGAGGTGCTGAAAAACATTTTGAAATTACAAAAAACACTGGAGTCGCCAGCACAGAGGCAGAAATGATAGCCTGGAGTGGTTCTGGTCTATGGATGAATGCCAGATGTGGAAAGCGACATATCTGGAATTAATGATATTAAACATGCTTTTCTTTTATGCTCAATAATAACTCTATTATGATTGATACAAACCGCAGACACTTTATCTAGTACAAATGGAATCGTCTGTCATTGACTATATTAAATCATCAATTTCTGCATGATGAGGATCGTTTAGGGTAACTAATCATCTGTCTCGTTCTGAAGTCTTTAAGGCTGATCAGATAACGTTTTGAATACTGCCTGAGCAACCATGACAATCTAACCCTTCCATGTAAGGATTGAGAGGGGCCCATTATGCCGTCAAAGCCTGTGGAAATATCACAGCTCTTTCTCTACATAATACCCTGCTGTAAATAAATCACTCTCCACCACAAACTTTATTGATCACAAGCACTTCCATGCTTGTGTCTAGTGAAGTCTCTACAGAATAAAATGCTGCTTTATATTTTGTCTTGTCAAAATATTAAACGGCTCTGTCAAGTGGAGTCTGGCTAGCAGTGATGGTGTAATTCTGCTGTAGCCCTTCTCATTCCCTCCTTCTATCTCAGCTGCCAAGCTTACAAAGCAGGATTTTTTTTTTTTTTTTATAAACTTTCCAATTATAGTCTCGTAAGATTATGAAGCCTTAAGATAAAGTGTCCTAATTTAGAGTGGTGGAGTATTGAACTCCTAGGAAAGCGACCGTTAGATAAAACAGCATTTCTCCCAAGGAAAAAAGATAACCTGGCTTATTTATATACACAACCTTAATGGGCAGTGGGGGTTAGGCTAAAAAAAAAAAAAAAAATCTCTTTAATTTTGTCTCGCGAAATGGAAGGGGGATGGAATCTAAATGAATTTGCACTGAAGTTCTTATTATTCATACTTACAAAATGATGTGTTTCAGATCTAAACCAGTGGGGGGTTGGCGGGGGGGATGGGGATTGTGTTCACACTGAAGTCCATCCTTAACACAACACATGTTTTCCAAACGGTGCGGATGCGTTCCCTAGCCTCTAAGTGGTACCACATACTGTAATATGTTTGTGGCGACACCCAGAAACTACACACAGATTAAAAGTGTAATTTACTGCCTGCTAACACTGAATTTCCTGGGTAGCATCTGGTTTTAATGCAATCTAAAAGTAGTTTCATCCTTTGTCCCTTATAAAGGGGTAGGATTTTGCTTTCAATAGGGAAAGAAAGACACTGAAATCACTTACAGAGGAGTAGAAGATTTAGTGCACTGGGCCATTAGTGCTGCTCGGAGGACACTAGGTTTGATCTTTATTCCCTTTTGGAAGATCATTAACTCTTTTAGACATTTAGCAAATAACCTCTTCAAGGCTTGGAAGGGTTTCTACACCACCGTAAGAGAGCATTTTGCTCCTGTCCTGCCAGTTTCCAAGCTAGATATTTATTGAAGCTTCTGTTTGGTCATTTTTAAAAAGAAGTTAAGCTGTAAGATAAATTGATAATCCTAGATGGTAAATTTATTTTGGAGTCATAAAAACTGGACGCCACAAAAACTGGGAGGGTGAATCTAGCTGTCGATCTTTGTGTACACCTCCGTTCCTGCCTAGAAAATATCCTAATGAAGAGGGAACAAATTTTAGCTTAGGGATGGAGTTAACCCACTGGCATATTTCAAAGAAGCAAGTAAACATCTTTTTACTTTTTTGATGGTAATAAATTTGAACCATCAACAACCTTCACTTAATTCAAGTTGTAGTTCATTTCCATAGTCCCCTCACCAGTATTTTTTCAAGTGCTATAATGGGTAGTAAACCTCTAAGACAGTGGTTATCAATTGGTTCTTTTTTTAAACAATAGGGAGGTCATTAAATCCTACTGAATTGTTTAGTCTCCTTCCAAGTAACTGTAGCCACGTATTTTCTTGGGAGGAAAACGAAATGTGCTAACGTATTTGCAAATGTGTTGTTGAAAGTATTTTGATTCAGGTTGTAGTTTTCCCCTTATCTAGCCAACATTTGCTGCATTCACACATGAGATAGCCCTGGCCTCGCTAGGAATAGCGCTGACCTGAAGAGCCTCAGGGTTTACCTAGGGAAACACACTCATAAACAAACAACAGTGCAGTGTAAGGAAGCTATGATGTTTGTATCTGTGATGTTTGCCTTCCTCTTGTATATACCCGGTAAGATCCATGGTAGTCATTTTTCACTTAAGAGTTTAATAAACAGCTGTAGTTTATGTCTGCTTAATTTTCTTCTAATGGCTTCTTGATTTTTTTTCCTTCACTGATCTCAAACCAACTGGGACATCTCCCGATGCCTGCTTGGTGAGGCAGAGGGGAGGGGGACAGAATATGGGCCAGGTCACACAACCTTCTGGCCACAATAATTCATTCTGGGATGACCAGTGGTCACACAGTCAGGAAGGGGCAGAGCCAGGTTATTACTGGGTACAGTGGCTCCTGACTGCATATTCCTAACCACTATGTTTGGGTTTTTTTTGGTTTTGTTTTTTTTGTGTGTTTTTTTTTTCTTTTTAAGATTTTTGATTTATTAGACAGAGAAGTAGGCAGAGAGGCAGGCAGAGAGAGAGGAGGAAGCAGGTTCCCTGCGGAGCAGAGAGCCCGAAGTGGGGCTTGATCCCAGTACCCTGGGATCATGACCTCAGCCGAAGGCAGAGGCTTTAACCCACTGAGCCACCCAGGCGCCCCTCCTAACCACTATGTTTTACTCTTTTTCAATCTATCCAGCATGGAAGAGGCACTCATGGGGTGTACTTGAATGCATTGAAGGTAAAAAAGATCCAAGCCAGTCCACTGAGATTCATTGCTGGGACTTTTACTGAAACATTATTTTTCTGCTGATTTGCTAAGCTGGTATCCTAGGCTGTCTAAGAGCCACTGTGATGAAAAAAGAATCCACCAGAGAATGAAGCCAAGTGCAGAAGAAGGAAACCAGAGAGGTGGAGAGATGGCAAAAAGAGGGAGATACGGGGGACTGAATGAACTGAGTGGTGTCTTTTGATTTTGTGTATCTACCCTACAAGGATCTTTCCCTAGATTTTTTTCATTATAAAAGTCAACAATTGACTACTCTTGCTGAAGCTAGTCTCAGCTAAGCTTCTCTACTACTAATGATGTGGTCAAAAAGATGAAGACATATCTCTTTTATGGCCCAGTTGGCAGAAAGTTGAGGGCCACCTCTAAGGGATCTCAGAAACCCTGCAGTTCAATGAGGGAAAGTGACTGTGAGAAGGTGGCTTCAAAGGGAAGGTCATCAAAACAGTACTTGGATGTTGTGCCGACCTTGGTTTAACTGATAATTGAACTCTATAATTTCCATTAGAAGATTAAAAAAAACCCTATTATCTAAATGCTTACTTTCCTTCTATTTAGCGAGCCAAGTTCTCCTAGTTTCTGGGTTTCCCCTGGTTTGCACAGCAGATACCTAGAGGAGTTGTGTCAATCCTCTTCAGTGTATGAAGGTATCATTTAATATCCTGGGAGGTAGCTCCTTTCAGCCACCGGAAAACCAGTTGTCATACCAAACGTGGAAGTGTTAATGCAGTTTCCTCAAGTACCTAGCATACTCCTGGGGAGTAGCTTACACTGTGGGAGAATCTAGGTCAATGTGCATGACTGAAAATAGCTTAGCATTGAATCCAATATGAATTGAAAAAATAATGAGATGAGATCCCCGCCATGAGATACCCCGACTAGACTGATATCAGGCCTAAAAAGCAAGCATCCTAGGTCTTGGAATAGATGTACTGGTCAGCACAATTTTCTTTCCTGGCTTCATGGAACTGTTTTAAAGGAGCACTGGATGCTTAGATCTAAGTTTGGCCAAAAAGGCTGCCAAAAAGATGAAGAATCTTGTTCCAGAGAGAGGCCAGATTGTAGTTTGGAAGGGAAAATGTTTATTTAAGTGGTACTACATCTTTCGGTAATTTTAAGGGTTTTTTTTGTTTGTTTGTTTGTTTTTCCCCAGGACTCCATTACTATCCCCAGAAAATGTTACATTTCCTTGGGTTAATAATTTGACTATAAAATAGAAATTTAATCCCTCACTGTTCTAAAATTGGTAAGCAGAATATATAGAATATATGGGGAAGTAAACAGAGAAGACTTTTTTATTTTGGAAAAAAAATGCCTTCAGATTGCTTTATTTGTCAACCTTTAACATATTAAAATACGTAAATGATTGATATTGCATTCCTTTTTTTAAATGAAGGATTTTATCTGTTTATTTATTTAGAGAGTGCAGGAGTTTTGAGGAGGGGCAGAGGAAGAGGGAGAGAATCCCCAGCAGACTTTCTGCTGAGCTCTGTGCCCCATTTGGGGCTGGATTCCACAACTCTTAGGTCATGACCTGAGCAGAAACCAAGAGTTGGACTCTTGAACACCTGAACCACCCAGGCACCACACATTCCTGGTTTTTATTATAGGGAAATAGTTCCTCAATATTCATAAAGTAAGATAATTTTTCTAAATAGAAAACAATAGTTTATACAAACCTAGTGTTTAAAATAATAGAGTTTTTTGGGTCACTTATACAAAGTATGATTAAGTAGTTGTCAATAAGATCAATAATAAAATGCTGTTCTATCATGCCATCTAGGTAGTATTTCTGAAAAGGAAAGTTGTCTTATTTTTATCAAAACCTTACACTACTCCATTCTTTTCCAATGGGAAGAAACAAATAACTGCTAAGTGTCTACCACTGGCAGGTCAGTTTGCCTGATAACCAGTACAGGATGTTGTGTGAAATCCAAAAGTAGTTAAGATTCAGATGCTATGGTCGTGGATCTTTCAAGCTAATTGCATCTTTGGGGGTGGTGGGTAAGTGAAGAGGCCAAGGAAGCAGAAATGTATGCAATTACATTATAATGTATAGGAAGCTAATGTGCTAAATAGAGGCACAAGCGCTAGGGGAGACACATGAAAAGGTAATGAATTCTGACTCAGCGACTCAAGGATGGAGTCATGAAAATAATCTTGGCTTTGAATTCACAAGTATTTGAGATGTGGTGTAGGCCTTCCAAATTGAAAGGGCAGCATAATCAAAGGCATGGTAGCATGCAAGTGTGTGCTGTAGTTGGGAATTAGGAGTTGAAGAAGATTGAACCGGGTTGTGATTAAAATAGGTTGGGTCCAGATAAATTGTTGAGCATTTTAAATCGTATTCTAAGTAATTTTTTTTTTTCCTTTTGGCAATGGGAAGGCATGGATGGGAAGTGATACGACTTAGTCTGTTTTTTAGAAGATTAATGTTAACAATATAAAAATAGTAGCTAACATTAATTGAGGGCTTAGCATGTGCTAAGCACTGTTCTATATGTGTAATGTATATTAACTCAGTTAACCCTCACCATGTGGTTATCATTGGCATTCCCTTTTGCAATGAGGCACAAGCAGCTTCAGCAATTTGATAATTTTATATAACCAAGAAGGAGCAAAGCCAGGCTTTTGTCCAGACTTTATGGTGTCACAGTCCATGTTTCTAACTGCTATGTTCTCTCTCAATATCCAATACGGGGGATGCAGTGAGTAAGAGAAATGTTGGAGGTAGAGACCATTTGGTAGGCCCAGAGAATGATGATGAAGACCTGAATAGGAAGGTAATGGTGAAAATACAAATAAAAGGATAAATTTCGGAAAAAAACCATAGAAGAAGGAGTAACTAATTTTGGCAATCAATTGGACATCAGGAATGAAAAAAAGAGAGGAGGTTAAAACAACTGCAAAGTCTTAAAATGGAGGAATGTGATGAAGTACCGGTCACAAAGATAAGGGCTGCCTGGGGCATTGGGGTGCAGGTTGGGAGGGGGTAGTAAAATGTTTGGTTGTTAATATGCTCAGTGTAAGGTACCTGCAGTTAATTTCTGTGGATCCGTCAAGTAGGCTTGGAAACAGAAGTCTGATGCCCAGGAGTAAAGGATCGAGGGTGGACAAAGTTTATGGAGGTTGACAGTCACTCAACTGAAATGTAGTGAGTATCCCTGATCTGCTCAATTCTGTCTTTGAGATACAGTGATGAACAAGTAACCATGATGTCTACCTTTATGGAGCTCACCATGGAGTATAGACATTGTCATACAAATTGACAATTTGCCTAATTTAAATGGTTATTGGTTCCAAGAAGAAAAGTGAATTGCAGAACTGGGCCTTATAATAGAATCTAACTTCAATTTTGGGAGACTGAAAAGCCTTTTCTAAAAATGTTTAATTTGAGCAGAAACCAGAAGAATAAGGAGGAGAATGGCTGAAGTTCAGATAATCAGAAAGTGACAAATTCTGAGAGAAATTTCTAAAGAGAATCAGAAATCAGATAATATAAGGCATTTTAGATTTTGTTAAGTATTTTAGAGTTTATTTTAAGTCAGTGGCAAAGTATGGATGAACTTCAAGCAGAGAAGAGGCATGGTAAGATCTGCATTTTATTGTGGCTTCTAGGAAGTAGGATGGATGGTCAGGGTTAAAAAAGGACATGGTTTAATTAGGAGGTTATATTAATAATAACAGTGAGATGATAGGGACTCAATTACCATGGTGGCAGTGGAGGAAAAGAGAAGAGGAGGCAGAGTTGAAAGATAAGATGATGAATTATAGATGGAAAATGAGAAAGAGATATCAAAGACGACTTCTAGGTCTCCTTAAAGAACAACTGAGTAGGTGGTTTCCTATCTCAACTAAGTAGATGGAAATATTGTTGTCCTACACTGGCAACATTTAAGAACATTTAAGAACATTTAAGCTGTAACATTAAGTTACAGCTCAGTTTTTGAAAATAATAGTTTAAGGTCCCTGTAACAATTTCAGTTGGAGATAATAGGTATATAGTTTATCAGGTTTCTAGAGCTCAGAACACAGGGTATGGGCAATAATGGAGGTATGCATTTGCAAATATATAACATGCAGAAGGTGTTTAAAGTCATGCCAATTAGTCAGATTGCTATGACAAGATGGAAGAGCGAGAAGAGAAAGCATATATGAACCAAGACCTGAGGAACATGAACGTTTAGGACTGGGGTCACTATTCAAAGTGGACTCAGAATTATGCAGAAGAGTATGAGGTAAATCAAAAGAGTCTGCTATCAAGGAAGACTTATCATATAGGTAAGTATTTTTTGTTTCTAGTAAGTCTAGTAAGTCAACAAAGATGAGTGTAAACCAATGCTCACTAGATATAACATTAAAGGTGACCTTAATGAAAATAGTTTTGATACCACAGAGCCCAGTCAGATCAGACTGGGTTGAAGAGTACATGGGAGATGAGGAAGTGGAGGAGATGTGCAGAGAGTAAGGGTCTCCAGAGCTTTACTGTTAAGAAGAGAAAATGTCACTAAAAGAAAAATATGAAAGCAGGAGCAGGAAGGACATGTGAGGAAAAGGCAAGGCTTATAATTATTGTATTTGATTTTAAATATAGGAACTATTAAACATATTTGAATGCCTAAGGGAAGAGTTTAGTAGAAAGGGAGAGGTTATGTAGGAAAAGAATGGAAACAGGTGGAACAAAAGTCCCTGAGAGAGCTGGAACCGTTGAGATCTGAACTAGAAGTGGAGGAAGTGGTCTTTGTTTGGGGGGAAGGGTACACATCTATGTTGTAAAGAGGTGTGCAGTGAGGACAGGGCTGATTCAATTGGGCCGAGAGATTTGGTGGTGGGAAGAGAAAGGCTTACAGGCCTCATGGCTTCTTTTTGGCTCTGAGGTTCATGAAACAAGGTCAGGTACAGAAGTGACAAGATAGAAGTACAACCTTTGAGAGACAATGGTCTCAAGTCTAGAATGTATTGTGAATGTATTGTGAAATGTATTTGAACATGACTGCATTCAAGGATCTAAGGGAGAAAGAAAAGTGTATGCAGAGCACTAAGAAAGAATGGACCAAGAGGCACAAGGAGACTAAAGAGCCTAGGTTGTAACGGAAAAGTGAAAAGGTTCCAGAAGTCTCCAAAGGGAGAGTCAATGTCATGACCTGACTAAAGCTCTTGGGAAGATAGTTTCTTTTTTTTTTTTTTTAAAGTTTGTGTCTCATGACAAGAGCTGTACTAGTGCTTCATGTGAATTAGCTCATGGCAAAGGCTAACAGAAATGTAATATTAACTGTAGACAGATTGACTTGTCTAAGCTCAAATGGCAAAGAATTATATAGTGAGCTTTTTAATGTAGGAAAGACAGAACCTGAGGCCCATGAACTTACCACTCTGAATTTTGTCTCAAAAGGCTAACCAACATATATTGGGCCTTTACTATTAGCAGGCATTTTGCTAAAGCCTTTATTCACGGAAAGATTTACGTTGCTATTCAAAACAGAAAAAAATAATCAATTAAAAATAAATAGAGTTTACAGTATTGGCACTTATCTAAGACAAAAGCAAATGATGTGCTCCAAAATCACAGTCAGGTATTTTATTAAACTCATAAATAACAGCATTTATTAAGTGCTCATTTCTTAAATACAAAACTGAAAGCTGGGATGGGGGAAGATAGGGTTAGACCAGCATATTCTCTTCACCTGTCAGAGTTTACAAGGTAAGGCTGACTCCATAACCAAAGAACAATGGAACAATCATTGAAAATAAATACATGAAAAAATATCGATACTGAGCAAATGCAAATATAGTGCTCAGCATATAGAACATTTTAGGAGCTGGTTGAGTTATTGAACAGATAGGATCCAGATTAGAGTACCTCTGCCTAGAAATTGGGCCACTAGAAATAATTTTTAGTGATATTTTTGCCGTATCTCCCTCCAGACCCCTAATAACAAAAGCTTATTAATCTCTAGTGGGATCCAGATTCAGCAAGGCCAGATTATAATAAAAATATATGAAATTGCTGAGGTGGATAGTTCAAAGGTGAGGATTGGATACTGGGGTTGGGGGGCGGTTCAGGGCTGAGTTGAGAACAGCCTTGCTGTGGCCCGTGGGTGGCTCAATTGGTTAAACATCTGCCTTCAAATGAGGTCATGATCCCAGGGTCCTGGGATCGAACCTCACCCACATCGGGCTCTCTGTTCACCCTCTCCCTCTGCCTGCTGCTTTGCGTATTTGTACTCTCTTATCTCTTGGTCAAGTAAATAAATAAAACCTTAAAATAAAATAACAGCCTTGCTGCTTCTGGAGTAAGGTATAGGATCTTTATACACTGATGTCACACGGAGGTAAAAGGTGAGGAATATTCATCACGGGATCTAGTCGTATCTCTATGTATATCATTCTCTATCCATCCATCACCTGTCTCCTATAGATATTTATTTTTCCACCTGAAACAGACCAAAAAAATACCTTTTTAGACATACTGGCAATGCGGTTTCTGTATTAGAAAATGATCTCCATGTTCACGTAGATGGATGGTGTTCCCAGAACTTGGTGGATTTGATTAAGGCAGATACTTATATGAGAAGTCTAAGGTAACCACCAAGTCTCCATCCATGTGACAATTTCTTTCTGTGAGGAAGAAAATCCAATTTAATGCTGTTTATAGAGGTATTACTTGCTAATCATTGTAAAGTAAAAACTTCAAGTCTATAATAGCTCTAGGGAAGGGAGGTTCTTTACCACATTTTTATTAATAACTGATTTTTATAATTAAATACTTTAAATATCTCCCGTGTATTTATCTGTCTGTCTGTCTAATGAAATCAAGGCACTGAGAGAAAGTGAGAATATTTTATATATTTGTGGGGGTGAAAATGGGTTTTTGCACAGGGTGAATTTCAATTTTCTTCTCATTTGGAAGACTTGTCCATTGCTAGCCCTTAGAGAAAAGCAGTTTCTAGAAATCTATGTCATATATATATATATATATATATATATATATATATATATATTTATTCATTCCACAGTGGAATGTGTCATGAGCTTTGGTGAGCATGGTTTTGTTGCCAGATGAAGCATTCAGAGAAGAGGGATTCTGGATCAAAATGAGGACAGCTAACTTGAAGTGAGTAAAGCTCCAGGTATAAAGGCTGCCCCGATCACATGGAAATTTCTCTTCTCGTGACCCTTTTCTCTCCTGCTAAGACCTTGATTTTAAGGCTGCGGTTTCTGAGGGGTGGGAATGGCTGGGAATGGCTGGAAAAGGAATCCTGAGTGATTTTCTTGTCCTTTCAAAATCTTCTTTAAAGTCTGGACATGTCGGGCCACTGCTAAATCCGTCTGGCATAGCATTCCTGACAGGCAAAATTACTATCTTGGAGTCTGCCTTCACTAGGGCTTCTGTTTGAACTCCCTGGAAGCTGACATCCCCATAGAGTATGAAATCCACCACATTGGCTGTCAACAAGCTGGCAGCTTACTGACTGTGTGTATTACCTGCTGGCTGTTCTTCCGGAGTGAAGACTCCTGTCTGATGATTTGTCCCGGAAAAGAGTCTTGCAGATTAACTGGGAATGAGCATCCTGGGCACAAATGAGAGGCTGATTCTCATTCATCTACTTGTTTGTCTCCTATTCGCCAGTGTAGGGAAAAGACCTATCAGGCTACTTCCCAGCAACACATTATTTTAGTCATCTTCCAGCTCACCAAAAAATCCAGAAGCAAAGTAGATCATTTGGATTTACTATGTGAAGTGGCAACACTGCAGAGATCAACAGATCAAGAACTACTAATAAATAGGTTTATTCGATTTCATTTACCATCTAGACTGTACGATGGTGTGTATGCCTCTTGTTGTATAGGTACCTAACTCATTTGGCATAAAATGCTTAAATGTGAAGGAAAAGAAGATGCCCACATGCTCTTTTTTTTTTTTTTTTTCCCACATCCTCTTAATGAGATTTCTCTTACTTACAATTTCTAAATATGTACTCGGTTAGAAAAGAGATGGATAGACAGGAAAACACATGCAGACAGAGAAAGAAAACGGCAGTACACTGAAACATGATGAAGTCGGGGATTTTTTAAGAGTACACGGAAAATTCTGTTACAAACAAGGTTCTGCTGCTCCCTCTGTTCCCGACCGGGACGTTGGTTTTTCCCTTCTCTCTTTTTTCTTCTGCCTTCTCTCCTTCTCCCTTTGGGGCTCTACAGAACACTTGCTCCGCCCCCTGAGGAGACGTCTGAGTGACAGGGTTGGCAGCGGGGAGCAGAGGAGCAGGAATATTTGAGAGAGAGACTCCTGGCTGCTTCCCTTCATCACTTTGCTCTCACTTCCCACTTCAGCCCTCCCCCCACTACCTGAAAGACAATCAAAGATTAAGTGAAAGAGAAAAATATGTCGGCGTTTTTTTCTTTTAAAAAAGAAGTCTATTTGTCTTACAGCTTGATAAAATGCCCTAGTAGGTTATGTTTACTTAAATTTTCTTTCCTTTTTTTTTTTTTTTTTTAACTTTTGGTTGCTAACCCTGTGATTCCGAAGTGCACTGTCTAGACCCTAGACTAGACAGACTAGTCAGCTGCAGTCACTCTCAACAAATATCCAGCATGCAGGGTGACTTCAAGTCTGTAGATTTTTTTTCCCCCCTCAAGTGAGCCTAACTAGTTCATGGTAGGGGGTTTTGTAAAGAGAGCCAGGGATGGAAGACGTGTTTCTCTCTTACGTTCCATACTTAAAACAGGAAAAAAAAAATTTTAAATATGTAAGTCCCATTTGCACTTTAAGACTCTGCTATTGGTTAGACCATTTAACCAACCTTGGGCAATCCAGGATAACTTTGTTTCTTTCTGGTGGTGCCTCTAGCTGTATACATTTCCTGTTAAAATCTACTGCTTAAGCAAACACTAAGACTCTCAGAATCTTGGTATTTTAATCTGAAAAATGGGGATAATTGTACTAGCATGGGACTAAGTGTCACCTATATGTTAATGTGTCCACTATAATGCCTACAATTACTTAGGGAAGCGTTCAGCCAGCGTTAGTGTAATCAAATTTAACCGTTCCTACAGATTTTAATGAGTCTGCAATTGATACTAACAAAATAAAATTTTACAATTATCGTAAATCTATAATAGCCTCTTCTAAAGCAAATGCCTTCACCCTAAATTTTGATATTAATAATAATAACAAGCAACCAGTATATATATTGCACTTTACAAATATCGAAGAGATGTAACATCTGTAATCTTACTTGACCCTTCCAATAATCCCAAGACTTTTTCAATATGAGGTTACTGAAACTCTTAGAGCTTATAAATGCACTTAGGGTCACGTGGGGATCATGCACTAGAAGAGGGACTGGAACTCGAAACTAGAACCCATCTAGAATCAACATTTATTGATTTTCATAGAGTACAGAGCGAGTAGGAAATGAAATATGCTTACAGCAACCAAATCAAATAAATGTCCATCTTTGCCAGCTTTACCTGTGACCATGTTTTATGGGTCTACTGAAGCTAACAGTTTTCTGGGCTAAGAGGTCATCAGGTAAGTGAAAATACAAGTGAAAAATGTATATGGTGGCTTTTAATTTCATCTCACAGTTTAGTCTGTATTTGATTACTTAAGTAAATTGAGAGTATTTTCCTTGATGATTTTTGGATTTATATGATGTATAGCTTCTATACCCTCTACCCAACCATTTTTTTTTTAAGATTTTATTTATTTATTTGACAGAGAGAGATCACAAGTAGGTAGAGAGGCAGGCAGAGAGAGTGAGAGGGAAGCAGGCTCCCTGCTGAGCAGAGAGCCCGATATGGGGCTCGATCCAAGGACCTGAGCCGAAGGCAGCGGTTTAACCCACTGAGCCACCCAGGTGCCCCCCCTTTTTTTAACATGATGATAATGGACATAAATTTCATTTGGTTAGAGCAATACATTTATAAGCCAGTGTGTGGCTGACCTTTATGAACCCTCCACCAAAATACAGTGGTTTATCGTTGTTTTCACGAAGTGTCAAGCCTTGAAAAACTAGAGATTTCTTATTTCTCGAGGGATATAAATGGACCCCTAACTACAGTTCTGTGGACCTTATCCATCTGTGAGAGTTCATGATAGTAGTAAGAGGGAAGCGGGGGGCAGGAAAAGGGAAACTATGGACATTTAACAATTTATTAATACGTGAATACTGGCATCTGATTTTTGACAAGAGGCAGCTCCAGTTTGAATGATTCTAGAAACAGTAAGTTTTGTCAATTTTGTAGGGTCAATAAAATACTTGCAAATTATTGTCACATTCATTGTCAATTCTGAACTTTCATGGTAAGAAATGTCTTAGTAAGCCATTTATTCATTATTGCTTGTTCTAGCAAGACACTTAGAATGTTTATTATGATTTTCATTTTTTGAAAAGAAAAGAATATCATCATTTTGTAAGAGTATAATCTGTGACAGCATGAGGGGAAAAAGCTAGTGTGTAATTACATTGTCAAATTCCAACAATGCTCAAATTAATCTTCCTATTTGGTTTTGCATTAATCATATTTTTTAATAAAGATCACCTACCCCTCTGCAGACATTTCAGTACTTGGGCCCAATATCTTGTCTGAAAACCAACTTCTATTCCCATAATAAGCCACATGCCTGGTTGTTCTCAAACCAAGAATTTCTTCATGGCACATATTAGAACTCTTTTTAGAAAAAGATCTTCAGGAAGAGAGTGCTTTGGGGTCAATTGTTTGCTTTTAAGGAAAAGTAAAAAAAAAAAGAAAGCATGGTTAATATGAATATCAACTCTAAAAATCTCATTCTTGAATAGGAGGGATACTGCAAAGCTAGAAGATGTAAAATTTCATCAGATGTCAGTCCCTTCACACCACCAGCCTTGCCACAGCTCTTTGGAGTGTTAGAAGACTTTTCTTATTTTTTATTGGAACGACACCAGGAATTATACTAGGAATTATGTCAGTCCTGCAGCAATTTTCAAGAAGCCGCAAGTCCATGATCCTGAAACTTCGACTGCTGACAAGAAGTTGCTTGGAGCAGCAGTGTTATTAACAAGCCACCTTTCCCGCACCCCGTCTGCACTGGAAGCTATCCCCAGCTCATCACCTCCATCTGTCTCTCTGTACGACGGGGCGTGCACACCAGCAGGCTCTGGCCATGAGGTTCAGTTTGCTGCTGCGTTACTCATCAAACACCCCGTGCTGCGTGGACTCCTTCCTCTCAGTATTGCCGGCTGCAGGCAACCAGCTCTTGAGTCTGACAGAAGTGTGTACTTACCTTCTTTTATAATGAAAGCTCTTTAGGCAGCAATGCTGATGCCTTAAGAATGACGATATTTAACTATGCGCCCAGAGAGATACATTTGGTACTGTGGGTGTCTTTCCTGGGATATATCACATGTCTTTGGGGAGGTAGGCTCCCTTGATTTGATGCCATCAAGGCTTTGTTCTCTGCACAGTGTCCTCTGAAGACTACCAGGTCCGGATTCTTGTTTCAGCTTTTAAAAGGCCCCTGAGAACCCATAAATTCAGTACTTCTGGATTAAAGCATAGGGTATGCATGTGCCTACTGTTCTCTTCTGCTCTGGTCTGTTCTTGGCCAAAGGCTCTGCTTTCATCCTTGCTGCTGGTTATCAAATGGTGTGCAGATGACTTACCACCCTCTACAGTTTTGTTTATTTGTTTGTTTTTTTTAAACAGGCCCTGTAACTGTTACTTTGCCTCAAATTGGTGGGTTATTAAAGTTACTCAGAAATTTCATTTTCATTTTTTTAAAAGTCTTCCCCTCCTTTTCTAGATAGAAATGGGGGAAGGGTGAGGGATGTTTCTCATATTGTTGGCTCTCTCAGATTCCTTCGTAATACTTTTGTGAAATAGGGAAATGTCAATGACTGGCCCCAGAACGGGATCACAGATCTTAGAAGTCATATTTCCTTTTAATTCAATGCAGGATGGAATGCATGGACTCTAGAAAGGGAAGCGGTATGATGTAATGGGCAAGGGCAAGACAAGGATATTGTGGTTTAAGATCTAACTTTGTCAATTACCAGTCACCTGGCCTTGAGTTAAGTTCAAGGCCTTAAGTCTCAGTACTGTCCTCTGTCAAAGGAAGGAAAGAGAGTCCAACTCTTAGGTAACTTTGCGATGTGGTAGTAATTAAACTGGAGAGTGCAATACAGGACTAAGCACAGAACATGGCAAATAGTAAATACTTAAGCATTATGTTGTACTACTATTCTGACTGACGACAGAATGTTCTTCTAAAAGCAAAGGAGAAAACTAAACTGAATGATTCTCTTCAATTTTACTGTGCTCAAACTTTCTGTTTTATCGTACCCTACGATTTTTAACTCATGGGTAGAGAATGAAAAGGGAAAATTAAAATTGTGATTTGATGATTCTATGCAGGAGTTCTGTGATAGGATTCAACCAAGAATTCAGGACTTTGGGTCCTCCAGATGTGTCTCTGTCCATAAAACTGTATTTCCTTTGACTCGTGTAGAACTGTGTACCCAGAGGGCACTCAATAAAAATAATGACAAAAATCAACCCATTGCTGCACACAGGAGTGAACTTAAAGATTGATTTCATATTATTTTTAGTGTTCTTCAAAGCACCCGGTTTCTTGGGGGAAAAGTAAGCCGTATTGCTTGTAAGCTTTTATGTTTTCTTGTTTAACATCTGTCTTGGTCTTGGACTTTGCTACCATCACTGACATGTGGCAAATCAGTTCTTGAAATTAAATGTTATCAAATGTTTTGACTAGCTAATTTTATAGAACCAGGGACATAGCTGGCTCCAGATAGCTGGCACCAAAAGGCACCTACGCATCACATACTCAGACAAGGTTAATAAAAATGGTTCCTATACTGGAATATGGAAATGAGTATAAGTGAAACTAGGAAAATCTATGGAATAAGATATGTTGATTGCATCAATGTCAACATCCTCATTGTAACACTATGCTGTAATTTCACTGTATGTTACCACTGGGGAAAACGGGGCAAGGTGTAGAGGGAAGATGTTTCTGTACTGTTTCTCACAACAGCATGTAAATTTATAATTATCTTAATAAAATTCTTAATTAAAAATATGAAAGATACCTTCAGAATGATTCATATTTATACGTATTTTTTTCCTCGACACACCTTCAACTAGTCACTGCTCTGTATAACATTGAAGTGAGATATTTTCTACAATCAAACCATTAGTTGGTCCACAGCCTTTAAAGTTCATAGAAAAAATGGAGTGAAGTGGCTAAACTACTACAGCTTGTTCTTTCTTCAAACAAACCTTGGAAATTGGGACAACTCTTACTTTGGGACTTAAGAAGAATTGGCCAGAGGATAAATAGAATCCACAAAAGAAATTTGCGTAGCAGCATGGAAATGCCTTCAAAAGAAGAGCATCTTTCCTTGATCTATTTTTTAAAATAGATATATGGTGACTAATTCTAAAATTTTAGAGCAGACTCCATCTTTCAATTCTGAAATGTATATAACCATTAGCAATAGCAACATCTACTTCTGCTGGGAGCTTAAAAATGGTTATTTTCTGATTGTCCTTTACTTTAATGTACCGTGGCCTATGGTGTAATGGCCCTTGTTTATTCTGTATTTCCGATTTTCTTAATATTCTTGCTAAAATCATGGGGTGCAGAATCATGTTTCTTATGGTAACAACGATTTGATTTCAGTCACGTGAGCATAAAGAACTGTTATCTATACTAAAGATCCAAAATAACTCTAGATCACTAAAGGTGATCTTGAGTGTTAGCATGCTGGGAATCAGTGACAATACATCTTTGTCTTTGAGACCTCAATAGAGCCACGCTGATTTTAACCATGGGAAAGAGTGTGGAGGGGAAGGAAACCATAGGCTTTCCAGCTGTGTTTCTGTAACTCAGATATTTACAGCTGAGATAACTAATCCGCTTGGCTTTTCTTTGCTTTAGTGAAAGCAACAACAGTCCATAATGTACAAGACCAGGACCGATCATGGTGGAGTGTTATGTATGTTTGTTCTGACCTATGTTAAAGGAAAAGGAGGGGGGAAATATGCTTTATTTGGATCACTTGGCAATTATTTCCATATTTACTTGCCATTATCTCATGTCTCCCAAAAGACTTTAGAGATCAGTATAGATGGTGAGTTTTACATTTTCACTATTTCCAGACACCATTCCATCCTTAAATGTCTGAAAATCGTATTTGGAAACTCTGAAATATCCATACCCGTTAATTGTTGCATAATGAGACATAGGGAAAGACGTGGGACACACATCTTTTTCTCTGATGATCACTCAGTGCCTTGTGGATATGACTGCATAGACCGTTAAACTAATAGCATTCATGGAGTTTTCACCTACTTTCTCCCTAATCTGCATGTTAGTTCTTTCATCATCCACTCTCAAATTTAGCTGGAAATCTCCCAAAGTGTAGCTCATATACCTCTTCTTGAAAGGCAAATACCCAATCGACTGTGTTGGACTTCAAGGAAGTTTTGTGGAAACTAATTTTAGGAGGGTCATCACAATCCCCAAACTCTTAGGTGAGTAGGAGACCCTGTGGAAATGCGTGGTTATATGAACAGCTTATTTATGGAACGTGGTCTTTATTTTGGCAATTTTTTAAACGGTTTTACTGTACACTTTGAAGGCGCATGAGTATGCATTTGCTGCTCATTATGGGCTGCAGTTCTGGGGCAAAGCTGGGTACAAAGAGTCTCTGAAGGACAAACCCGACCATTCATCTGTACACATGTACCATGCTGGCCGCTGTGTGTTGTAGAAAGAGGCTCTGCAGATTCTCCAATAGGAAGAAATAATGAGCTTAAAGCAATAGCTCCTCTGAAAACAGTTGGCAGTTAGATAATGATGGATATGCTACAAATTCCAGAGATATCAGCCAAGAAAGATGCACGATGCATATAAAGAAAGGAAGGCTAAAATCCACTGCCTCTTCACTGTTTTAAGGGTGAAAACACAAGGTGTTGTTCAGTATGATGGCGATATCATTGAGGTGCATTGTGCTGCATGATAAACAGCACCACACTCCAAAACAAATTTCTTTCCGAAGGAGATGATTAAGAAAAAAAAAAAAAAATTAGACATGGTGGAAAGAGCTGGAAAGTGGAGATTGAAATCTTGGCCTCCAGTTGAGGTTTTAATTTGTGCTCTCCTGCTGAAATAACTTTACATTCTGCTGCTTGGTCCTTCCTTGTGAGGTGCACATGGTCTGGTTAACTTACAACAGTGTTTATGGACATCAATACCATTGATTAAAAAGTAAAAGTTCTGTCAAACAGTAGTTTGATCTTCATGACAGCAAACAGCCTGTTTGATGTTTTTATTGAATCAATTGATTTTTTTCTTCACTGAATTGATTGGTTGTTTCACTGTCATGTGGACACTTCCTAAATCAACATGTCCCTCTGTTGAGGTGTTTTTTGAAAAAGTCTGATTCACGGAGGTGTCTAGAATATCAGGCTAACAGAATCTTATGAAATCCCACTGCATCAGAATAAATGGCATCAGTGCTGAGCAAAAGAGGTTTTTGTTCTTCCTTTTCTTCAAGTTGGATTTGGATTTCAGAATTCAAGCAACTCAGTTTTACAGACTGATAAAAGGTCATTTTTTTTTTCTTATCTTGTTTAAGTATGTACTTTGGATGTTGACTGGATTGTTAGATAATACTCTATCAATAAGGAGAAATTGATTTCTTATAGATTTTTAAGGATAAAAGAAAAAGGAAACAGGCCCTTACACTGCCTCATCTCTTTCATATACAAGCTGATGCATTAGCCAGACTTCCCTGCTTTTCCAAGGGAGTTATCAAATCTACTATTCATGATGCTCAAGAATTTTTAAATGCCAAGTGAGTCTGGCGAAACCTCATTGTATCTCTAGTATACTTAGATTTACCAATAGGCTTTTGTTTTTAACAGTGCTGGTTAGGTATGAAGATCAAGTCTGCTGTATTCTGCCTTAAAAGTGATACACTGGCCATTTAGTCCACATACTCGTGAGTATGGTAGAGAGAGAGAAGAAAAGGTACTTGCAGATGTGTTTTATCTGTTTTGGTTTCAATGCAGTGTACTAAACACCGTATCTCAAAGAGGAGAGATTGATGCCCCTTGTATAATCAGCATGTCTCTCTTCCACAGCGGCTGCAGTAGAATGTCTTTATAAGGTGGACTGTGATGTGATAACCCTGTTAGGGTTCTGATCTACCAACTTTCAACACACTCTGGGATTGTTCAATATTCCAAATTCACTTAATAGTGAGATTCTACCTATTTGGCACATCCCTTCCCTTTGATACTAACCAAAGTGTGTCTCTAGATTTTCTCTTGTCACCCATCCACCCATCCATCCATCTATCCATCCGTCCACCCACCCACTCAGCCATCCATCCTCTTTCAGCCCTCGGATCCTCTTCAAGACATCTAAGTCACCGCAAATACCTTTGTCTTCTCCTTGATTGATCAAAGTTATCTGACACAGTTTTCCGATTTCCCGTCTCACTCTAACATCCAAATATCTTCATACTTGTATCTTTCCTATCACTTCAGTGAGTCTATATATGTTCAGCTCTCTTTTCTTTGTTTCCTACCATAGAAGGACAATTTTATGAGCCAGAACTTTCATTTTCCTCCTATGTCACTGTGCTTTGTGATTATTTCCTGATTCTTCTGGATGATCATTGATTTCTAGTGGCTCTATCACCACTACCCACAAATATTTTTATGTCTTCCTTAACGCAAGAAAAAGATGTCTCTAGCTCATAGTACTCTTCAGAGTTACTACACTTTTACTGCCAAGTTTCTCCAGAGGGCAATTTACAATTCCAGCCATCAACCCCTCACCACCCCTTCACTGACAGTCTAGCTTCCAGCCTCATCACTTTACAGGAACTCCTTTTCCCAAGGTCACCAGTGTCTTCCTAATTGCCAAATCCAACAGTGTGTTATCAGTCCTAATTCCTGAAATCACTGTAGCATTAAACACTTACTTGACTTCTTTGACTCTTGCCTACTTTTTTTTTTTTTTTTTTTTTGGTCTCTCAGAGAACTTGTACATTCTCATGGCTTCAATTCTGAGCATCAGGGGTGGATGGAGAAAGAGCTTTGATATCAAGTGATGCCAAGTCTGATTCTCTATGGTTCTTCCACTTATTAACTATATGATCTTGGACCCATTTTTTGCTTCTTAATAATTTTAACTTCTGCATCTTAAAATTTGAGATAGTAATGCCTTTGGCATGGAAAAACTAGGATTAAGTAGAAATGAGCAGCACATAATGGATGCTTAGTAAATGTAAGTTTCCTTGATTTTCCTGAATAGTTTCCTAAACTTCCTGAACTTCCTGCTAAGTTGTGGTTATATATAATATATAATATATATATATATATAATATATAATATAATATATATATTATATATATATAATTATATTATATATTATATATATATATATATATTTTAGTTGCTTATTTCTACTAGACACCCCCACTGCCACCTCAGTTGTGCAGAGTAAAGCACATATATTGTTTTTCTTTCTATGACCACCTCCCCAGACTTCCTCTCCTTTAATTCTTTCTCTCTCAGTGTCATCATGGCCTTCATAAAGGCCACTAACAAGCTGCCTGGGTTTACTTGGGAAGCTCTAGACTGCTGATCCTCAGAAAGAATCATGGACACAATTTTTCTGAGGAATCTCCATAACTGTTGGTATTAGTATCTCTCCTGATCCCATTCTAACTGTATCTTGTGTTTTCCTACTTGGTAAGCCGGCTTGGTCCTGACTTCAACCCCTGACTTTTTTCTGGGTCCAAAAGAGACTCTGGGTCCTGCTTTTGGTCCATTCTTTGCTTTCTCTTTAGTTCTCTCTGCTTTTGCTGCTTTCCTTAGAGGTTGACATCCAAGTTCCTGGTTTTCCAGGCCACCCGAGTTGCCTCCTTAGATAGCTTTCTGTTGTCCTCACCTGACACAACTCCATAATTATCAAAGCCACCTGACTAGGACCTGCTTCTGAGACTCACCCCTTCAGGATGTGACAAGTGATGTCATCACTTTCAATGTCTCAAACACTTGAATTAGCTTTTCACCTTTCCCCCCTCTTCTTTCTTGAGGACAACCCTCAAATCCATTCAATCCCAAATTACTTAGTTTTGCAAAGCTTCATACATGCATTTTTTCTTTTATTATTTATACCAATAGAATAATAAAGTCACTAACAACAACAACAACAACAGCTAACATTTGTTGAGAGCCTATGGTGTGCTAGACATTCTGGCAAGACTTTACAAGCTTCATCTCTTATAAAAGAGAAAATTGAGGTTTAAGAAGGTTAAATACCTTGCTCAAGGTCATAGTAAGTACTGGAGCTAGGGATTTAAGCTCAGATTTGTCAGCTCCCAAACCTATGGTCTTATTCACTGTTTTATTTTGTTTGAAATGATCACATTTCCTTGATGGAAGCATTTGTGTTCTTTTTATAAATATTTTTGAAACTGCGTATCTTTCTAACTACAGTTTTTGTGAAATTGCACCAAACAAGGGATTTCGTGGAATTAGAAACAAATTGTAAATAAATTGTTGGTCCGGTAAAGATTTTCACTTAGTGTTAGCCAGAAATAAGAACAGTCCCAATGTCGAGAGAAGCCAGGAGAAGTAAATAGTGTGACACTGCAGAGAAAGGAAATGAGTGAAAATTTAATCTTTGGTGTCGTCAACTTATTTATCACTGGGGGCATTCTTTGGTTGGGAAGAAATAGAAGGGGTGTCCTTGGAAAGAATCAAAATGGAAATAAAGGTAATGGTGTCAGGCAATAAGAAGTCAATGGAGAAGAGCAGTGGTGTGGTTTAGGAGAACAGGTTACTATTTGAAATACTTCCCACTAGTGTTAAGCCCTTGAACGTGTGCATTGTAATGTCGAGACATTTGTATGGAGTTTCTAGCCCTCTTTGTGCATAGTCTGAGACAGAACACTGAGCTTGGGATCTGTGAATACTGAATTCTCTTCCTAGCTCTATCACCGAACAGTGACTTGACCTTTGACAGATCTCCTAACCTTCTTGTTCCTGAGTTTTCTCAGCTTTAGAATCCCTGGGAGTTGTGTTGTATGAGCGCTAAGGTTCTTCCTTGCGTTAGCCTTTGCTATTCCATCCACTCAAAACGCTGAGGACTTAGAGCTCAGATGTGTGGCCCACTACCTATGCTACACATTTACTAACATTACATATGGATGTCACGGGTTGCTCTGGTCACTCAGATTGTGGAGAAAATTGAAAGATCTTGATAAGAGAGTCCCCAAATGGGACATAAGCGCAGGACATCAGAGGTTACACACCTTTTGTAAAGTACGAGAGTGTGTTAGCACTCTGCTCGCCGGCGAGATCCCTTTCTAAGTCTTGAGTCAAGCCCCTACTGCCCCTTGGCGCATCTGTTTCCTCGCACTGCTGCATATGACTTTGGTTAGCGTGTGCAAGGGACGGTCTGTGCAACTGAAATGCAAAGGTACAATTACAACGGAACAAGGGAATAATTTGGCCAGTGGTTTAGTATCTCAAGATCTAAAGAATGATCACCTTCGGCTAGACTAGTAGACCCAAATTGCCCTTTTTATTGCTTCACTAAAACACACCACTTTGCCCAGTTCATTTATTGACTTTTTCATCTCAAGCACAAATTCTTACCTAGGTAGGAGTTAAAGGTCCACAACACACTAATTGTAAAAGCAAAAGTGCCAATTCAACAGAATTCCAAAACCAGGGGAAATGCCTGTGAACCTGACAACTCTTGTGTAAATTAAGCCTGAAAATGATTTTTTTTTTTTTTAAAGAGGCTTTGGGTGTTCCTTGAAAAACTTTACCTCAGTTACAAGAGTACGTGTTTCTATGGAAAATGAGGAAAGAACTTTGTGTCAGTTGCAGAAAAGAATAAGAAACACTGAGGTTGCTTTCTGGGAAACAACAAAAAACTAGCTGCTATGATTTGATTTTAATCACACCCCAAAAATAATCACCCTAGCTTCCAGAAAGCATCCATCATTTGCATAAATAATCCGCCCCCCTGGCCCGCAAGAAAGAGTTAAAACACAAGAGCAAGCAAGAAAGAGTTAAAACACAAGAGCAATTTTTAGAGGAGCGCTTATGACTAGCAATCAGTGCTAATAAGATTCTTTTCCTCTTGCAAGACTCACAGAAAGCCCTAGATCCATGCCGAGCACATTCAAAGGCAAGGGACTAAGAGCTCCTCTCACAGGTTCATTATCATTCTCAGGTTATCCCAAGCCAAGTGAATCAGGAAAGCAAATGAATTAGTGAGAATTACGGAGCCTCTGTGGTCTGAACCCACTCCAAATCTCGGTGAAGATGAAAGGTAGACGCTGATGTCTCATGTCCCAAGGTTCTCAGGATGGGAGCCCCAGAGCCTAGCTGTTCCTCCAGAGCCTTGCAGAAATGTGCAGGCAGTTAATGTTGCCTAACGTCTTCTGACCGTGGGTTCAGCCATGTGGGAAAAGTTTTACGAGGCTGCAAAACCAAACCCCCTTTCACTCACAATTAATTACAGAAGACTTGCTATAGCACCTCGCTGTCAATGAGTACAGCATGGGCATTTTTCTTCTTATTTTTGTCACTTAGTAATAACCAAAGATACCAGGGTAATGTTTTAGTATATGATAATACCAAATAAGATTTTTGAAGGAAAAAAATCTATAAAATATTTGCCGTGCTAAGTGTTAAGCTTCTTTGGAAGAGATACTTTGAGCTGAGGAGTGGGATTGGATTCGAACTATAGTCATTGGCATTGCAGAAGTTTTTGTGTTTTTTATTTGTTGTTTTAAAGGCTACTGGCAAATAAGGGTGGGCAGAATGGGGAGGGGGTGTGCGTTCGGAATTGTGGTGGAGATAGAGTGATCCTTGGAGCATCTATGCAATTGAAATGAAACATGTAGTAAAGGTTTGGGAGTAGCAGTTTGTTTTCATTAAATACTTGTTATTGCTAATTATATTTGATCACTATAAAGAATACACTTTAATTAAAGAAACACGGTGGTTAGAAAAATATTTGATTTCCAAAGGAGAACAATTTATCTTTTCATTAGTAAGGAGGGAAAAAAGTAATTGTGACTGTATGTTTTTCAGCATGTTATTGGTTTTTATGGAGAGGTTTTATTCTATTTGTAGGGGAAAATGTTATTTTTGTTCCTAAAATTGAACCACTAACATCATATCATGTTGTTTGCATGCATGCTTCAATTTATTTAACATAAGTAATTATTTTAAAAATGAAACATTTGGCAAATGATATAAAACAACATATTCTAACATCAATCTGAATCAATGTATCTTCTTTCTCTTTAGAGATAGTTTCCATGTTAACTCTTTCAGTGAATGTTGAAATGTACTGTCACATTAATGTTTTCCCTAACCAACATATGGTTTTCATTCTCATTTTGCAAGGTAATATTTCAGCAGTGGTCTGGAGGAAATTAATGGAAAATGAAGGCAGATAAGTATCCTTGTAACTAAAGCCTAGTGTTCATGTTGCTTGCATATCATTGAATATAATAATTCTTTTAAGCAACCACAAAATTTAAAATTTTTGACTTGTAAAAATGTATCCTTCTACATCGTTTTAGTATGAGTGAACTCCCATGAGTTCTGGAAGTGTAACAGACCAGGGTACATCTTAGTGTAACTGGGATAAACTTAGGAAAAAGGACAATTCAAATATTGTGTTTATGGTATATAAGTGTCAGGGACAACTCAGACTTAGAACAAGAGAAATCCCTTCCTTTGCAGTCTTCACACCAGAAAGAGCATTGAAAAGAAAGAACATTCAGAGTTTAGCATCATGTTTTTAAAGGAACCAATTTTTATCTTTCCATTTTAAACATATGCCTGTGAATTTTGGACAATATTTTGTTTGTAAAATCTTTGGGAAGTGTGCTGGTTTTAACCATTTTTTTGTTTCTGTTAAAACACGTAAATGGTACCAAATGTACATAGTCATGTATTTGTATAATTATACTTTTTAAAACTTTTTTCTTTTGTCTCATGGAGAAAGGTGAACCCCAAAATCACATTTAAAATATAATGTAGATATGTTTGAAGCTTCATAGCTATTTTCCTTTCACATTATAATCTGAGAGTTTGATTTCTTTTTGGCATTTATTCAAATTACATTGAACTCAAGCAAACACAAGCTCCCAATGGGACCGGGTAGAAAAGAGACACCGTCTCATTGGTGCTTCTCTATTGCATTCTGCTCTTGTCACTGTCCTTAGAATTCTCTACTCTTGTCACTTAAATGTTTTCCAGTGAGAAGTTTTTCCTTCCTTTCTTACAAAACTAAAATAATTTGACACTTCTGGGTAGAGGAAGAAGACAGACTCCCAGCTTTTGATGAATTATATTAATGTGTATGAAAACCTGCGTGTTCGAAAATGCTAAATCTGTAAGCAATTTTACACGGAAATCAGCTTTTACTAGATTTCTGAATAAAGCGCAGGAAAGCAATCAGAGCAGTTCGGTATACAAAAAACGGCCTAGAGAGCCGCTTTCTGTGTGCTTCCGCCAAAGCAGAAACACACCTTTATGAATAGAAATATTACTTAAACGCCGTGATTCGGCAGCAAACCGCAGCAGCGACGACAGCAAGCACCCCTGCATTAGCACAGCAGCCTGCTCTGCCCTCGCGCTGCCCACAAATGACCAGGGAAATCCCAGAGGTACTCTTGAATTTCTGCATTCTCCTTTCTTCAGCCGTAGAGTATCTGTCACTCACATCCCACTCTGGCCAAAGTGACACCTGCCAGTCTCAAGAACAAGGACAAATTGTCTGTCTGCCAACCGCGTCTCAGCAATGGGAGCTGAGCGATGGTAGACACGGGCATCTCATGGTGTGTTGTTAAGCTCTGTAATTTGTTTTTGAGATATTTATTTCTAGGAGGTTAATTTTCAGCAAATTGTTGTTTAACATTCTGAACTTGTGTTTTTGTGGTCCACTGTACATCGTAATGACACATTTAAGAATATTTACAAATAGGTGGCAAAATCTATGTTGAACAGGCTTAGGCAGCATTGTGCAGGGCAATATGATATTGTCACGAAAGACTCATGGCTTTGGTTATTCCGAATCTCCTAGGATCCTTTTCGGGCCAAAATCCAAAAGTATTCCCTCAGACCCACAATTCTGATCTGAGTTTTGTGGTGTGTGTGTGTGTGTGTCTGTATGTGTGTGCGTGCATGCACGTTTGTGTGTGTTAGAGAGAGAGAGATCTGTCATCATGTCATTTGAAGTTATGCAACATTCTGTCCCTTGTTGATGAAATGCAACATGACAGAATGTAATGTAATGTAACGTATCAAAAAATGTAAATAATATACTTTGTGGGATTAGATATCTGCTGTCAATTCCTATAGTAGGGATCTGAACTGAACTTATTGAGGCGGATAGAAGCTCAGTGAACGCCAAACTGGCCGTGGTGTTTGAGAACTAGCACACACCACAGTTCACTGATTTCCCCAATTACTTTGGGGTAGTTTGGCACGTATAGAAATGTTCGACAAAAGTTCTCTTGTTGGACACTTCTGGGAAGTAATTTGATTGTTAATTACAAACGCTCAGGGTGATTGCTCTGCATAATTGTTTCACTCCTTCAGTACTCCATTAGAAGCTTATCTGCTGATGGTTTATTTTTAGAACTTTGAATTTTTAACATCTTCCTTATGTCATGCTGATGCAACACAAGTGACCTCTCCAGATAAAATCCTTTAACCAGCCAGAGCAATCCAGTGCCTCCTGTGAGAGGTAGAAGTGGGGAGACAGTATGACCGCATGCATTTTATCTCCAACAGCATCTGTAATCACAGGACACAAACACACATTTTTAACTTCTGTGCCTTTTGAGAATAACTTCAGTTATATGCCCCAAATTGCTTGAAAATCGTAAAGAGCAAAAGGCACATCTCAGAATTAAACCGAATGCATTCCAGATACTATTTCTTTTTTATTACCAAGCTGTAGTCTCGACTCTTAACAATAGACAACACAAAACAAGTCCACACTGCTTTAAAGGTAAGTGGGCAGAGGCCCATCGGATACTGCATTCCTGAGAATGGAACCTTTTATTTGCTGTCATAGTGATGACTTTTAATTGTCCTAATAAATAAGCTTTTAAAAAGCTTCTAAAATGTTCTCTAATAACATACTTTGGTCTTTAGCCATAGAAATGCAGAAATAATTAGAAGTGGCATTGTGTACACTGCCTTCTGGACTGGGCTGAAGGTGAAGGAGAAAGTCTCATGCTATCCTTGTCAGCTGCAAGGGTAATTACTGCTGGCTGAAATTACTCAACATTTGTTTATAAGCTCCCCAGAGCATGCTGTAAATAGATTGTCTGTTATAGTCCAATCACATTAAAACACTGCTCCTTGCAAACTGCTACCTCCTGTTTTCTGTAAGCTCGACAGAGAGAGCCTGCTGCTCACTTATTGAGCGCCGAGCAGGGAAGAGCTATGTTTAATGTGATTGTTTTCATTAGATTCTTCTCTGTCCAAGATCACATTTGTCGTTTTCAGAGTCTGAATGCTAGTGGGGTCCATTACTTTCATTAGGACCTTTTTATTTGCTTTCGGGAGGATGGATCTCTTCATTAGGGGGTTGAGTATGTAACAGTTCGGAAGGAAATTTAAAACAGTGCAGAAGAGTTACCACATACACTGCCTTCCACACATGGGACTTGATTATCTATATTGAGTTTTAGGAAGTTCAGAGCACCTACTGGCTACACCAGTTCAATTTCATTTAGCATTAACGGAGTCCTCGCTCTATGCCTGACACTGAGCTACGTACTATGAGGATAAATATTTATTACTTTTAAAGAGACTAAAATGGAGCTAGGGAAAAATGATCTGGATATATGATCAAGTAAAAGACTAAGAAGATATGTGATGAAATATAGATTTGAAATACAATAAACACCAACATGACTGTGCAAAGGATGCCTATGGCTGACCAGCAAGTTTTTGTGTTTAGAGAGCAAATAGAATTTACCATTTTGGAAAGGTAATAAGGCTTTATGAATTAAATTAATTGTGTCCCCTTCAGAAGGCACCAGAGACAACCCAGAGAGTAGTTGGCTCAGCTTTTTGGTGACCCTTGCTTCCCGTTTATTATTTCACATGAGAGAGATTTGATTGGACCTTTAGGCCAACTGGCCTAAAATGTTTTGAGTATAGAAGAGAGCAGGAAATTAAAAGCAGCTCAACCAAAAGAACTGGATAGTCATTGAGCCAAATCCTAAGATAGTCCAAGTTTGTTCTCTAATTGATTAGTAAATACATTTTGCTATTTTGGTTTTTGTTCATGTTGGGAAAAGAACTGGAATAGTTCCTGGGTTGTTTCTATTCATAGTTGACCAAGATTTTGTACCAAAATCTGGGTGATTCTGTCTCTACAGCAATCCCAAATTAAAAAAATATGTATTATAAACCTCATTTGAAAAGGGAGAGAGATTGGAAGACAAATACCGCCAAGGAAGGATACTACTCGGTACATGGGAGACATGGGAACAAGAAATGCGAATTGTAGAAATGCAGATCTGAGACACAGAAGGACTAGGATTGAAAGACATGTGGGTATACATACTTTCCAGGAAATATTTAGTCTTTCCCTTCCTTTCCACCATTCCAATTGTTTTCTCAGGGTAATTATCTTTCTTGTTCATCTAGTCTGGAATTGGTATGGGGTTTTGGAAAACTCTCATTTCCTATTTTGTATGCCAATGTCACTGAAAAGCCATACAAGAGATAGAGAACTTGAGTACCAGAAATGATGATTCAATTAGATTTCACAAGAATTCCAGGAAGTACTCTATTCTAGCCTTTAGTGCAGGAAAGAGCACTAGATGCAGAGCAGATTTCGCCAGGCACACATACTGCCATGGAAAGCCAACCATGTTTTACACAGAGAACTAAATGAGCATGGGGATGCCAGTGGTGAGTTCATTTCAGAATGTTTGGCTAAATTTTTTTTCAAGAGAAAAGTGAAGCTAAATAAAATCATTCTTTAGGGCTGGCACACATTGTCTTAAAATAGACTGAATCCATTTGTAATCTGTATAACATTTTTATATGCTCCCCATTACTCACTTTATGCCATTAGGAAAGCACTGAATCTTTAAAGAGAAACTTCCTACAGCTAAAAAAGACATTAAGGGGGAAAAATGCTGGGAGCCATAGTGACAGGTACAACTAAGCTTGTATCCTTCGGTTCCCTGGAAACCAGTCAAACACTATCTCATCTTGCAATGGTTGTGTCTGATCCTCGGCTTCAGACATCTTCCTAATAATGGCAACTGCAGAGGTGACTCTCTGCAAATAAGGGCTTGCAGCCACTGGGCATCCATCACATTTCTCCAGAGCAACATTAGACCACCCTAATGGGGACTCCCGTCTTCATTATGATATTAATTCTCTAAATTTCCAAAGTGATTTCATTTGTAATATGACAAAGCCTGGCTGCTCAGGAGACAAACTGTTTTCATCCCCCTCCCGCATGCTCACAAAGCCTTGCTCTCTTTAGTCTTTGGGGGAAAAGGAATTTGATGGCATCAGATCTCTCGTGATACACAAGGCTGGCTAACGGCTACACCACCTGCCAGCACTTCACGCCTGCTCTTCCGGCCTGGAGCTTTCTAAAGCAGTGGTGGCTGCGTGGAACGTGGATGATGGTTTGGAAACAAACGAAAGGGGCAGAAAACAGCGGGAGAATAGAAAACTCGGCATGGGAGCTGGGTGGGATCTGAGGGGACCAGTAGGGTCACCCCAGGGGCTGGAAACAGAATCTGGGGCGATAGGGCTGGTTTGGGAGATGCTAGCGAACGTCGTGCTTTTTCTCTCTCCTACACTGGAGTTTCTGCTGTGGCTACAGATTCCCGGACTGCCAACTATATACAATCTCCAAAACATGGTCATTCCTTTTTATTCCAGGATGCTAGCTTCTATGGACTTTAATTCAATCTACCACATCAAAATTAGCCTATCTTCTGCAAGGTTTCCTAGATATAAAATCGAAGACTTACTAAAAAAATCCTGTCTCAATCAATATTGGGGATTTTTTACTCACCGATGATCATTGTTTCTAACTGAATTAGCATTGTGGATAGAATCCTGAATCGAGCAACCCAGTGCTAAATTTTCAAGAGGTCCAACATTGATCAAAATACTGAAGTGGATGAAAATTTTCTCTGCTTTCCCTTTCCTTGCTTTCTGCCAACAGCTTCTTACTCTTACTTCTTGCTTCATTGGTGACACTCCATTAAAAAAATTCTTCCTAGAATAGTCTTTAAAATGTTATTAGTTTTGAGTAAAGTATAGACTAATCATTGGTTCACTGTTACTGAATATCCCAGCACCTCTATTTAGAGGAGGTACATTTTTAGTAGGAAACGTCAGCAAAAGCTGAGTTTGATTCTACTAGTCAATTTTACCATCTTGCGAAAGTGAATGAAAGAAATTACCTGGCTTCCATTTCTTCAGTTTCAAAGTGGAGGAACTGGGCCTTGCCTTCGCTGCTGCGGAGCTGCCCACACAGCCTAGCCATGGTTGACCCCACTGTGTTCTTTTGACATTACCCTGGACGGCGAGACTTTGGATTGAGTCTCCTTCTAGCTGTTTGCAAAGTTCTGAAGACAGTAGAGAACTTTCATGCCCTGAGCCCTAGGGAGAAAGGATTTGGTTATCAAGGTTCCCACCTCTGCAGTTTTTTTTCGGGATTTCTGTGCCCAGGCGGTGGTGACCTCACCTGCCATCATGGCATTGGTGGCGAGTCCATCTATGGGGAGAAATTTGATGATGAGAATTTCTCCTGAAGCGCAGGGGTCCTGGCATCTTGTCCATGGCAAATGCTGGACCCAGCACAAATGAGTTCCAGTTTTTCATCCGCACTGCCAAGACTGAGTGGTTGGATGGCAAGCATGTGGTCTTTGGCAAGGTGAAAGAGGCCATGAACCTTGTGGAAGCATGGCTTGTTTTGGGGTCCAGAAACGGCAAGACCAGCAAGAAGGTCACCACAGCTGACTGTGGACAAATCTAATACGTTTTTCTTGTGTTGTATCTTAACTACCAGATCATCCCTTCTGTAGCTCAGGTGAGCACCCCTTCAACCCAATCTGCTTAAAATACCCTATAATCTTTGTGCTGTTGCTGGAGTTCTATGGGCTTTATATTTTCTTTACTCCCCTCCAAGTTTAGCTGTGTTGTAGAGTTAATTTTCTGATTATGAAATAAAAACTAAACAAAAAATTAAAGTGAAGGAACTGGATTGTAGACTCTAAGTTTTAATATTTTTTATTATTTCATATTGTATTTATATTGCTATTTTAAGCATCATCTTATATCTGATTTTTTTTGTCTATGTATGTTTAAACACCTGGTGTTCTTGAAGGATACAGTTAGGCCATATCTTATCATCACAAATTTTTAACTGAATATACATATCATTGATTTACAATTTCAGAATATTTGCTGTAGCTCAGAATCTTCAGGCCATTATAATTAAGGAAAAAAATCGTAAAGCTTTTTTTTTAAAGATTTCATTTACTTATTTGATATAGAGAGAGAGTGCAGCAGCAGCAGTGGGAGAGGGAGAAGCTGACTCCCCACACAGCAGGGAGCCCAATGTGGGACTCAATGCCAGAACCCTAGAATCATGACCTGAGCCGAAGGTAGATGCTTAACTGACTGAGTCACCCAGGCATCCCTGAAAAGCTTTTACACTTGAATCGATTTCTTTTAGATTTTATTATTAGTACAATATAATCATATGCATTATATATGTATTTTTTAGAGATTTCAAAATATAGATGTATAGATTTTTAATAAAATGAAGCAATTTTGGGGGAGGTGACAAATTTTGTCCCATTCTACAAAATACATTTTTTTTTTTCAAAAGAAGATTGAAGCAAGAGAACATTACTGAATATTTCATCTCTCATCCATCCTATTTTTCAGTTTAAGAAATTGTCCTATACATTTCTTTAACTTTTTGCTTTTTCAGTTTTAAAAACAGGTTCAAAACTAAGTTTTGTTTCTTTAATCTCAAACTTCCATAAATGTTACAATATTTTCCTTTAGAAACTGAGAGTTGGATGTTTTTTCTTATAGTTTAATTTCAAGGATACGTCATATCTCGACTTATAATGGTTTGTTTCTCAAGATTTACAGAACATAAGGGTATGCCCTAACCCTTACCATGAGTTTTATGAATATTTGTCAAGTCTGTGTTCAGACCATTCCCAAATGAGCATTGATAGAACTTTCACAGAATCCTGTTCACTTCCTACTCCCTTCTGCAATACTAGAGTCTCAGAATCCCTTGCCAAGACTGGAGCACAGGGCCTGGGGGTTGTGACAGGGTGGGGAGGGAGCAGGACGGAGATTCCCGAAGCCACTGGAGGGCTGTAATTGTGGGAGATGTCCTCCTTGGATCTCAAGTTAAAACAAAAGAGTTGAGTCACTGCTCAATCATCAGGATTTTATTACAACAGCCTACTATGTACAAACTAGTACTTCTCCTCCAAATGTCCTCCTTGGAACATGATGTTTCACTTTCTTCAAATGATTGGGATTATTCTGGTCTGTAACCTATACCTAAAGCATAAGGGCCGTCACTGTTGGATTAGCTCAGATGGATGGCATTGACTGCAGTCTTAATAAAATATAAACAGAGGGTTATTGAGCCTCTGACATCTGACTGAAACTCTAAATTAAAGCTAAGATCTTTGAGCAAGTGATCATTTCTTAATTGTATTTTTATTATCTATGTTTAGTATTTAGTAGGTGCTCAATATATATCCATTGAATTAAGCTGAACCTACATAAGATCCACGACTGTTACATTTCCATTAGTTTATGGTACAAAATTCAAACTCATGGTTTAGACAATTTATGCAACTAATAGGGACTATGTAAAGAGTAATAACATGCTATTATGTTGATAGTAATATACATAGCATATTTTAATAATGTCCTGTATGATGATAGAAATTTTTAGTAATCAATATTTTTTTAGTCTAAGCAAAACAAGTGACTAAATTATTTGAGGTTACTCTTGAAAATCAACTTAATTTGAAGAACTATTTAAAATTACCTCCATATTGTTATTTTTATAGCTCTCCACTAATACATTTTAAAATACTAGTTCATAGAAGTGGTTTTTGCTTAAAAATAAAATCAGCAAAGAACTCACTGATGACTGTTTTGTAGTGGTAGAGTGATTAATAGCCATCCTCAAACCGGGGACCACACTGGCTTTATTAATCCAATTATTTTGCATAAACTTAGCCAGCTGACAGATATTTAGGCTCCTTTTTTTTTTCTTTCTATGATTGCCATCTGCAAAGTTCCAGAACAGAGTTTAATCTCCACCCTAATGAATGTTGATTCTTAGACGTCATCCAACAGGTTGGATTAGAAATCCAACAGGTCCACTCATTTGAGAAGATCCTAAATCAATCAAGCTCTTCACAGTCCCAAACAGGGGCTCAGGGTTTTTGGCTCAGAGAGTTGCAACCAGGTTAATATTAAGAAGACTAGCCTTTCTGATTGAACATGCTGTTACGTTCCCATAGTCAAGGAGTGCAAGTCATGGCGGATATGCTAAAAAAATGGACTCTCTGCAATCATTGGGTATTAGCCCATAACATGAGAAATATCAAGTCTCAATAGGAGGTTTTGATTTTTTATATTCACGAGTAGAATGTGGTATGTACAGTATATAAGAGTACTAGTCTGAAAATGAAGAACCTTAAGTTCAGGTTCCAGCTTGACCAATAAAGATTCTGTGTCCTTGGATAAGCCACATACCCCTTAGTGATGTAGTTTTTTAATTTCAGAAGAGGAAGTTGATACTCTCTTACATCTCTTAAAAGTTCTAAAATAATTGCTTAAAAAAAAACAAAAATTATGTTTCTTTAATTACAACCATAACTTACTCTTTTTAAAAGACTAGATAGAATATCCTTTTATTGTATTATTAAAAATACAAAAGGTATATGATTTTTTTTACATCATCATACCATTGTCTGTTGGTCATTATTGTTGCTGTTTGGAATAACTTTGGGATTTTTGGCAAGAGGGTTTTCTAGAAGTAGCTTTTTTCAATGAACATTTTCCTCCCAAGTAGCTAAATTCTCTTGTCGTTGTTTCAGTGATAACAGAAGCATCAAGTCAAGTTGTAATCATGAAAGAAGAGTTTGAAAATTTATTTTCTACTTAGTTTTTTTAAAAAGTGCAAAAAGTACTGACAGAATTAAGCATAAAATCACTATCATTTTTCTTCTATCCTCAGCTAAGAAAACCAAAAATATATACTCGAGGAATAAGCTCTTACCTGTGTAAAGATAGCTCTCTCTAAGAGGAGATCTGTGTTTTCTTGGAAAGCTCTTGTGCCAGATATCTCCATGGCTTATCACTTTATTCAGGTGTGTGCTAAGATGTCACCTTGTCAGAGAGAACGTTCCCGATACCCTGTCAAAAATAATATCCCCTATTGTGCTCAAGCTCCTTCCTCTTTATTTTTCTCTACATAATACTTATCACTACTTGAAATGTATTTATTTACTGTTGATGTTCTCTCACATCACCACCAAGAATAGAAGAGAATATGAGAGCAGACACGATGTACCACCAGCAGGCGCTACCTTGTCACCAGTGCCCAAGGCAGTAGTTGGCATTGAGAAGCAGCTCAATAAACATTGAATGCATGAGTGCCTGAAAAATCTTAGTGACAAACCAAACCAGTCAAGAAATAGACCAGAAATAGACCAGTGTGGAGTAAAGAATAACATGGAATAAAGAATATTCTTCATCTCAGGGGAAGTACAGGTTCTAGACTAGAGCTTACCAGCTCAAATGCCTACAAGGACCAATAAGTTAATTGTAAATATGTGGGTAAAAACAATAGGGAGTTGTAAGAGCTGCTGCAAACTGGTCACTGTATTCATATCTAAAGAAATCCACACATTTCAAACACCTGGAAGCCAAAACAAAACAGCTTTGTGCTTTTTTTGGTTCCCGGGCCATATGCTTATAATGTGTGCCAGGTAACCGTGGTGGAATGATGCAGGTAAGAATGACCTTGTGCTCTGTGATAAAGGAGACAAAATGTACAGCAAGATAAATACAACCTAAAATGGAAGATACTTGAACATTTGAATAGCTTTTGATGGGAGAAGATCGCCAAGAAACATAACTTGAGCTCCTGGACATTTAGCTCCTGACTTGAGCTCCTGATGTTTATTGTGATTCTAAGTATTATCAGTCAATATTTTTCAAGCTGTACATCCCTTGCTTCTAGAGAAAAGCTCCTGTTTCTGCAATCGGATCCCTTTCAGAAAATGTGGTCATTACAGAAATCATATTTCTGACATTTCTTTTTAAAGCAAAAATGACAAACATGCATATTCTAATTGCCCTTGAGTCTTTCATTGCCTAGCATTCTTTAAGGCTTCTTATGCATCCAAGAACCATTTACCCAGATTGTGTATTGACAATAAAGCATGCAGGTATACAGAATTTAAGTTATAGAAAAGTTTTTGTTTTAAGAGACATGCATCAACTGAGCCACCCAGGTGCCCCCCACCACCAATTTCATAATTTTAATAGCATATCCATCTTAAATTCCAATTTTAAAAAAAGATTTATTTATTTATTTGACAGAGATGACAAGTAGGCGAGAGGCAGGTAGAGAGAGAAGGGGAAGCAGGCTCCCCGCTGAGCAGAGAGCCCCATGCAGGGCTGGATCCCAGGACCCTGGGATCATGACCTGAGCCGAAGACAGAAGCTTTAACCCACTGAGCCACCCAGGTACCCCTTAAATTCCAATTTAAATATTGACCAGAAAGAAAGGAGTGGTCAAAGATGCAAAAAAAGTTTCTATCTGGATGTGCCAATAAAAAAAGGTAGGTTTTGTAGTATTCCTCAAGCTTTATTTGTTTGTAGGGGAAACAAACAAAACTGGAGGTAGCCCAGTTTCCCAGAGTTCAAACCTGGAAACTATTAACAGAAGTGCTGATCTTAACTGTCCTGAGGGTGTTGGGAGAAAAGGGTGTATCTCAGTCACTAAATATAGATTTACAGAGCTCCCATCAAATGCTGATGTTCTGCAGGAGCAAAGACAGGCAGCAGATATCTCAGGAAAGAAAATGAAGGTTGAAAGAAGCCATTGTGAACACTGCATGTTTTCCATTATGCACAACTGGGCACATGACAAGTATATATGTAGCCAAAGTGAAAAATGCACGATGGCCAAACTGGGTGCATACTCCTCTCTCGACACAATTGAAGCACAGTTTCTAATGCGCTTGTGATTGTGGGTCAGTTGATATATACCTGGAGTCCTGTCAGTAGGAAATATGAATGTGCATAAAACTCTCAAATTTAGTGTTCAGGGTGGTGGAGTGAGCCATTCACCTTCCCTTTCCCCGACCTCCTCTTAGCTTCTCCTTTTCTCTTTTCTTCTCCCTCCTCCCTTTGTGAATTTATGATTCAGAAATTATTCAAACTGACTTCAAGCTCTGTCATTTCTTCATGGGTGTTTTATGCGTGTTCTTGGATTTTCATCTTGTCACTGGGTCTAGAAGCAGGGGTATATCATTACATGAGAACATTTTACAGTGCTGAGTCCGTCGACTTGCTTAACTCTGGGGTGCCAGAGCCAAACTTGATTCTGAAATGATCCACTGGATCTTTTCTGCAAACGTCAGAGAGAGGAAAAAAAAATTAGTTCTATAAGTTGAACAAATACTACATTAAAAATAAATTGCTATGTGGTCTAACACTGCAGCTTTTATCTATGATTTTGTTTAAATTGCTAAAATGCCAGGGGTATTTTAGTACTTTGGGGTACTTTCCCAAACAGCTGTTGTAAATGGAGGTTAAATACTACTTAATTAATGGTTCTTATCTTGTCTATTTCTTTTATGGTTACATACTCTGCTTGTTCTATTCCCCAATTAATAACTACAACTTGCCATATGTGATTTTAATATATATGTTGGAGTTATTTAATCTTTGCTGTATAATCTTCAGAACCATGTAATAAGAGGCCAATTATCTCATCCTAAATATAGACTTAGAAAGAACCTTGAAAATATACTTCTTTTTTTTTTCCCTTCTCTCTCTGTCTCTGTCTCTCTCTCTCTCTTTCCAAAATTTGCATAGGCTTGTCTGAGATAAGTGAATTTTCTCAGTGAGTGCAAGATGACCATTAATCAGCTGGGTTCCTATCTATGTTTAACTGCTTATCTCTAGCACTGATGGGACTAGTTCTTGTAGTAGTTTACTGAAGCAGTTTGCATAATACAGGTAGCTATTAGAATCACTGTATTAACAGATGTCCTCAACAACTTGTCCCTTTAGTGCATTTTAGGATAGCTGTGGGAGTACATAATATAAATCTGAATTCTGGGCAAAACTATACAACTGGTTCATTTCCACACTCTATTATGTATATGATTAAAGCCCTGAAGGTTTAAAATGACAGGTTCATTGTCAAGTGTACTGTACTTTTTATTCTGCAGGGACGAAAGACTTTATGTCTTCTTGCGTCTTAATGAAAACTCCACCACTGATCTTTAGAGAAGCGCTGTGCTGGCGCCACCTCTACTACCTTCAGGATTTTCTGTGGTGCTCTCCATCTGGATGGAATAGGGAAAAAACGGATAGAAAAATAGAAGCAAAAGTGTTTTTTTTTGTTTGTTTGTTTGGTTGTTTTTGCTTGTTTGTTTGTTTATTTGTTTAAAGTCACCAGCAGCTTATTCCATTCCTCTCTCTTTCTCTTCCTTTCTTCCTTCCACTTCCTTCCTTCCTTCTTCCTTTCTCTTTCTTCCCTTCTCTCTTCCTTCCTTCCTTCCTTCTTTCCTTCTTTCTTCCCTTCTTCCTTCTCCATCCCTTCCTTTCTCTTTCTTTACTGCCTTCCTCTCTCTCTCTCCCACTGTATGATTAATTTTTATAGCTTTATTGTATTTAGTCCTTTGCAGCCATACCTGGGAGCTTCTCTGTTGAAAAATAAATCACAATGAGTAATGTCTAAAAAGTCTAGAGAATGGTTTCCTGACTGAAGGGACACTTGTAACAAGCCTAAATTTGCTCTGTGTTTGGAAAGATGTTACTGCTCACGTGGGAGCTTCGCTATTGGCAGGCCACTAGCAAGCCTCTCTATAGAATGGCATCATCCCTTGACAATTGGAACCGAGAGGGCTACATTCCCAGATTTACTTTCAAAGATTACCTGAGTTTGTGAGCCCCTAAGAGTGAAGGTTACGGAGTATCACCTGGAGATGGGCTGCTTCAGAGAGAAAAATACAAACCAGTATTCTCAATTACCCCTACCCAAAACAGAGTCTCTGAATATAAATTCAACAGAGTAGGTGTAATAAACTCTAAATTATCTGTGTTAATACAAGTGTACATCTGTTAAAACCATTTATATTAAATTCAGATGACTTTCTGTCAATTGGCAATGGGTGGGGTATATTAGATTTATTATTTAAATTATGTTGCATCAAGGCTCATATTAGAATCTCAGTGGTTTGCATTTCCTGTGCCAACCATAATAAGAGGGACAAGGCTCAGATATGTATTGGATGGCACATGGAAACTACCCTGATAGCGATCATTTCTAACAGATAAGCCAGGAAGTAGATGATTTACACGTGGGTGATCTGTAGATTACTAGAAATGACTGTAAGTGTATGTGCTTAGAATTCACGCTCATACATACATTGCTAACAGGTTGATTCCTAAAAAGGAATGTCAACAGATGATTGTGTTGAGATGAGGGCATAGTTTTTTTGGTACCAAATGGCTTAGATTTCAATCCATCTCTGATCTTATTAGGTTTTGAATAAGACTTCCAAGTCTCTGAGTATCAGTTTCTCTATCCATAATATGAAACGACATTCCTGCCTTTCTTATTTAATGTGCATTGTATCCTGAAGTTAGGTAACGATAGTTATGAAGATGGGTAAGACACAATCTTGGACCACAAGGAGATTGGAGGTGGTCAGGAAGCAGACAAATAAACAGTCAATCTCACCAACACAGGAAGAGTTAAAAGAGAGCTTGTGTTGAGTAATTCCATAACCTGCCTTGTAATAATAATAATAATATATACATAATATACCATGTAATGTAATATATACATATATATCTGTATTTTCAGTGCCATGAAATCCTTCTTTAAAAAGATTTTCTTTATCTGAGGTTAAGAAAGAAAGAGAGTGCACATGCAAGACAGCACATGTCGGAGGAGAGGCAGAAGGAGAAGCAGACTCCTTGCTGAGCAGGGACCCTGGTGTGGGGCCTTGATCCCAGGGCTCTGAGATCATGACCTTAGCCAAAGGCAGATGCTTAATCGACTGAGACACCCAGGCACCCCCATGAAATCCCTGAAGTTAGAAATCATGTATAATTTACTTTTGAATCATCAGAATGCATTTCAGGCATAGGCCATAAAAAGCCCAGAAAGAATTTATATGGAATAAATGACTTTTTAAGTCACTCAAGTAAGAAAACCTTTGTGACCTAGGACTGGGAAAGTTAGACTTAGCACCAAGTACTGTTTGCATGTTGTCAGGTCAGCACCAGCTTACAAGTAGGTTATTTAATGAGGTCTTATTTCTCATATACCCAGCATAGCACTTGGCATGGAGCTCATTAAGTAGAATTAATACATGCCATGGGCTAGGGAGTAGGAGCCATTAAAGCACCCAAAATGTCACCCCAGCATCCTGCCTTACTGATTGGTTGGTGGAAATTCCTACCATTAGGCATTCACACTGACAACTAAGAAATTGCATCCCCAGAAGTCTTCCTTGAAGTTTTGATGTCCCTGAGGAAAGATAAAAACTTTTAAACTACGGTAAATCCCTACCACCATAGTGTGAATAATTTTTTATATTAGTGAGCGTTATATTAGAACCCAAAGGGTACATGAGATATAGTAGGGAAGATTTGTAAGAGGAATGGTCTACAGTCTGGGACCCTGTCAGTGAGAGGCCAAACCATCAGGGGGAACTTGGGCTGCTGTGGTGTTCTCTCTTCAGCCAGGATCAATGTGATGGTCCTGACACCTTGAGCTCCAAAATGCATTGGGAATGTTCTGCTGTCAAGCACTTGGGAATGTTCTGCTGTCAAGCAGTGAGAGGACCCTGATTACAATTTTCACTTCGCTGTGGACTAGTTGTGGCTGTTTCTGTAAAGCTGCCAGTAACTGTAGAGAGTGGGGAGAAATGTCATGTGTTGAACTCCTTCCCTCCCCCACAAGAAGTAAGGAATAAACTCAAGAATACATCAAAGTGGGAGTTTTGATAGGGGTTGAAATGGCCACATCTGTACATTTCCTTTGCCGTTCCTAGGTTACCAGGAGAAGACATCAATTACAGAACTGGAAGAGTCAGTCGGTATGGGGTAGGAAGCGAATAAGAGAGCTCTGTAGACACTTTGATTACCCACTTCCTCTTCCACGTGGAGTGCCACTCATTTAGGCATTCTTGTGCAGAAAGAGCTGTCAGGTTAAGTCTTACAAGGGAGATGTCGAGACAAAAATATCAGCATGCACGTTAAATATTGAATGGAAGTCAAATACTGGTCATGAGGATAGCTAAGCAAGAAGAAGGAACAAAACTCCAAAGCCACAGGTAGAGATATGTCCTGTGCTTTTCATATAAGATTTAGCAGTGTGTGATTTTTTTTTTTTTTATGTTAGAGAATAATCCATTTTAGTAGAGTGTTTGCAGCAGATACATGAATGGCGTAAATTACATATTACAATTTGCCATGGAGATCTTACCGTCCCAATTAAGTGTCTGTTTAGTTCGCACATTCTGCAGTGAGCCATTCTTGTAAGGCCTCGTGGTATTTCATGGTATGTCAGTCAATAACCCGCATCCCCAGCCTAATTGCCAAGGGGCTATATCCAAGAGGTTGGCCTTAGAAAGTATAAAGTTATGTTTGTTAAATGCGAGCCTCATGATCTCTGGAAGGCATTAGCAATAATCTTCCTGCCCATTGCACAAATTCCTCCCTGTAAATGCCAGTGATCATGGTGTAGACAAGCATGTGCTCCAATACCATGATTTTACTTGAAAACTAAACTTCCTGTCAGCTTCTAAAGCCTTGCTCTCTCTTCGAATGTTAGCACTTTGTTAAAGTAAATGGAATTAAAAGTAGAAATAAGTTCATTGAATTATACATGAAGCACAAATTTTTGTGAGTACTTCAGACATTTTTATATGAGCAATGGAAAAATGAATATTATTTGCAGCTAAATTGAAAAATTCCAAAAGCTATTTAATTTTAGTTCTAAACACTTGTCTATCTTATTTAGAAATAAATACTTTTCATTTATTTATTTATTTATTTTTTGGTCCTGTACTTCATCTGTGCCTTTGTGATGTAAATTTTTATATATTTTTTAAATTAAAATACCGTTGTCATACAACATTGTATTAGTTTCAGATATACAACATAGTGATTTGACATTTATATACAATAGGAAATGATCACCATGGTAAGCCTAGTAACCATCTGTCACCACACAAAGTTACTACTATATTCCCTCTGCTGTGCTTTACATCCCTGTGACTTATTTAAAGCAAATCTTTTTTTTAGATTACTTAACTCTGAGTCTAGAGTTAAATGATAAATTCTCATCTAATACTGTTTATTCTTTTTTAAAAAAGACTTTATTTTATTTATTACAGAGAGAGAGCATGGGGGGGAGGGTCAGAGGGAGAAGCAGACTCCCTGCTGAACAGGGAGCCCAGTGTGAAACTCGATCGCTGGACCCTGGGACCATGACCTAAGCTGAAGGCAGCCCCTTAACCGAATGAGCCACCCAGGTGCCCCTAATATTGTTTATTCTGAAGAGAAAGAAATTCTTGTGCATGTGTGCATGCACATAAATACATACACATCTTACAGCTTTTAAGATTCAAGTACAAATGTATCTAATTCATCTCCCCATACAGTATGTCAGAAGAAAGGTATTGTGAGTAAACTAATTTGTATTGTGAGAAATTAGTCCAAATAATTGCTAAGGATTTGTTTCCCAATATTTAACAGAGCTTAAATTTATAACACAGACCCAATTCCTAAAAAATAAAGTCTGAATGAGAATAAAGATTCCCCTAACTTGTGTAGGTAGTAAAGAATCTATCTTTTTGAGTTATTTTAAAATTCTTGTCAGATTTGCTATTACGTTGAAAAATGAATCCAGGTAACAATCATGCTTATTTGTCACAATTTTCTATTTTACATTAGGAAGAGAATAAATGTACTCAATTAGAAACAACATAAACTCTTTGATGAAAAGCTTTACATGTAATTTAATTTTTTGTTCAGCCAAAAAACTGATTCAGGCTTCTGTGCAGTTCCTGTACTACACAAACTGACTGCTTGAAGATCTGAGTGCAACTTGAAATCAAGCCTGTCTCAGCTGATCATAACTTTGCTTTAGGGGCAGCAACTACCACTTTATCTAATTCCTACACACATCTCATATAGATACGCTGCATTTTTTTTTTTTTTTTTTTTTTAGCGAACTCTATACTCAACATGGGGCTCAAACTCATGATCCTTAGATCAAGAGTCAGAAGCTCTACCAACTAAGCCAGCCAGACACCCCAACCTCTATCCTTTTAATTCAAGTTTAAGTTTTAGTCTTAAAGTCAGCTTTTTAAGACTACATTTTGATAATCCTACTCAGTCAAAATTCTAAAGAAGTAATGAATAGAATAAATGTAGCAATTATGACTTGATCTCCACCCCCATCCATTTTGTTGACTTAAATTGTGTCTTTGTCATAAGGTAACAACTTCAATACAAAAAAATTCAGCCAGAATTAAGGTTTCATTTTTACCCTCTACATATCAACCCTAATAAAAATTGAATAGTGTCATTGGAGGAAACTTTTACCTGTTTTTTAAAATCAGGGGTTATAATAGATATATATTTATAATAGATCTTTTTTTAACTCATATAACTTAATAGAGAGATCAGTAGCTTTAGATTTTTTTAAACCTAAATGCATGCTACAAAATAATCTAATCACTTACTTTTACAGCCTTACTTAATTGCCATTTAAAAAATGTTAGAAGAATAATATCATGAGTTTTGGTTGAGTTGAGGTCTGAGATTTGATTAACAATTCAATAATATTTATCTTAAAAATAGGTACCCCTCTACATTATCATGATGAGTAAAATGTAGTATTTGCACTGAGAGAAATTAAGGATTGAGCCATATACCCTAGTGATGCAAGAAGTGCATAAGATGTCAGGATCTAGAGTTGTCACCTTCGAATTTCACCCAATAGTGTGTTCAGTAGTTTATTCAGTGTGTGAAGTAGATAAAGCTTGTTAAAGGGCCATTTTTAAAAAAGATTTTATTTATTTATTTGACAGAGAGAAAGATCCCAAGTAGGCAGAGAGGCAGGCAAAGAGAGGGGAGGAAGCAGGCACACTGCCAAACAAGACCCCAATGCAGGGCTCGATCCAAGGACCCCGAGATCATGACCCAAGCCAAAGGCAGAGGCGTAACCCAATGAGCCACCCAGGTGCCCTGAAGGGACATTTTTATACCACAAATTATCAAGGTTATTTGGAAATGACATTGACAGCTTCCAGGCCATCTCTTTAAAGACAAAGGAATTCACCCTGAATATTCTGGTAGCTGGGATGTGGAGACAAGTTTGGATTTAGAGATGGAGCCTTATGATGAAGATGGCTAAGTAGATTGTCCAGTTTGAATATGTGAATGACATCACAGAGCAGAACTTTCTGCGGCCCTAGATCATCTTCCTATCATTGACTATCCCATCTTATTTGATGCCACCATATTTTGGGGCTCTTTGTTCTAGGAGTTTAGTATAGACCCTAACTAACAAATTTACATGTGGGAAAATCTGCTTCCTCTTAATTTCTTCTATTAGTTCATGTTATGGCTTCTGGAATTGTACAGAATAGTATCCTCCCCTTCCAATATGACATCATTTTAACTATTGAAAGACAATAGCTATCTGCTATACATCAGACTTGATCCATTCCTCAAATGCCTGGGCGTTACCTCCTCTAATCTGGATACCACGTTCACCTAATGCCTCCTGGGGTTCCTGTTCTGCCACATTTTCATGTTTTTTTGATGAAGAAAACTCTCAGGTCTCCCTATTATAATGTCCTGTGAAGTACTTAATTTATCTTTGCTTAATTTCCTCTTGTTGAGGTTTTAATGAGAACATTGGTAAGTGCAAACAAGCGGTTTGACTACTCTTCTAAGTAAAGTGAAAGATTGCTGTTAAAATGTTGAATATTACTGCTACCACTTTTCATAATGAATACCTTGTGCCCGCTACTGTAAGCCTTTTACAAGTATTTGGTCAGATTATTACTCACAACAATTCTATTATTATTCTTATTGTTCCAATAAGTAAATGAGTCTTCAAGGGAAGGGATGACTTGTCTACACAGGTAGAAAAATAGCATAGCCAAGTGCAAACCCAGATTGGTATGACACCCCAGCCTAATTAGCCACAAGGTTCTATGGCCATTTGATATGCCTTAGTTTCTGAAAAGTATAGGCTTCTGCCTTATATAAGGTTCTATGTCTAGAAGAGGATAAGGCATATATTTACCTGTCATCACCATAGCATATGCTTTTGTATGTCTATTTTGGTCATGTTAACTTAAAAGCAAGGGAAGGAAATATTCTAAGTGATTAAGAAAACTGAATCTATCGAACTATTAAGATTGCTTTATACACAGATGTTGCTTGACTCCACTCTTTACAGAAAACATGGTTTGTTTTCTACTCAAGTCTTTACAGTATGGTTTTCACAACTGAATTGGATCCTGAAAAAGTAGGTCTGGCTCCTTCTTCCATTGTTTTCAATTTTTTTGCTCCAGCTAGAAAGACATTATTATGATTTCCAGGATCATTGTCGGTTTTCTAGAAGACTTAGCCTTTTTTTTTTTTTTTCCTCGATATCTCCTTTCTTTGTTGAGTTGGCTGAGAGATTTCTAACATCCTAGAATGCTCGCCAGCTCTTGGAGATGTTGGGAAGCGTGTGTAGTTTGTGCTTAGGGGGCCCCATCTTCACAGGAAGATAATTTCCCCACGTTCTGTAAGTCTGTTCATCTTCCCTTTATGTGCAAGTCCTATTGCTGTTCTTAATGCCCTTCTTTCCTAAAACTCAGTAAAACAAAGCACAAACTGGGGCACCTGGGTGACTCAGTGGGTTGAGCCTCTGCCTTCGGCTCCCCATATCAGGCTCTCTGCTCAGCATGGATCCTGCTTCCTCCTCTCTCTCTGCCTGCCTCTCCGCATACTTGTGATCTCTGTCTGTCAAATAAATAAATAAAATTAAAAAAAAAAAAAAACCACACACACACACACACAAAGCACAAAGCAGTTGTAGATGTCTTGTTTGGGACATTTATATTTTGGGGATTTAAAAAACTTGCATTATTGAGTCATAAAAATGGAAATTGTTACCGAATGATGACAAAAAATATAATTGAGTTCAGAGTTTCCTAATCATCTATTTCAACCTCTTCATTTCCTAGATGAGAAAATCAAGTCCCATAAAGTTGAAGTGATTTGCTCAAGTTCACATAGAGTGGCAAAGTTGAGTAAGAAGACTTTTGTTACAGGGCGCCTGGGTGGCTCAGTGGTTAAGCCGCTGCCTTCGGCTCATGTCATGATCTCGGGGTCCTGGGATCGAGTCCCGCATCGGGCTCTCTGCTCAGCAGGGAGCCTGCTTCCTCCTCTCTCTCTCTCTGCCTGCCTCTCTGCCTACTTGTGATTTCTCTCTGTCAAATAAATAAATAAAATCTTTAAAAAAAAAAGAAGAAGACTTTTGTTACAACCCTCAAACTATACCATGTTGGTCCTATTTCTTGTTTGCACATATATTTATTATTTGACCCTATTCCATGCTTCCCATGTGTAGAACAAAATGTCTAGTGATAGATGTAAAGTATTTAAACCTTGCCTGTGCTTCCGTCTTATCTCTAATAGGCAATGAATATGTGATGATAATAATAATAATACTTAACATCATAAAGAATATTCATTGAGCACTGACTATAAGCTGAACACTATTATAAGTAATATATATTATTATACTATATATGTCTTACATATAATATATAATATATATATATATATATAACCAAATTATCTGATCCTCAAAAAAAATTCATGAGATTGGTAAAATTGTCATTTTCATTTACAGATGAGGACTTGGAGGTCCAGGGATTTGTTTGAAGTTACAGAACTCATTGTGGCAAAGCAAAAAACTCAAAATTTGGAACCTGTGTTCTAAATCACTTAGAATCTGTGTTCTAAACCTCTACACTATGCTGCCTCTGAAAGTGGACTTCTTACCCAGTTTTTCAACAATGGACCAACTGGGATGTGTGTTTGTGTGTGTGTGTGTGTATACACATCTATGTCATCCATGATATATGCCTTCTTATATTAATAATATGTATACATTGTAGTCGTTATATATGTGAGCAACAGAAAGTTTTCAGAAAAATAGTAAGTCCTGGTTACTTATATCTACTTAAGTATGATTAACTTCACAGGCTCAGAATTTGTTGAAATAATTAAATAATACAGAAGGAGAATATATACATCATGATATAATGACTAAAATTAAAGTACAATTATTAGACTTGCATAGCAATTTATTTGTTTTAAGAGGACTATTTGCCTGCATTTTAAACCATATTTGCCTGTTAAAATTGTCAATCTATAAGCCAAACAGATAGCAGGCAAGAAAACTGAAGATAGAAAGAAAGAAATGAAAATTGGTGTACTTTTTTTTTTGAATGTAAAAAAGTGATATCAATGATGCTTTTGGTCAAGAATGCAAAAGGACATTTTTGTCACCTTCCCTCCATATCACCAATGTTCTCACAGGCCACCACTCTCATAGCTCCCATTTAAAATTCCTGGGCCTGTTTTATTTTATTTTATTTTTTTAAATTTTTTAAATAAACATATAATGTATTATTAGCCCCTGGTGTACAAGTCTGTGAATCGCCAGGTTCCTGGGCCTGTTTTAAAAGACACAGTCTATTCTTCCTTTCAAAATAAAATCTTAAAATTATAGGAGGAAAAGGAATTTGAGCGGTGTTCCTTCTTGACGTTAAGAATAAGCACAACATGTTGAAGTCTGGACATTGTATCCTTTAAGCAGTTTTATTAACACATAGCCAAGAATGTTGTGCATACCCATTTTAAACCTACTTTAAAATTTATAATTGACTTTTTACACTGCAGACACATATGGCTTATTATGAAAAAAAAAAGACTATATTTTTTGTTTTTCAAGCACTTACATTGTTAATTTTTAAAACATGATCACATGTCTAACATATTTAGAAAATAAATACCCAATACAATATAAGTCTTGGCATATTTAGGGTTTTGTTAACTATCCAGAAATTAGAAAGACTGCTCTTCTAATAACATCCTGTGATTCAATTTAAACAGCCAGTTTTGATATGATCAGTATTTATACTCAAAGCCGGGTAGGTTCTATATATTCCCTGTAAACATAGAGAATGAACATCCTTAGTCAATAGTGAAAGGAAAGAGATAGGCTTTAGAAGGAAAATTGGAGGCTGATTGTCAGTTAATTTTAGCCGAGCACTTTCACTCCTTATGAAAACATTCAAAATAGTATAATACATTCAGAAATATCAAATAAAGTTCAAACTGTTTAAACTTAATTTGCATCATTTTACATCAGATCAAATTTCTAGTTATTTCTTCAATCAATATTTATGATATGCCTGTATTTAAATAAAGGTCCAAGAAATGAACTGAAGCTTTGGTTTTAGTACAAATGCATTATCTATATTTATTATAAATAGGAGCCTAGCAGATACTTAGCATAGATTCATGTCAGTCAAACCAATGTCACTGTATTGATACTCTTCTTCTAATTGGGAAATGGAATTGAGGTGGCATTTTTATCATGATGTCCTTTGTGGTTGACACGTGTCTGTGCTGAAATATCTGTGTGCACAAATTTGTAGTGCAAATGGGATAATTTGCTTTCAGATAAAGTTTTCTTTTAGAAGACTTAAAAAAAAAATCCAAGAATGGCAGAGATATCTGATAACAACCTCTTTGAGGACAGAGAAGGAAGTAAAATACTAAATTGTTAGAAGTTACAGTTTAGAAATATGTACCTGCTTTATTTGTTGTTATGATTAGAAAAGAATGGATTGAATTAATCATTGAAACAGAACTGTAGCAAAATATCCAAGTGTCAAACATTAACTGCATTAAAAGAACCCATTATTTGTCTTTTGTTCTCTGTTCTTTTAAAAAAGATAAATGCCTCACCATTATATTTCATTATCAAAGTTCTGTTTAGAGTCCAATATTTGCAAATTTGACAGGTTAAAATATAAACTAGTCTACAGCTGACACATTTGAGAACTTATGAACTTATCTCTCTACAATCCAGATTTTTATGCCACTCTCTAGATGATTTCTTTTTTTAAAACAAGGATTCTTTCAAGTCTAAACACCTATAAATTACTAAATTAATGCGCAGTTTGATTCTTCCTATTATTTATTATTCTTCCCATTATTTTATTTCAATCTCTTTTAGTCTCTTCAATTAAACAAAAAAAAAAAAAAGAAAGAAAAGAGGGAAACAGCAATGACCTGAATCTACAAGGTAAATGAATACTGTAGATTATGCAAATGAATTGTTGCATCTTGAACTTCTAAACGGGCTATACGAAAAACAATCTTATAACAGGAACCTCCCACATTTCTAGAGATTAATAAGAATAGTTACACTGTTAACTCATTTCAAACCAGTGTTTGTTGCAAAACTGCTTTCTCTCCTATGCATCTTGAAAGCGTAACATGAAAAACATCAAAATGGCTTAATTTTGGAAGCCAATTGCAGGAAAAATGAAGAAACCGCTCTCTTTCTCCCTAGTGGTTTGCAATTGAGCCCCAGTTCCCCAAAGTTCATCAAACCAAAGGGAAGAAAGAAAACAAGAGAAACAAGGAAAAACATAGCTATCCAGAAAAAAATATATTGAAAAAGAGAAGAGAAAATGAAAGCAAAAATTAGTCATGTAAAGATGAGCTATAGAAACTGGTCACATAAATAGTCATGAAATGAAAAGTTTCAGATTTGTATTGAAGTTAAAAAAAAAAAAAAACTACTTAGAGAAAGGCCAACAGGCCAGACTAAATAATC
>NC_081559.1:59185888-59188889 GCF_022355385.1 Mustela nigripes | reverse complement strand
TGCAGAGAGGCAGGCAGAGAGAGAGAGAGAGAGAGGAGGAAGCAGGCTCCCTGCTGAGCAGAGAGCCAGATGCAGGACTGGATCCCAGGACCCTGAGATCATGACCTGAGCCGAAGGCAGCGGCTTAACCCATTGAGCCATCCAGGTGCCCTCTGTTTTATTTTTTATTCTCAAATTTTCTCAAAATAAAATTCTCATCCTTAATTTGATCTCGGGCCACTGCCTCAGAAACACAAAAATTTTTCTCCTACTGAGCTTTTTGGGTGTGCCTCATTCAGAGATTTTCTCTGGGAATGAATGACAAAGAGCAAGGGAAGGGCTGTAGACAAAGCTGGACTGGCAAATTACCATTTCAAAGGAATCTGATGAGAGCCCCCCTAGACTGCTACAGAGCTGAGCTTTAACCTTTAAGTAATTTTACACACATTCAGTGCCAAAGAAACAGCTCCCCCTAGATTTCCCACTTCCTGTTCACCTTCTCCTCCTTCTCTTATACTTCCCTAATCTTTAAATTTTTTTTCCTCCACCTCTTATCTTGATAGATTTCCCTTTCTTTCTTATTTTTTCCTACTTTCCTTCTCCCTCAAAAGTCTGAAATGCTATTTATTTATGTATTGTTAATGTAAAATAATTTTTGCATTTATTTAAAAAGATCTTTTAAAATTTTAAGCATGGCTTTCTTTACCCTTTACCTCTCAGAAAGAATTGATCTTATGTGGGTGTATTTTGGAACTTTGTTAAAAGATAAACTGAGGCATATTAAAATTCTTAAGAGTTTATTTGAACAAAAATTGATTTGAATTGGACAGCACCCAATCTAGTTGGCTGAAAGGTGCTCCGAGGAGCCATAGGACATGAAAAACTTTTACTGGCAGAAGGAAGTGGGAGCAAGGAAGTTATACAAGGCAAAAAAATGGGTTGATTATTATAAGGTCACTGTTCTGCGGGGTACTATGGGGACCTATCAGGCAGATTGCCTAACTAGTGCTAATCAGATAATTCCTGAGTGACTGGTTTAAGATTCCGTTTCTGGGAAAGCTAAAACTATAACTAATCTCAGTGTGGTGACCTAGGGCTTAGCCTAAGGGATTTTAGTTGGGGCCTGTTTTGTTTTTAACAACCAATCCCCTGTTCTTCAGTATTTTAATTCCCCACAAATAAAAAAAAAAAATCTTATTTGCAACTTTTTTGAATAAATAAATACATAGATGCTAAAAAGTAGTATCCTTTCCATATCCTCTTGAAAGTTTATTTATTTTTTTTTAAGACTTTACTTATTTATTTGACAGAGATCATAAGGAGGCAGCGAGGCAGGCAGTGAGAAAGCAGGAAAAGCAGGCTCCCTGCAGAGCAGAGATCCTGATGCAGGGCTTGATCCCAGGACCCTGAGATCATGACCTGAGCCGAAGGCAGAGGCTTTAACCCACTGAGCCACCCAGGTGCCCCCTGAAAGTTTATTCTTAACTTCTACTCCTATTTTTAAAGTTTAGAAAACACTGTTTTATCTACATATCTTTTCATCCTAAATAATTATTTTATTTGGCCTTCAGTTTTTCTCCAAGCATGTATCATTGAGTCCATGTTAAACACACACACACACACACACACACTTTCACAAAATAATCATGTAATTTGTAAAGTTATACAGGAGGAAGCGCTGCAGACTGATTCATTGTAAGACTTCTCCAAGCCTTTAATGTGTTCATGTGAATTTGTTCTTTAATATGTTCAATGTGAATTTAATCCTTCATTTTCTTTTTCTCACATTTCATGATAGAGCTAATGCCCCACAAATGTGCTGTGGGAAATATCACTGTGGTGTATATATTATGAAATATAAGCAAATTTATCTCTGTAAACTGCATTTGTTTTCTTTGACTGCATAATAATAACAAAAGATTCCATTAAAGATCTGTCAGGAAAAAAATTGAATCTAAACCAAGAAGTGCTGTATTGATATTCTAGTGTGACCTAGAAGTACCTTAGAGAATCTATTCTAGGTTTCATGCTCCCTTGGTTCTTATGTTAAGAGTTAAAATATAGATTTGAGTTATAAACAGAGCTGACACACTAACAAAAATAGAACTTAAAATGGTCCATACCTATTTTTCCAAGACACCTTGAGAGGAAATTTTACACAGTAAAGATTTTGAGTTTGATTTTGAGATTTGATTTTGAGATTTAAAAAACGGTAACATTTATCTATTAATAATTGGTACATCTGACTCTCAACGTTTGGTAGTTATCTTTATGGCACCTGATGTCTTTTTCCCAAAATGGAATTAAAATCTGACGACCATGTGTTCTCAGTATAAACACAGATATACACAGGCATACACAAGGGTTGTAGCAAGATTGCTTTACTGCCTTCTGCTATCTCTGTATCAACTGGAATCTAAATTTTTTGAAATTGTTAAATTGAAAAGCCAGATAATTATGTGGAAAATAGTATTTTTCTAATCTATGCACTGTTGATAAAATAGCATTTCTTTTAGGCATTCTTTTGTTAATACACATCCACATTTCCTCCTCCTTGAAGGAAATTAAGTGTTTATTGGTTTTCAGTGATAGACTCAGGTTGTGTGTTTGCTAAGGGTTAAACAGATCTTTAATAAATGTGCCATCTTCAAAATTTGTTATCTTTCAAATCAATTTAAGCCTCTCCTTGAAAGTGGAGGTCTGCTCATGGTTTCCCAGTTTTGGATTCTTAATCTACATTACAATTGACCCTTGCCAAAGCTGGTGAAGGGATTGTAACCTTCAGAAAGAAATATCAAGCATGGTGCAGGAGGGATGTTGACCTAATTTTTGAAACTTCAACAACACCAGTGACATCTTTGCAATTAATACAGCATCAAGCTTCTTTCAAAGGGCTTCAAAGGGACATGATGCTAAAATCTGCAAAGACCTTCCAAAGTGGAAATTAGAAAATTAATAGAGGTGACCATGGGTTCAAGAGATTTTTTTTTTTTTTTTTTTTTTTTTTTTTTTTTTTTTTTTT
>NC_081559.1:59179226-59185788 GCF_022355385.1 Mustela nigripes | reverse complement strand
TTTTTTTTTTTTTTTTTTTTTTTTTTTTTTTTTTTTTTTTTTGCGCTCCTCTCCCAGGTCCTATTGGGAAGTCCCACACAGAGATGTTAATCAAAATTCCACCAGAACTTGCCTCAATATTTTCACGATGACTCATCAACGAAAAGTCTGTACAGTATAATGTTTGAAAGTTAGAGTGGTTATCTTAGAGCCTGGAACAAAGGGTAGAACATTTCCTTAACATTACTCTATCCTTTGATACTGATACTTCGGATTTTCATCACAGTTTTATATCCAGGGAACCCAGTGTATTTCAAATGTTTTATGTCTTTTTTTCCCCTTCTTCACAGCATCATTTCAACAAGGGCATGAAGTATTATTTCCATTGTAAGAGAGGTCACATTGCACCAGGGAGTTTATAGAAAAGCTGGTTCTGTGCCATTCTAAATTTAGCAAGAAGATCCCACTGTGCACAGACATTTGGTCTATATAATTGCCGGAGAGTCTCCAGCTTTGTTACAAAAGCTTGTGAAAACAAACATGACCCTTCACCACAGCAACAACGGAGAACTCTAGAGCATCTCTAGATTGTTTAATGGAAGCTTTTCCCAGCAAGGCAACTGCCTTAAACATGCAAAATTCTAGCCGTATCTACACGTAGTAATCAGGCCGCAGAGGGAAGAAGGGGTGGAGGCAGTCCTTAAGGCAGCATGAGTCCTGTACAGAACCTAAAAGCTGGTACTTCTCCTGGAACCAGAAATAAAGTATTCCTTTGACAGTAATAACTGGGAATAGCTGCTGAACTGTGTCCTCCTGAAAATGTATTTCAAGGTTGCCTTCAGCAGCAAGAAATACATGATGTTAATAAGTACCAAATGATAATGAGACAACATTTTATAGGTAATATAAAGATATAGCATAAAAGACAGATACAGAAATTATGAATCGGGAGACTAAAAAATGATTCCCATAAGCAGAATTATTTTGTCCATCTAACTTACCTTATTTTAATTTTGAGCTAGTTTCTAACTTCTAAAAATTGGGAGAATTTCACTCAAAGACCCATTTTCTGTCATTTCTTTAAAAATTGGGGGACCTGGGCACCTGGATGGCTCTGTTGTTAGGCGTCTGCCTTCAGCACTGGTAGTGATTCCAGGGTCCTGAGATCGAGCCGTGCTTTGGGCTCTCTGCTCAGTGGGAAGCCTACCTTTCCCTCTCCCACTCCCCCTGCTTGTGTTCCCTCTCTCACTGTGTCTCTCTCTGTCAAAAAAAAAAAATTAAAATCTTTAAAAAAACAGAACAAAACTGGATGACCTGTTAATGGATGAGTAGATGAATAAAATATGGTGTGTATATGTGTATATGTGTACACACTCATTTCAGATATGAAAAAGAAGGAAACCTTGCCATTTGTGACAGTGGATGGACCTTGAGGACATTATGATAAGTGAGATAAATCAGACAGAGAAATGAATACTGTATGACGTCACATGATCAATCTCATAGGGAAGGAGACTGGACCGGTGGCTACCAGAAGCTAATTGTTTGAGGAAATGAGTTGTTGGTCAAAGAGTATGAAATTTCAATTATAAAATGATTAAGATCTAGGTCTTCAGTCAACACAACTCTATTGCTGAAAGTTGCTGTGAGAGTAGAACCTTAATGTTCTTATCATGACAATAACAAAATGGTAATGAAGTAATGTGAAGAATGGGTTAACTGCTATTATAGTAAAACTTTTGTCGTAGATATGTATATCAAGTTGCCACATTGTATATTCCTAAACTTACACAATGCTGTATGTCAATTTTATCTCAATAAAGCTGGAAAAATATTTAAAAAAATCAAATTGGAGAGCCTGGAAATAGTGGACACACATTACCTAATGTCAACAATCTGCTGAAGTCTACTTCCATCACCCTACTCCCTATACTTGGTCTGTTGTGCATGTTATTTGGACATCTGAATTTGCAAATTCTGCTCTAAGAGATGTTTGAGACATAAAAACTGCCCTGGAAGTCACCTAGAGGCTCCAAATGGTAGAGATAGTGACTTCTAGAAGATGGCATCTAGAAATACCAGTTTTTCAGTAATTGTAATTTGTCATATAAAGAGCTGAAAAAGAGGTAATATAATCTAATATGAGCATATAAGTACTGCAAAGCCTACACTCAGGAAAGACCAAAGCTCTGTGAATCCATATTCCTCACCAGGAACACTGAAGATTGTCATATCCACTCATCTGTTCCGACTTTTTGAAAAGCCCTAGGATTTATGGAAGGCTCCTGTGCAATATAATGATCTGTCTGCATTATAGTTTGTGTCCTGAAAAAGGCAGGAACTTCTCTTCATGAAGAATTTAAACCAATAACTACTTCCAATGACATAGAAGCACTTAATCTGTGAAATTATACACATTATATTTTCATAATACTTTACACTTAATGTGTTCTTACCTGAATTAACTCCTTCATTTCTGAGAACAACTCTGAAAAGTAGGAAAAGCAGATCGTCTTGATCCTTTCAATAGTTTTGACAATAGAAATGATTTTTGTCAAAGAACAACAACAACAAAATTATTTGAAAAGCTATTTTCTGCCAGTAATAAAATTTTGGAATGTGTTCTTTAAATATCTAAATTATCTGCAACTGAGTAAATGTTATAAAGAGGTGTAGTTTGTTAAGAATGCAGTCTCTTAACATTCTTACTCTAGATGCTACTATCCCAGGTGTGTTGCTTAGTAGTCCAGACCTTGCCAAGTTAGTATATATTAAGTTTTATTTTTCTCATTTGTATAATGCACATAATTGTGGTTCCCTTACACAATTATTGTGAAAAAAATGAGATACCGCCCATTAAGTACTTGTAACCATGGCTGGCACATAATAGGAATTCAGTAAATAATACTTAAAAGAATTCTATTAAGATTCATGAGAAAATAGAGAATTCAAATTTACCTGCCTGGCTGGAAAACTGATTTAGGTTATTTTAATGTGACTTTCTCAATAGCATATATGGGGGGGGAAATATGCTCAATGTGAAATTTAACTTAGATAACTAAATATGTATGTGCCAAGACTCCTATAAAGATGCCAGAATGGTACTTGGAAAAAATAAAAAGCTGTTGGATTCTATTACTCTTTTCTGTACTGTGAAAAATTTTAAATCATTTTATTTTTATTGACAGGATATTTTTAATACTTGACGTGCTCTCAAGCATGACTTTTAACAGTTTATTTCACATTTGCATTAACAAGTGGAAACATTCTAAACTGATGCTTTCTCCATTACAATTGTGAGATAGTCTGCAAAGCTCTTAGAGAGTTGCAGTCTTCTTTTTAGTTCACAACAAAGTTGATTTTTTTTCTTTCTGTTCTTCCGAATTGCTATAATTCTCTTACTGCGTAATGAGAAACAGGTGTACACGAGTCAAAACTCATTAAGATGAAAACCAGCCCCGGCTCCTATTTCTCTGGGTACTATGTTACAGATACAGTGTTCTCATGTTCAAATCAGTATAAATGCATAATTTGTTCCCTGACTATTGTTAATTAGAAATGGATCTTGACAACATTGCACTATTATTGACTTTTAATCTATGAACTACATTCTTACAAAACACAACCATTTTCTTTATACTGCATATTTCAAATTTCACAAACTTCCAAAATCACAATGGTAACAATGCAGGCACCTCTAAATCATTCTCACAGCACTGGGTTGACTATCATGTATTTTGTTATCTTCGGTATCCTAAGATTTCACGCAAAATTCTACTGTTGAGTATTTAAAGCATCTAAATAAAATTGGTAATGTTTTTGGGTCTTGGCTCAATTAAAGAACCAAAGGTTTAGGTAAACCCATCCGGTTTGCAAGGTCTTCACTTGTGGTTTGCTGATATTTTGCGTGCATTTTTTTTTTTTTTGGCAAAAGAAAAATACCAACTTTCAAGACTTGATAGTTTTAAGAATTATTTATAAGGGTAAAGCCAATATGTTATTCTCCATTAAAAATGCTCATTTTCAGCTAGGAAATAGATTTTTGACTCTGTAGTCTCCTTCAAATTCAGACTGTAATTACACAGCAAAAGAAAAGAGAAACTATAAAATCCTCTTTCAAGCTGGTGCTAATGTTTTAATTGCCCTTTTAACTTAGCTCAATAATTTATACTTTATTGCATCACATTTTTAATATGACAATTTTTATATAAGATTTGATTGCTATATCTATCTATTTTATTGACTCAAGTCATTTTGCAGTTACTAACATACGCAAATTAGTTACATAAATACATATTTGGTCTTCTATGTATGCAGATGTCGTGTTCTTATCAATAGTTTATATTAAATCTGTGGTCATAATATATTTTCTAAAAAAGGATAACATATTAAGTAAGTTCTTAGGATCTTTAATCTTGCTCAAGCAATTTTTGAAATTTATCATTAGCTATAAGATATTTATGCATATTACCAGAGGAAAAAATATTTCATTGTATACAAAATTTACCCAATGGGACAGCATTAAATTACTGTTTATTCTAATACATTGCAGAGTTTGCTTATAAACATTTTTCACTTCATGGCTAGTAAATGGGGACTAAACTAAAAGTTACATAGAGAAAAATTAGTAGTCAGAGATTGAAATTAGCCAGAAGTAAAAGAAATAAGCAATGGATCCTTATTGACAGATGCCTATGAATATATAATACAAGTCACTAGAAGAGAAAGAAAACCTTTATGAATATTAAGTATGCACATTATTTTGTCAAAAATATGTTTTTTAACAGTTCAGTTCATTACAGTGATTATCTCACTATCTGTGATAGAAAGTGTAAGTAAAAAATAATCAAAGTGCAAATCACTGACATATTATAATCTAACTTCATTTTTATATACATGGCATTCATTTTTATAGAAGTTATATAACTAACATTTCTAATTGTCATTTCAAACTTGTTTATAAATAAAAAACTACCCACTTCTTTGCTTGGATGATAGGAAATTTGCCCCTGTGCCCGCTATGGACAAAGAACTCAGGAAGGCTCAATATCTGTTCTTCACAGAGTCTTTAGGATAGTGTAAACTCCTAACTTAATTGCTTCTTTTAAAAATAATTTTTTGTAGTACCCAATTTTAAGTCTGGAAACCTTTAAATTCAGATTCTAATAAGAAAACATAGCCATATATTTGAATCCCCAGCCCATCTCAAAAACTTAGGCTGTCTGGATATTTGTTTTCTGTCTCACAATTCTCCATTGCCAGTTACTTTTTACAGTCTTTGTTCTAAAAAAGACAATGCATATTATTGACTAAGTTAGAATAAGTCAAATTTCTTGAATTTCAGGAGATAATTTGGGCTTCAAATTTTCACTAGTGGAGATACTTTAAATGATACTGGTATGATTTTCTTAATCATTAGCATTTATGCACTGGAACAGGGTAAGTTGTTAATCGTTACCAACAAATGTATGATCGTTAACAATACTATCATTGCAACAGCTAGTATTTACAAAGCACTTTCTATATGTTCACCTTACATCTTACAACAGTTACTTAATTTAATCCTTGCAACATTACCACCATATTTTACTTGATATATGATGTCAACAATTATAAGAAGCATCACTGCTTTTGGTGTCACTAACAGAAAATGATGCTTCTGATCAAGTTCTGTGCAAATGCTAAAACGTCATGGGCTGTATGATACCTCCTAGTTTTGGAGATGATGAAATACAGGAGGAATATGCATTTAAAAATCTATCCAACTATTTTATAGAAACAAGGATGCTTCCATAATTATTTCAGAAAACACACACTCATAAGCACATCTCTTACAGCATTTATGAAATGAATTATAGCCCTCTATCTAGTTGACTTTCCAGTTATCTAGCAGTTTGATGACTCTGTGTATCATGACATCATAGGCATCTGTTGCTTTGCCACCCACTTTCTATTCCTTTTTCTTGTGCTAATGGCATCCTAATTTTACCTTGGGGATCTAAATGATTAGATGAAATCTACTTGGCATTGGAAGTATGAACAATGTCAAAGACACTGACCATGATAGCACCCTGAAGAAATGGTCAGTTCTTTTCCTCCCAGATGCTGAGAGCTGCCTTGGACCTGGCATTTCCAGACCCAGTGATTCAATCATTAGGTTTTTCCCTACATTCTATGCGCTATTTTATTCCTTTCCAAATGATTCCCTTTCTGCTTCACTTGTTTGCAGCTAATGGACCTTGAATGACAGCTACCATGACAGCCAAATGATCTTTCATGCAACATGGTTCCAGGGCCATTTAGATGTTACAACACCAGAGAAAATATCCCAATAAAACTAACAAATATGGGGTGCCTGGGTAGTTCAGTCAGTTAAGCATCTGCCTTCGGCTCAGGTCATGATCTTGGGGTCCTGGGATGAGCCTTACGTTGGGCTCCCTACTCAGTGGGGAGTCTGCTTCTCCCTCTCCTACCCCCCACCCTGGCTTGTGTGCACTCTCTCTGTTTCTCTCTCTCTCTCTCCCTTACTCTCTCTCTCTCTCTCAAATAAGTAAAAAAAAAAAAAAAAAAAAAAAAAAAAAAA
>NC_081559.1:59167156-59179126 GCF_022355385.1 Mustela nigripes | reverse complement strand
AAAAAAAAAAAAAAAAAAAAAAAAAAAAAAAAACACTTAAAAAAAAAGAAACTAACAAACTTAATCTACCTGCAAATGTGTATCCATCAGCTTGTTAACTTTTAATTAACTAATCACATTTTAAACATTTATATTTGGAGTATTTTGTTGTTTTTAGGAGTCCTTAGAAGCAAATAGGCATCTGGGAGCTTGTCAAAAATACAGATTCTCAAGCTTCACTCCACATATATTTAATCAGAATCTGCATATTTTTTTAAAGGCCACCATTCTCAAACATTAAAGTTTGAGAAATATTGCTTTAAATCTTATTCTGTTTCAAACACATGAAAATTGGAACTCTGCTAACACAGATAAAGGTCATTCTCAAAGCTATTATGTCTGTTACAGTGAGAAACATCCATGATTATTGTACAGTGCACTTGGAAAACCTACAACCCACAAGTGGCTAACATTCAATGAAAAATATCTTGTCTGCTCATGATTTTTTAATCATAAAATTTACTTAACCTTAGAGAACAATGTATCATAAATTATACATTTGAGATGGTGACTATTTTAAATTTATTTTTATACAAGTCAAACATGAATATTCATTCTTATATCCCAATGATAAAAATAAATTTAGCAAAAAACTCTAGGTTCTTTGCATACTGCCTAGCTCAACAATTCTTTATTTCTCCTAGAGTTAATAAATAGTTAAAGAACCTTCCAGATATTTCTATTCTTGTGTGTGTGTGTGTGTGTGTGTGTGTGTGTGCAGTCTATCTACACCTAGATAGATGAATGTTCTATCTATAATTTTATTTAGAAAGATAGGAACTAAAATAGGTAGTATGTATAAATCTATAAAATGTGTCATACACTTTGTTGTAGAGAATGTTTACTTTTTTATATCTGGACTCTAATTTTATCTCCATTTTCTCCAGTAATGGGAAGCTTATTTTTTTCCAATTTTTGGTAAACACAGTTAAATCAGGCACTCCACAGTTTATACAGAGATAGCTTTAAATTTCAAGGGCTTACATAACATAATAATATCAGCAGGGGGACTCTGGTCCTTTTCACCACTGCTCCAGGTAGTGTTTGCTGAGATGCTCATGCTCCCATTAGGGATGAGGTCATACCCAGGACTGATGGCTTTCGTTGCTATCCATTCTCTTTTCTGCACTGGGGTTTATGAGGTCTCTGAGATTGGAATAGATCTGCTCGCCAAGGCACCCTCAGTTAGCCATTTCCACTGTTCTAAATGGTAACATGGAAAACTTTAAGGGCACATGCCGCTCCTCAGGTCCCAAGGCAGGGGCTGGAACTTGGACCTTTTCTAATATCAGGTCTTAAAGCTTATCCAGGAGTTTTGCTGATCATCTCTAGTCCGCCCAAGGGGGAGGCATAGGGTCCTATCTCAGCAGATTTGCCAGTTTAACATTCTTGCAACTTTCTCTAGTGCAGTAAATTTTATCTCGAGAGGTTCTCTCCTAGGTTCTATTCTCTTTTTGTTATCTTATGGGATCAGCTACAGCCTCTCATATATATTGAATATAGTGGTGATAGTATCATTTTGCTTTCACAAGTCAGTATATGGTGTTCTCTATCTTTTAAGAAGAAGATGCCGCTTTATCAAGTTAAGAAAATTTCCTATTTCTGACTTACTTTTTTTTTTTTTTTTAAAGAGCGAGACCACAATTCTGCATGCTTGCAGTGGGTATGTGTGGGAGGGGCAGAGGGGGAGAGAGAATCTTAAGCAGGTTCTACCGCAGCACACAGACGGATAAGGGACTTCATCTCACACCCTGATATCATGACCTGAGCTGAAATCAGGAGCTTAACCCACTGACACCCAGGTGCCCCTGGCTTACCATTTTTTAATATCTGCCAAATCCCTTAGGCTGGTTTTCTCTTAAACAAGTAGGTTCCCTAATGACAAGTTATATTTTTAGGACAAATCCTACCTGGTTACAATACCAAGCCTGTTAGTACACTGTTGGAGTCAGTTTATAATATTTTATCCAGAAATTTTACATCTATGTTCATAATTAAGATTGGCCTACTTTTCTCCCTCTTTCAACTTTATGTTTTTATTTCTGTATTTCAGCCTTTTTATCAATGTTCTTCATGTAAGAAACATGTCACTATTGAAGGACTAATGAACAATTGTCTTTTTTTAAATTCTTATAGTCTTACTCAGTTGTGCAGATATTTACGACTCTTATTTGCTCTATATTTGATCACAATTAACTGAGCTTAGTATATTATTACCTTGTGCTAAAACTCCATATTATTTAAGTAATAGGTAGGCCATCAATGCCACTAAAATCTCAAACATTTTACATATAATTGCTAAAGTAATTTTCTCAAATCTTTTCATTGCCACATATTCTTCCCTTTTCAAAAATCCATTCCAATATGAATTCACTTATGAAAATTGTGCCTTGGGGCATCTGGGTGGCTCAGTGGGTTAAAGCCTCTGCCTTTGGCTCACATCATGATCCCAGGGTCCTGGGATAGAGCCCCGCATCGGGCTTTCTGCTCAGCGGGGAGCCTGCCTCCTCCTCTCTCTCTGCCCGCCTCTCTGCCTACTTGTGATTTCTGTCAAGTAAATAAATAATATCTTAAAAAAAAAAAAGGAAAAGAAAATTGTGCCTTAATCAGGAAAAGGCTGAATAAATTTATTTTCTGATGTTGACAATTACAACAAAATATGGTTAAAATATACATATTAAATAAATAATATAAATAAATAAGGTATTAGTGATACTTTAATATTTAATTCTGAATGTACTTTGGAATCTGTTAGAATAGTATAGGAATCTTCTTGAAATAGTTTATCTTTGTGTGATGCTATAAAATAGGAGGAGGACTCTTATGGTTTGGGTTTTTAGAGAAAACAGTTTTCTCTCAGAATTCAAGGGGGAAAAAATTACAAATGTTTAGAAAACACCAACAGTTTACTCGTTACTCTACGTGAACATATGCGGTATTTGTGTTTATGATTTAAAGAAGCAAATATTGTCATCTATAATTTATAAAAGAAAATGTGTATGATTGTCAATCATCAAAAATTTGGAATGTTTTAGTTTATATATCATCTTGAGAAAATTAAATGAATCTTAGCTAAAGATAGAGCTCAAGTTTCATTGATTCTTCTGTGTCTCATCTGTCTTTGCCGAATGCACAGCTTTCACTCATCCTTGGAATAGATGCCTATCATATATATATATATATATATGCACAGAGAAATGGATCAAGTTTCTCATATATATATATATATATATATATATATCCCATGTACTATATATTGTCACATAAATCAACCAAATAGAAACTGATGTGGCAAACATCATTCAGCTTTAGGGTGAGAACAGAACCCATGAAAACGTAGAGTGGTGGAAACAGGGTGACTCAAATTTCTGAAATGAATATTGGACAATGTAAATTGAAATAGCACTTATTTCCAACATCAGAAAAATATACACAAAGCTGTCTGGTTGGATCTATTTTGGTCTATAGGCTGCATTCTTATTTATGTGCCAATGTAGCTAAGTTTAGTAATCCTGTCTTCTCTGTTACCAGCTGTAAAACAACACTTTTGGAGTAAAAATATGTTTTTACTGTAACCTGTTTAATATGCATTTTTCTTAAGTTTAGTTCTATCATGATTCAGATGTATAATTTCTTTCAGGCAATAACTAGATTATCAACCCTACTCATCTCCTTATGCCATTGTATTGTGTACTAACTCCAACAATTTACATACATTCTCAGCTTAGGGGGTGGGACCCTGAAATTAAATGTCATATAGTTTTTGGAATAGGGGCTTGATATAATAATTAAGTCGATTTATAGAAATGAAATATAATTCTTATAGACATAAATTTTTACACTGAAATTCATGTTTTATATATACAGGTTGTTATTGTTTTGAAAAGGGGAATGCAAAAGAAAAAACGTTCCAAGTGGGAAGATCAGCCTATGGAAAGGTGAAAAAGTTAAACTGAATGTCTCATATTGTGCCTAGAGAATGCAGGGCTCCTGATACAAAGTAGCAACAAAATTTGAACATGCCAAATTAAGAGCTGACACTCATAGCTAAAGAAAAATTTTGTTTTTCTTCATAAAAAATTTGTATCTTTGGGATGCCTAAGTGGCACAGTCCCTTAGGCATCTGATTCTTGGTTTCTGCCCAGGTCATGATCTCAGGGTTGTGAGATGGGCCCTGTGTCCAGCTATGTGCTGAGCACAGAGTCTGAAATTCTCTCTTCCTCTACTCTTCCAGCTCCTGCTCTCTCTCTCTTTCTCAAATAAATTAATAAATCTTAAACAAACAGAAACAGAGCTTATATCATTAAGTCCAGTGTATGTAAACACACTTAAGAGGCCTACCTGCTGAATTTCCCCATATCTTTCATATATTCTCACTTGTGTTTCATACCCCAAACGTAAAATCTAAACATCGCAAATGAAATCATTTACTTTTACCTCATGCAGTCCAAATTAACTGCAATCTCTCACTCTTTCTGCATCAGTTTAATTATAGGATACCAGGTCCAGATGTATCTGCAACCCCTTGGGACTCCTAATCCAAGTGTGTCTCTATTTCCGTAGCCATCTACCAGGATGGACCTTCATTGGCTCATTGTCAGATATGTATGATTCCAATCAGCTGATTTTGTTTGTGAGTTTTTTCCCCATCTGGTGCATCTACAGTATTTCTGTTATATAATATATGTATTTCTCAAGAATCTTGTCAGTAGCGTAAATACATTCAAGGCTTAATAAACAGTTTCAGTAGCAGTGCCTGGGTGGCTCAGTTGTTTAAGCAACTGTTTTCTGATCAGGTCATGATCCCAGGGTCCTGGGACTGAGCTCCACGTTGGGCTCCCTGCTCAGTGGAATGTCTTCTTCTCCCTCTCCCTCTTCCTGCTGCTCCCCCTGCTTGTGCACGCTCTCTCTCTCTCTGTGTCAAATAAATAAATAAAATCTTTAAAAATAAATAAATAAATAAATAGGTTCAATGTTATAGACCTTTCACATTTTTCTCATAATTTTAGTTTCAAAAAATTTTTTAAATCATGTAACCTCTAAATTGGTCCTCTTTTTTTTTTGTTCTTTCTTAAAGATTTTATTTATTTATTTGACACACAGAGAGAGACAGATAGTGAGAGAGGGAACACAAGCAGGGGGAGTGGAAGGGGAGAAGCAGGCTCCCCACTGATCAGGGAGCCAGATGGCAAGGCTCCAAAGACCCTGGAAACATGACCTGAGTGGAAGGCAGATGTTTAATGAATGAGCCACCCAGGTGCTCCTAAATAGGTCCTTTTTCCTATTTTCTACACACTTACATAGAACTGACCACAATCTCTTTACCTTTATAAAAATGTGTTGAGATTTTTATTTTCATATTTGAACTTCACTGACTTTTTGGAAACTATTATTTTGTATTAGTGACTCAAACCTAGTTAGCTCTATGACCTCCTAACACTCCTAATAAAAGCAAATCACTTTTCTCAACACATAATTATGTGTCCTAATTAATTAACTCAGTAATTATTTTTATGGTAGTTGGAATAACTTTGCCCTTCACATTTTACTTTTTATTACTAAGACTTTGTAAACAAAGTGTTTCAATGGAAGTTCAAATACAGCAAATACATTGTGAATCTTGTGATGCCACAGTAAGGAATTGAAGCAGGAACTACATCCATGGTAAATGAAGGAAGTGATGTTTAACAAAGTTGGGCAATTTGTCAAAAGCCATTTAACTAATGGCATATTCAAAAAGAATATATAGTTTATTCTGAACATTTGTTGGCCAAACTTCTGTTTCTCAACTACAACAATATCACACCACATGAATAGAAAATTAATCATAAATTCAGATTGAAGAGGATTTACATCTTAAAATAACCCAAGTGGAATTCTACTTAAGTAGCATCTGTTCCCGCCCACCTCCTTTTCTGATTTTTTCCCCCAAAGTGCAAGGAAGTGGTGATTGAGAATATTCAGCAGTGTTCTTATGTGCTTTACCTCCAAACTCAAGGCTTAAATTGACCTTGTGATGTGCGCTACATTGTCCTATAAGGAATTGATTGTATGTTCTAAAGTTAAAATTTCTTTAAACCAAAATAAATCTCATATTATGTTTTTAAAAGTGGAATTTTAAATTCAGCTAATAATTTCTTATGGTAACATTATAACAAGGTTTTACTGAACATGGATTTGTATATTCGTATTTATGTCACAAATCCGGTTTGTTTGCCAAATACATGATCTATTAAGTTTTGTTTTCCATTGCAAGGTTTTCTTTTATTTGAATTTTGCACAGTATGATGATCCAAACTTAGGCATATTTAGCACTCCATCACCTACTAAGCAGTAAGTACCAAAGCCTTTAGCTCATAATATCACACACAATTTCCATTCTTTTTAATATTTATTACCATTTATCCCCTGTCATTAAGCTCAATAGCACTCATAAATGTTAGGAAGCACCTAGAAATGTGTAAACTATGGCCAGCGATGCAAGTAATGAAAATAAGCCACCATATGGCGTCTGCTGTGTTCATCTCTGTCTGATACAAATTCTTGCTTTCTCCTGCCAGCAAAGGAAGCAGATTTGGATATTCATGGATAGTTTCTTGGGGTTTCATGGAGGTAGAAAGTGGAGGGTTGTGTTCTTTTCATTTCTATATGAATAGCACAAGCTTACCCAAGACTGCAAGGTCTATGCTTCTGTACCTAAAAAAAGAAAAAAAAAAGTTCTTAGTTCTTGGTGTTCCCTCGATGGTTTACAAACACACTTATGTAACCTAAAGAATAGGGCATTGCTTCCCAGTAGCCAGCATCCTATCCTAGACAGAAATAGAGATGGAGTCCCAATCCAGACTACGGGCCATAGAACTGTCCTCCTTGTTTCTCTTCTTCTCTTTCTTTCTTACTTCTATCTCTATTTCCAGCATCTTCTCCCAAAACATTTAAAAGGTAACAGCTATTTTCAAGTAGGAACTTATATGATATGTGTATCTCTAACTGAAGCATGTTGGAGTCAGATTTGGCCTAAAGGGCTTTTATGTTAAACACAGCTTCTGAGGCCTCTCAGAGTTCAAAGTTTCCAGTTTTTCTGGTGATATTATCAGAATCACTGAGTCAATCTCATTAAACACATTATAGCCAAGATTTAGATTACTTATTGTACTTGACCCCTTCCAAGAGTGGTATGCATGTGTGTGTGCGTGTGTCTGTGGGTGAGTGTGGGTGTACCCACAGTAGCTTTTAAGAAAGCATTAAGTCCTGACAGGGTATACATGGCAAAGATCCAGGACTGACTGATTTAAGTAGCCGTAAAAATGTAACCATTAAGTCAAATATTTACCAAGAAAACCTTTTTGTATTTGTGATTATATAGCAGAAAAAATAAGATCTCAATAATTAATTCAATGGGCTAAGGAACATACCACTATAAAATTCAAGTAAAAAGCTATGAAATGGTGTAAGATTTAGAAGCATTTGTATGTTTCTCTTTTGTAGTAAATATTTATAGTCTTTCGTTGTCATAATATGTGTTCACAATAGGTTCCTTATTTCTAAAAAAAAAAAGCACGAATGCTTCAATAAATGTCTCCCTGTTTCAGATTCTAAATATCGGAGAGGTTTCAGAAAATATTTTTGGCGCTCTTGACCACAAGAAAGAAGGACCTATAAAAATAGTTTTTACCCTCATTTGTGCTATTACCTCTGTCCAAAACAAGAGCTGTGTAAACAAAATCAAGGTTAGCACAGCTTATGTCCCAACAATAGCTAATACTTATTAAGTAGTTAACAGTGTGCTAGATATAATTCCAAGCATTTTATGCTTATTAATTTTATCATCCTCACAATAACTCTAGTAGGTTATTATAATTCTCCAAGTGGTTCATTTTGGTGGCAGTTTATATTAATTCCTGTTCAGTCCAAATCAGCTTACTTTTACCATAGCAAAGCTCCATTATGCCTTATGTCTTTAAGTGCTATAACCATTGAATTATAAACAAAAATTAAATCAGTTCAATTCAATTAAACCAAATTAATTGAATCAAAACAAATCTGTTAAAAGTGATAATATCAAGTGAAATTTGGCATCATTAATCAAGTGATGATGATATTATGGTATTATAACCCTTTTCAACAGTGCTTCCTTTAGAATTTCCCTGAAGGTCAGGCTATTTTATTCCACAAACTGATTATTTTGCTTTTAATGAATTGAAAATTTCGTCCATATGCAAAAATTTTTTTTTCTGTAAGACACAATTTATTTAAGAAATTGATAGTCCTTATCACCTTGAGTGCAACTTGAATATATCTTCACCTTGAAATTTCACTGCAATTTCTTTGTTGTGAGTCACTTCACTAACTGGAACAATTATTGCTGCCTCCCTAATTCCACTAATTCCACTCTTACAGCCCTTTAGTAGTGCCTCCTTTCAATTTCTAAAGTTGACCTTTTTTGTTAATAACCTTCCTGGAAAATTGTCCAAGTATAGAGAATAATGGTGACTTCTTAAATCTGAATCTCTTCCAACAACCTTCTGAAAAAACCCACAAGATCAACAATGATAAAATGATGTAAGTGAACAAAAAAACAAAAATAAAATTATAATTGGCCATAGTTTAGACATTACTAGGGGACACAAATGCCACAAAGTTCTAATTCCTATAAACAGAGAAATAAAAGCAAAATTCCAGCAAGCTCTCATAGCTGGTGAAAGTCTACAGGTACAAGGAGTGAAGGATGGAGAACTTTAAAGATTTTGTAAGAAAGAAGAGTAGAAAAGAACATATACCTAAAAGATAGATAAATCACTTTGAGAAAGAAATTATAAAAGTATGTACCAAAATACCAGAAACCAGACAAGAAATTGGTAGTTCCCCACACCAGTTACAAGAATAGGCCTTGAAAATAGGCAGAAATGGAGTAATTAGACTTGGGGAAGCATTGCCTCTTATGGGGAGAATCTACAAAATAAAGAAAGGAAAAGAAAGGAGAGGGAGAAATTGAAAGCTAAAGATCCTAGAGAAACAAAAGTGAGCCACCATTTATCCCTTCTTCTTGACATCAACTCCACTATAAATGACACAACCAATTTTTTTTAAAAGATTTTATTTATTTATTCATGAGAGACAGAGAGAGGGACAGAGGCAGAGGGGGAAGCAGGCTCCCCTCTGACAAGAAGCCCAATGGGGAATTCTGTGAGACTCAGTCCCAGGACCCAGGGATTATGATCTTAGCCAAAGGCAGATGCTTAATCGACTGAGTCACCCAGGTGCCCCATAACCAATTCTTAAGAATTTTTACTTTATCATACTGGTAGAAAAGGGCATTCTTTTTTTTTTTTTTTTTTTTTTAAAGATTTTATTTATTTATTTGACAGAGATCACGAGTAGGCAGAGAGGCAGGCAGAGAGAGAGAGGAGGAAGCAGGCTCCTGCTGAGCAGACAGCCTGATGCGGGACTCGATCCCAGGACCCCGAGATCATGACCTGAGCCGAAGGCAGTGGCTTAACCCACTGAGCCACCCAGGCGCCCAGAAAAGGGCATTCTTGAGCTAGGAGATTATCAACAAAATGCCAAGGATTAAAAAAAAAAACAAAAAAAAAAAAACAAAAAAAAAAACAAAGCAAAAAACAACCAAAATCAACACAAAAGTACCCCAAAAAGTAAACAGAAAATTTAAATTAAAATATTTCCTGTAATAATTTTTTTCCAAAATTCAATAAAGAAACAGAAGAACACTGTGTGAAACACTCTAAATTTTATTAAATAGTCTTAAACAAGCATTTAGTTATAATTCTAGAAAAGCATTAAACTAGTAAGTTAAAAAATGGGAAAAAAGGACACAACACAGGAAAAATTTCAATGAAAGTCTAACTCACAAAAGAAGTTGAGGATAAAAAGGAACTAGAAAATAAAGAAGAAATTAGAAGCTACCAAAGGAATATAGATTGGAATAAAAACTTAGTAAGGGGGGCGCCTGGGTGGCTCAGTGGGTTAAGCCGCTGCCTTCGGCTCAGGTCATGATCTCAGGGTACTGGGATTGAGCCCCACATGGGGCTCTCTGCTCAGTAGGGAGCTTGCTTCCCCCTCTCTCTCTGCCTGCCTCTCTGACTACTTGTGATATCTCTCTCTGTCAAATAAATTAATAAATAAAATCTTAAAAAAAAAAAAAAAACTTACTAAGGGACTTTGAAGAAAGGCAGGAAAACAACTGAGGGGGTACTTTTTTTTTTTTAAGAATAAAAAGTTTAAGAGGAAAGTGGATGAAATGCCAGGTAGACAAGGAAAAAAATTCTGTTCTTAATATGATTAAAGTCACTGCAATATAAAAAGAATGATCAGAAATGAACATTGGATCTGTAAGCCAAGAAAACTATCCAGAAATTAAAAACAAACAAACAAACAAAAAACCCAGCTTAAATCTTCATTTTGAAAGGACCTATCTTGTACCTGGGAAAATGGTCTGAAACAAATGATTTGGAGAAATATGCTAGGAAAACTATCTACTTTTTTTTTTTTTTTTTTTTTTAAAGATTTTATTTATTTGTCAGAGGGAGGGAAAGAGAGCGAGCACAGGCAGACAGAATGGCAGGCAGAGGCCGAGGGAGAAGCAGGCTCCCTGCCGAGCAAGGAGCCCGATGTGGGACTCGATCCCAGGACGCTGGGATCATGACCTGAGCCGAAGGCAGCTGCTTAACCAACTGAGCCACCCAGGCGTCCCATCTATCTACTTTAATACAGGGGCCGGAGGGTGGGGGGGAATCATCAATTCCTCCAAACAAACTAAATGAAATTATCTGTAATGGAAAGTGTATCAGCCTAACATCAGCCTCTCAAGAGCAATATACAACAGAAAGCAACAGTGGTGCAACACTTTCAAAATGTTCAGTAAGAGAAAAGTTAAGGGGCTTCTGTGGGGCTCAGTCCTTTGGGCATCTGCTTCAGCTCAGGTCCTGATCCCAGGATCCTGAGGTTGAGCCCTGACTTGGGCTTCCTGCCCAGAGGAGAGTCTGCCCTTCTTCCTCTCCCTCTGTTGCTCTCCCTGCTTGTGTGTTCCCTTTCTTTCTGCTAAATAAATAAAATATTTTCAAAAAAAGAGAAACAAGCTAAACAAAATTTTTATATTCAGCTAAGTTGTCTCTAAAATTTTAAGACTATAGAAAAATAGTTTCAACTGTGCAAGAACCCAGGGTCCATTGTATGGGTGAGTCAAGTAAGAGGAATCGACTACAGGATGAGTTTGTGTAACCAAGACATAGTGCACATTCCTTAGTAAATGAATTTATAATGATTTCATATATTTGTTTGAAAATCACAGACTACCACAAGAGTAGGTTAAATGATAAGAGGGTAATATTTAAACATAAATGTTCTATGTAGAAAGAATTCCATTAAAAATGGAAGAAAGGAGAAAGAAGTGCAAAATCTGAAAAAAGTAATTGACTATTTGCATATGTGAGTGTCAGTGACAACCACATAAAGCTGACAGACTAGGGGTGTCTGGGTGGCTAGGTCAGTTAAGTGTCTAACTCTTAATCTCAGCTTAGGTCTTGATCTCAGGGTTGTGAGTCCAACTAAGCCCTGCACTGGGTTCCAAACAGGGCATGGAACCTACCTAAAAACAGAACAAAACAAAACAAAAACCTGACAGAGCAGTGAAAGATTTTTTTCTTTTTTAAGATTTTATTTATTTATTTGACAGACAGAGATCACAAGTAGGCAGAGAGACAGCAAAGGAAACAGTCAAAAAAACAAAGAGGCAACCCACGGAATGGGAGAAGATATTTGCAAATAACAGTACAGACAAAAGGTTGATATCCAGGATCTATAAAGAACTCCTCGAACTCAACATATACAAAACAGACAATCATATCAAAAAATGGGCAGAAGATATGAACAGACACTTCTCCAATGAAGACATACAAATGGCTATCAGACACATGA